>NW_023270426.1:46029041-46411087 GCF_011800145.1 Mirounga leonina | reverse complement strand
GCCCCGCCCCGCCCCCGCCGCCCGCCCCGCTCCGCCCCGCCCCGCCCCCACCGCCCGCCCCGCCCCGCCCCGGCCCGGCAGCTCCGGGCCCTCCGCGGAGACGGGTGCTGGCCGCTGGCCCGCCGCGACCCGAGGGGTGGCCCCGGGTGACGTTGGAAACGCGGCTCGGGGCGCAGCCGGCCTCGGCTCCTGACGCGGGGGTTTAGCTGGCTTGCTCCCAAGCCCAGACTGTCCTCTGACGGTAGCTCAGCTTGAACTGAAGCCTCCTGTCCGAGCTCCCCGGGGCAGAGTTTTGAACAGGTGGGAGGATAAAGATTCTGCAGATTTTCCGTGAGAGACTGTCTTGGCTCAGGACTTCTGGACACTTCGGAAGGACACCATGGACCCAGTTAATTAGGCAGATGATACAAGGAGGCAGTATATTTTAATGAGGGATTAATATTGCCAGACTATAATTTTCGAAAACACTAAAAACATGACAATTACAAAATAGAACAAAAATGTATCAAATATTTTATTCACCTCATTAGACAATTATTAAATAAGTCAGGTTCAAAGACAATTTCATAAAGCAATGTTAGAATAAGATTGCTAAATAGTTTTAAAATTGGGAAATGTGCTACAATGACTCAGCCCTAAGTATCTTACTGAACCAGGAAACGCCCATCCTCAAAAAAAAGGAAAGAAAGAAATTCCATTTATAATGAATTTCTGAGAGCAGCTTAAATATCTATTGTGGCAGGCCTCTCTATATATTTGGAGATTAAACAGCAGATCTAGAAGCAAGCAGAAACTGTCATTAGATCCTGTGTGGCAGGAATTCAAATGTCCTCTCTTTCTCCCCCTTCCCCCTCCCCTTCCGTCGCTCCTCTCCATATATACCTCTATTTTTCAACTCAGTTTTTCTCCACATTGGCTTCATTCTCAGGCTCTTCATGATAGCTCTCTTCTTGGGTAGCAAGAACAACGCCTCAAGGAAGCTTAGGTCCCCCACTCATCCCTATCAGTCCTGATAAAGGATCCCAATTGAAAAGTTTGATGTCACATCCACCCCTAAGACAGACAGAGTTAAGTCACATGACCGACATGGAATGGAGGATGCTGATGTTCCCCAAAGGAGAAGAGGTTATCAGAAAGAAAACTACAGTCCCCAAATGGCATCAGTAAAACAAGCCTTAATACCCAACATAAATTCAACCCCCCAGGGAATGTAACCTTTAAGCAGTCAACATGGAATTTCCTGGCGAATACTAGGAAATTTACTGATAGACCGCATACACTCTCCTAAGGAGGGCAACCTTGCCTAAACAATGTATTCCTTGCTAATACATTCTGTTCTTCTTTTTTTGTTTAATTCCCTCTCTTGATTTTAAAAAAAGTTTCTCTTATTTAGCTCAGCAGAGTTCCCTTCTACTTGCTGGATGGGAATGCTGCCCAATTCATCAATCACTTAATAACGCCAATTAGATCTTAAAATTGACTCAGTTGAATTTTGCTTTTTAACAAGGTGTTCTCTCTTTTTTTTTTTTTAAAGATATTATTTATTTATTTGAGAGAGAGAGAATGAGAGAGAGCACGAGAGGGAAGAGGGCAGAGGGAGAAGCAGACCCCCTGCTGAGCAGGGAGCCCGATGCGGGACTCGATCCAGGGACTCCAGGATCATGACCTGAGCCGAAGGCAGTCGCTTAACCAACTGAGCCACCCAGGCGCCCAACAAGGTGTTCTCTTACCAGAAGAAGGAGAAAGGGATACTCGGCAAGCCAAAATCGCCTATCCACTACAGTATGGATTCTGAAAAATTTGGCGAAAAACTTTAAGAAAAGACTTCAAAGAGACTTGATGTGGCATGCTTAAAATACAGTTCTTCCATAAAAGCAAGCATCAGTGCCACACACTAGTCTTCCCTTTTTTTATAATTAATATAAATTTAATTTGCAGTATCCACCTTCACTGCCACTTTTTACTGTTAATTGAAGGCTAACAGCGTAATTTATCCAAGATTCAATCTTCAATTCATATCGTTGCAATTGCCGTATCTTCAATGACAACTTCACCTTGTGCATCAGTTACCTATTGATGTGTACCAAAGTACTGCAGAACATAGGAGCTTAAAACAACAAATAATAAATTCAGATAATAAATATCTCACGGTTTCTGTAGATCAGGAATTCAGGAGTCTTGGCTGGGTGACCCTGGCTCAGAGTCTCTCATGAGGCTGCAGTCATCTGAAGACATTTTTCTAAAGGCTTGGCTAATGCTGGAGGATGTGATTTTAAGCCAGCTGACATGGTACTGGCAAGAGACCTGAGTTCCTTGCTGGCTGTTGGCTGAAGGCCTCAGTTACTTGCCACATGAGTGTCTCCGTAGGGTTTATTGTGCATATTCACAACACGGCTGCTGGCTTCCCCCAGACCAAGTGATCCAAGAGACAGCAATGCAAAGAGGAAGCTATGACAACTTCCCATGGCTTCATCTTATAAGTGACACTTCCATCACATTCAATCCCTTGGAAGTGAGTTTCTTTTTTTTTTTTTTTAAAGATTTTATTTATTTATTTGACAGAGAGAGACACAGCGAGAGAGGGAACACAAGCAGGGGGAATGGGAGAGGGAGAAGCAGGCTTCCCACCGAGCAGGGAGCCCGATGTGGGACTCGATCCCGGGACTCCAGGATCATGACCTGAGCCGAAGGCAGACGCTTAACCACTGAGCCACCCAGGCGCCCTGGAAGTGAGTTTCTACCTACAGTCACATCCACGGGGAGAGAAATTAGGCTACACCTTTTAAAGGGAGGAGTCTACTCTCTGACCACAAATTATTTATATTCCTCCCATATATAAAATGTATTTCCTTCCTCCCAAGAACCCCCAAAGTCTCACCCTTTTAGAATATTAGCTTGAGTCTATGGCCATACCACCCTGAACGGACACGATCTCGTCTGATCTTGGAAGCTAAGCAGGGTCGGGCCTGGTTAATATTTGGATGGGAGAACATTAGCTTGAAATCCAGAATGTTGGCATCTAAATTAGTTCTGAGTATGGATGAAGCTCCTAAATGTATCCTTGAAATCCTTAAGTATGGTTTCTCTTAATCTACAGACCTGTGAACTAGAGACAAGTTATTGGCACCCTATACATAGAAAATACGACGGTGAGATAACCAGTATAGACAGTTCTGTTCAAAAGAGGAGAAATAAGAAGCACCAAGGGGTCTATAGCAATTCCCAAATCCAGCCAGGCAACTTTTGGAAGGTCCTTGATTAGGATTTGAAGCCTGGAAATAATTCTCTATGACTCTTGACTCCAACTCTCTGGCTTTGGGTTCTGCCTTCTGAGTCATGTTTCCTTGTTCACGGAAAGTAGTATGCGTTTGCAGCTGAGTAGATTTCTCTACTTGCAGAACTTCGGGGGTCCAAAGACTGGCACTGTCACTGTTCCTCAGTTCACACTGGCAGCATTTCTGTGTGACAAATTAACAACACTTAAAAATGGGTACAAATACAATTTTGATAGGTGGTGCCAAAATTTCTCTCCAAAATAAGTAACAGTGTAGGAGAGTATCCATTTCCCCACAACCTTGTATCACAATATTATAAATCTTTTTCAATTTTAAAACCTGTTTTAATTTGTGCTTCCTTGATTACTTGTGAGGTTGAATAAAATGACCATTTTATATATTCTTCTGGTAAGAGCTTTTTCATATCCTTTGGGTTGTTTTAATGATTTGTATGAATGTTTTTTAAATTATGGATAATAAGCTCTACTGCATATTGCAAGTATTTTCTCCTAGTCCCTCCATTTTCTTTTATCTTTCTGTGGTATTTTTGTCTTAAAGTGGTTTTAACTTTTTTTGAGCTCTCATTTGTCAATTTTCCTCTTATGGCTTCAGGACTTGTCTTGATTAGAATTCAAAGATGATAAAAATTCTCCTATTTTCTTCTAATGCTTTTATAGTTTTCTTTTTGAAGTAGATACTTCACTCCAGCTGATGTTCACTTATGTGCATAGTTGAGGTAAGGCTCTAACTTTTCTTCCACCCACATGGATAGCCAGTTGTCATAATGCCATTTATTGAATAGGCCATTCTTTCTTCACTGATTTAAAACACTTCCTATACTTTGTTCTAAATTTTCATAAAGCTGTGTAATTCTGTTTGGGGATCTCTGTTCTGTTGGTCTATATATCTTTTCCTGGGCCAAGTGCTATGCTATCAATGTTATACTATTTAAAATCACTGTAATTTTGATTTATGCTTTGATATCTTGGAGGACATACACATACATTGTTCTTATTTCTAAAATTTCTGGGCATTTTTTAAAAGATTTTATTTATTTATTTGACAGAAAGAGCACAAGCAGGGAGCAGCAGAGGGAGAGGGAGAAACAGGCTCCCCATTGAGCAGGGAGCCCCATGCGCAGCTCGATCCCAGGACCCTGGGACCATGACCTGAGCCAAAGGAAGACACCTAACTGACTGAGCCACCCAGGCACCCAAATTTCTGGGCATTTTTTTTTTTTTTTACAGATTTTTAAAATTTATTTGACAGAGAGAGACACAGCGAGAGAGGGAACACAAGCAGGGGGAGTGGGAGAGGGAGAAGCAGGCCTCCCGCGGAGCAGAGAGCCTGATGTGGGGCTCGATCCCAGGACCCTGGGATCATGACCTGAGCTGAAGGCAGACGCTTAACGACTGAGCCACCCAGGCGCCCCGATTTCTGGGCATTTTTAATCACATTTCCCTCCACATAAACTTAAAGACTTGGTTCAGAAAAGTTGTCTAATATTATTGGAATGGCATTGATTTTGTAGATAAGTTGGGAGAGAACCCACATCACTGAGGCTGCCCACTTAGAAATAATTTATCTTAATTTATAAAGTTGTTTTATGCTTGTCACTAAAGTCTCATAGCCGACTTTACATGGACTTTCTTATTTCTTAGCCATGCTCCTAGGTCTTTCATTCTTTTGTTGCTTATGGTAGTAGAATTCCTCCCCTCCTCCACACTAGAAATGACAAAAGAATGAAGTAGAGCTTTAGTCATTGGCCTGGAAAGATCTTTCCACCAGCCTCATTCCTACCAAAGTAAAAATAGTAGCCAAAATCTTTTTTTGTAAAATGTAAACTAGGTCATGTCACTTCCTTACTCAAAATATTTCAATGGCTTGTTTCCCACTGTCCATAGAATAAAATACAAGTGCCTTCCCATGAATCACACAGTGGCACAGATCTGTCTGCCCAGCTCTCTGATCACAGCGCTTCCTCCTTTGATGACCCTGCTCCAGGCACTGTGACCTTTGGGTATTTCCAACCCCTGAGCTTTCACCTCCCTCCCAGCCTGACCTCAGACGTTAGCAAAATGGGGAAAAGAAACAGAAGGGACATGGCCTCTTCCTGTGCTGAGCATGTTTTCTCTATCGCCTGACAAAGAGATTCTCTTTGACTCAACTTTGGTCAGGCCTTTTGAGCCCTCTTCTTGACTAGCAGAGCCACCGAATCTTAAGTTTGTTCATCAAGAATCCCCCCCATGGGCGCCTGGGTGGCTCAGTTGGTTAAGCGACTGCCTTCAGCTCAGGTCATGATCCCAGGGTCCCCTGCTCTGAGGGGAGCCTGCTTCTCCCTCTCCCACTCCCCCTGCTTGTGTTCCCTCTCTCGCTGTGTCTCTCTCTGTCAAATAAATAAATAAATAAATAAAATCTTTAAAAAAAAAAAAAAAAGAAAAAAGAATCCCCCCCAGCCTTGCTATGCTATTACCCTGGCCTCCTTTAATAACCCTCTTAGATCAGTTTAGCAAGAATCTGCCCTACTGCTGATGTTTCCGTTTAGTAATTTTCCATCCACTGACATCCCCCTCCCCAACTCTGCTCATTGGCTATAAACCCCTAGCTGTTTTTGCGGTATTCAGAGTTGATCCCAATCTCTCTTGGTAGTCTTTTTTTTTTTTCTCTTTTTTTAATAATTGTTAAGTTGCCCAGTATGGGGCTTGAACTCAACGACCATGAGATCAAGAGTTGCATGCTCTACCGACTGAACCAGCCAGGTGCCCCTCTCTTGGTAGTCTTGACACCTATCACAATAGTCTTGAATATAGTCTTCCTCACCGTTTTAGTAAGTGCCAGAATAATTCTTTCTTTAAAACAAACTTATTTAGATAATATTTGTGGATCAATTAGCCATGGGGAATGAAGGGAAAAGAGACATTCAGGAAATTTCTATTTCTAGATCAGGTTTGTGGGCAGACTATTAGTCATCCAATGGTTAGTTTGTGGGAATAGAATCCACTCCAGCTAGTTTAAGCAGAAATTAATTAACTATAGGGTATCAGAGTACAGGATATTAATTGCAGGTACAGTGGCTCATAGAATCTTGTGAGAGCTGAATAACTTGACTCTTGGCTGAAATTCCTTGAGCAACTGCTCCTTTGTGACTAGAAAGCCAAATGCCAGATGGAGAAGCCCTTTCTACAGCTGTAATTCTAGAATCACACCAGTTCAGCACCAATCTGTACCAGTAAAAGGAGTACCTCATGCACTGTCTCTGTCTCCACTTAACTCACTTCTGAGGTCAGCTCTCAAGGAACCGCAGCAAAAGGGCAGAACCTAAAGAACGTGGAATCCCAGAGCAAGGATAGTTTCCAGCTTTGGTAATACAGGCGTCCCCGCTTTTTGAAAGTTCACATTAGGAAACCTCGCACTTATGAAAGACCTACATTAGGACCTGTTTTTACTAACTGAAAGAAATTCAAAGAGGATTTTCACTTTTATGAAAAAAAGGCGAAAAGCTAAACTAGCACTCAGCGGTTGTTGAGTGGCTGCCCGTTACACAGGCAGCGTGCACCCCCAGCAGCGAGAGGGGCGCCCCCGAGCCCCTTCCCCGGAACTGCACTCAGAACCTGAGCGTCAGGCCGCCACGGCTTTGACCCGTATCTGTGAGGACCTGTGCTTTCTCCCGGTTTATTTTGTGCATCAAAGCAAAATGTGTCCTATGGTATCTGAAAAGCCAAAAGAGGTTATTTTTTCGGTCTGGGAAAGCTCAGAATTTTCTCCATGTAAGTTAATGGTAGCTGCTTCTTCCCTTTATGCCATATTGGCTTATGAAAGTTTCATAGGAATGCTCAACTTTGGGAGAGCAGGAAAAACCTGTCCAGGATGACATACTAGAAGGAGGTTGAAATGGATGGATGCAGAGTGAGAGAATTAAGCGCCCTCATAGAAGGTGAGGCAATCAATTGAGAAGGACAGACAGCCCAGAACCTGGGCACACAGGTGGGCAAAGCAGCCTAACTCCTGAGGAAGCATGACTAGCCTGTGGCAGGGAGGAAGCTCCTGACTTTGGACGTGGATCTTCCCTCTGACTACATTTCTCTGCTCTCAAGGCACATCCTTAAACAATCCTGAGATATGTGGGGGTTCTGTCACTGCAATCATGAAAACTGAGACTGAGCTCCATTTGGCCTACGAGTGCCAAATTGGGCTCTCCCAGAAGGGCAGGAGGGTTTGAGTTCAATCTGCTCCGGCAACTGGCAAGCATTTCTCCCTGTTGGGCTAGGATGAGCTGTAGAGACCACGCTCTCACTCCCTTGTCTATTACACAGTGCCCCCTGGTGGGAAGCCACGCTCGCTCTCTCCTTCGGCACTCCACCTTCCTCTGTTAATGAGCGATTTTTATATAATTTGGCTATTCGTTTAATCTGTTGATGCAGACCAACTGCCAAGATGCTAAACAAACAGACAAAATCCCGAATCCATCTGGAAACATGTGGTGACCAAAGGCTGGTGTGATGCCCCAGAATACAAAGATCCGCAAGAAGCTAACCTAAGACTTCTAAAACCAGGCTCCAGATCGAGGGCAAGGGTCAGGTTGGCAGGGTCTCCTAGTCTTTCTGAAAACGTCCCTGCTTTGCCCTCCTCCCAGCCTCCACAATTGGTCATGGAGTGTGAGATGTCATGATGGAGCAGTCGGAACTGGGTGGGACCTGGAAATGTGATGGCTAAAGGACCTAATGTGCTGCATGTCCATGAGCGGATGAGCCGGGCAGCTTAGGTAGGAAGACAGGGCAGTAGCTAAGCAGGGAGGCTGTACTGGGAGAGGCCATTGCTGCCCACGTCCACCTGCCTTGCCCTCCCACGTGAAGAGGTCTGGAGAGAGGGGGGAGAGTTTTCCTCTGGGCGAGAGCCAAGTTCTTGGGGGTTCGGGATCGGCATTCAGTCTGGTCCATTGCTTCAGAGGCTGGGAGGCCCCAAAAGAATCATCTAGAACATGTGAGGCTGACCCAGGGGCCTGGAATGAGGGTTCACCTCTCACTGGGACACGCAGGAGTGCTCTGGGCAGTGTTGGCATGAAGCACAGTGTGGTGCAGTGTGTGGAGGACCAGAAAGCTCAGTCAGAAGCCTCCAGAAGGAACACTGAACAGGAAGTGTTTCCTTCTGTTGAAGATGTGCTGGGTAGAGGAGGGAGCCGTGGGCTGCCCTGGAGAGCTGCCCGGCTGAGCAAGGAGGCATGTAGCCTAAATGGCCTACAGGTACACCTCAGGCAGGGAGATAAGGAAGATGTGGCCACCCCCTCGGACAGTTTACCACATCATGAGGCCAGAGGGGCTAGGGTGGGGAAATGGCCTGAGAGCAAGCATCACATCCACTGGGACAGCAGAAACAGATCAGATAGGAACCTCCCCAAGAGCACACCACACAGACCTCATCAGCCCTGAGTGCCAGGGTAAGAAGAGAGGCAGAGATAACCAGCAGTAAAGGAGTGGCCGCTCCCTGGACTTTCCAAGGTGCCGGACTCCACCTGAGCAAGAAAATACTTGCCTAGTATCCACCAAGGAACTGCCCCCCCGCACCAGTTATGAAGAGACAGAGTCTGAGAACCAGGAACAGCTCAGATATCCAGGGGTTCACAACCTCGTTGTGCATCAGGTGCACCTTTGGAGTTTAGAAAAAACATCAGTGGTTGAGCTTCAGCCCAGATCTCTTAAATGAAAATTAGCATGTGTAAGGCAAGGTGATTTTTCTTTAGGACTTTATTGAGTATAACTGCCATATAATAAACTGCATATATATATTTAAAGTGTACAGTTTGGTAGGTTTTATGTATGTAACAGTGGACCCATCACCACAATCAAGATAATGGACTTATCTATCACCCCAAATGTTTCCTCTGGCCCTTTTGCAATCCCTTCCTCCTATCCTGCCCTCTCCACTCTGCCCCCTCCACCTCCTCTCCCATCCAGACAACTGCTGATCAGCTTTCTATCATACCATAGATTACTTTGTATTGTCTAGAATTTTATAGAAATAAAATCATACAGTATGTTCTCGTCTTTGATTTTTTTTTTTAAAGATTTTATTTATTTATTTGACAGAGAGAGAGAGAGCACAAGCAGGGGGAGCAGCAGAGGGAAAGGGAGAAATAGGCTCCCCGCTAAGCAGGGAGCCCGATGTGGGGCTCTATCCCAGGACCCTGGGATCATGACCTGAGCTGAAGGCAGACGCTTAACCGTCTGAGCCACCCAGACGCCCCGATCTTGTTTTTTTACTCAGCATAATTATTTTGAGATTCATAAAGCATGTATCCATGTTTATTTGCATGCATTGCTGAGTCATATTCCCTTTTTTTTTTCCCTTTACCCAGTGATCGACATTTGGGTGGTTTCTAGTCCTCCAGAGGTGTGACAGAGGTGAGGTCACATCTGGGTAGGATGAATGAGAAGACATTTCTACTGGCCCTGGAGCACTTTGTTGGGGATGCTCTTGGGGCCCTGTGGACCCTTCTTAGAGTTGGCATTTTATCATCAGTGTTGGTGTGTACGACCTTAGCCCTTAAGGACAGCAGTTAGATGTCTTCCCCGATTACACATCCTCATAGCACTGCACAGGGTAGCTTCTTGATGACCTCACACTTTGCATCCTCTGCCACTTTCCCATTCTTCTCCCTAGCCCCTTATATCCCTCACCCCAACCAAACTCGGATATCTACTTTTCCTCCCTTTATGAGGCCTCGACCTGCCCCTTGGCCCTATTTATGCCCAGATGGCAGCCTCTGCCCTGGAAATCCTTCCCTCTCTTCTCTGCCAGCCGACTTGGTACCCTCTGTCCCCCAGCTGCGCTTACCAACATTCCGCAGTCAGCATGGTGCTGCTCTAGGCGGAGGCAAACAGGTCGATAACACAGAATTGATGGTCCTGATATATGAGATATAAGAATATAATATATGCTGGAGAAGGCATCACAGATTAGGGCGAAAAAGGACTGTCAATAAATGGCATAGGAACAATTGATGAGCTTCTTGGGGGAAAAATCAGTTTAGGTAATTATTTCAGCCCTCCCCAAATTAATTCCAGATGTATTGATGAAGTAAGTTTTTAAAAACCTAAAAGAAACTGAAAGTGAATATTTATTAAATCTTTGGAGAGGGAGGACTATCTCCCTCTTAGCTTAGATTTGGGTGATGCTCATGAAGGAAAAAAAAATCAGTAGTTTAAAAAAAAATCTATTAAACTTTTGCGTGTCAAAAAAGTAATCCCAAAGAAAATGTACTCTTTGAACTTCAAAAGATATTGTGGCGAATGCAGCTACTAATGGCACAATGCAGAGCAATACACATTCTTTTTCTTTTTTTTTTTGGATTTTTTTATTATTATGTATGTTAATCACCATAGCAATACACATTCTATAGGAAAATTGCCAGAGACCATATGTCCAAATAAGGAAATGCAGTTGGTTAATGAGCATATGGACAAATGTTTGACCTTATTTGCTGTACTCAAGTAGGTGTACAATTAAAAACAGAATGAGAGGCAACCTCTGCTGTTGAAGCCTGGATCTGGAAGAACTGCTTCCTCCCTCCCTCTGTAACCCCCAGCTGAGAAGGAAGATGAACAAGAAGTGATGAAGGAAATGGAATGAGGACTGAGAAGTGAGAAGCAGAATTCAAAATCAAAGAACAAAGTGTGCAGAAGTGTGCAGAGAAAACAAAACAAGAACAAAAGAAGAGACACAAGGTTGCCACTGTTGAGACCATTTACCCCCTCCCTCCCCCAACAACTGATCCTTGTCTCTATTAGGTAACCGGGCCTTTGCTGGGTCCCGCCTCCAAGCAGGCCATTTTATGGCTGGACATCAAAGAGCCAGGCTCCACCCCTTTGTGGAACAACAGAACAGGTGTGTCTGTCCTCTGAGAACCTTTGTCCCTTACCAATCTGCCCTTTGTGGAGAGTGGATGTCATATAACTGGGGATAATTTAATATTACCCAGTACAAACAGTGTGATGTCTCTGGAAACAGCATTTGAGGACCCCTAATCAGAAATCCACACTTTAGGGATGATAAGCGAGCCCCTGAAGGACCCTAATCAAGAAGATACACCCCAGGACTACAGGTCGGATTATTGTTTTTGAAATTTAACAACACAAGTTCGGTTGACGAGCATCAGGAATGACTGGAATGACTTCCCATTGGTGAAATACAGAATTGAAATCTGTGGCTGACTAGAAAGCCTGTACCTGCTCTTTTGTCCTCACCCGGCAAGCCTGAGACTCCAGCAAGCCCAGCCCCAAACCTCTGCAGCAGCACGTGACTCTCAGACGCTCCCATGACCCTGTGTTCTGCCAGGTTGCCATGGCCTCAGTTTCCTGGCCGACTAGAAATTTGGCTAATCCTGATGTAAAAATCTTGTTCCTTCTCGGAGTGAACCTCTCAAGCAAAGAGCTTGTTAGAATGCCTGGAGGGAGATGGGATCTTTCCCGAACTCAGCAGAATGGACTGTCTGATCATTTTTATACCTGCATGCTAGTCAACACTGGCACATGTGGCCGAATGTGGTCTCAGACTCCCTTTCACTGTAATAAAACACATGGTAGCAAAGTTGTCAGGGAGATGATATGCCCCACTGTATCTAATACCAGAGGCTCCCAGGATTTAGGAGAGTAACAAGAGCAACAACAAATAGATTACCTGACACTTGCTTGTAGACACGTTGACTTGGATCATTTTGCAACTGTGGCCCTTTTAGCCTGAGAATACATCTCCAAGATTCCCTGAGAGCTTTTTCCTACCTGTGAGCGTGAAGCAAAGGCAGGGATGCAAAGTTCAGAGATGTGAAGCTAAAAAAGATTCCACTCCCCCTCAAATCCCTACTTTGATTGACAAGTAGAGAGGATGGACCACAGTTTGGTATCTTCTAATTAGCTGCAATGACTATGGCTGCCAGGGCCAGTTCCACTAAAGCCCCAAGGCTAGTGCTCTGCAAGCTTTAAGTGTGTGTGTGTGTGTGTAGGGGGTGGAGTCTTGTTGGTGAAAAGATGGGGGAAGTGACACCTGCCCCTGTTGAGCCTGATCCCATTGTCTTTATGAGGACAAGGCTTCCAACTGGTCCGAGTGAGAATTTTGCTGCATGTAGACCATGAGAACCAGGCCTCCGGTCACAGCCAGCCTGGGCCATTTTCATTGTCACTGCCAACTTGACCTACTATTATGGAAATCGTTCCAATTACTGGTGCATGTGCATAACATTTGCATGTGAAATGACAACTAAGTGCTTGCCTAAGAGGCAATTTTTGCAAATGAAGCTGGGTGTTTCTAAAATAGGGTATTTTACCCTTTGTTGGGATTACTTGTGACTGGATGAGATGACAGCCCTCCTCAAGCATTGCCTTGTGGCTGTCATAAATCACTTGTCCCTGAAATGCTTCCTATGGCTTGCAGATGAGCCCCCTGAAATAAATGGGCTTCAATCACTAGTTTCAACAATTCTCCTGTCTCCAAGTAATAAAACATCTGGAAGATTGAGCTGAATGGATAAAACAGTTCTCTGTAATAAGTATCTGGCATCCTTACAACTCTGTATAATGCATTTTTTTATGACCAGATGTTGTACTTCTATGTTATGAAGAACAGAGGCATATTTAGTCATGCTTTTTATTACACTTAAAATGCAAGGTATATTTTCATAGCTCCCTGGAGAAATGCTATCCCATTGATTGGAAATTGTTGATTTAGTTGGTTTACAAACTTGAAAAGTTAAGTGAACGGCTCAGAAAATTGCAGATATAATTTAAGCAGTCATTAAACTGGACACTCACAGGGAAATGGCTCAAGAAAAAGAATTTAGCCTATAAATTTTCCTTCACTCCTAGTGGATTCGTTCCACAGAGTCTTTGATCTTGCAGTCGTTTATGTTCTTATGTGTCTTCTGTAATATTTACAGCTTTATGAAGAAATGATTTCATCAAACTTGCTATTCACTCTTCCCAATTTCTCATTAAGAGAGCTTAGCTGGTAACCCACCTGTGTAGTCTCGATTTTATAGTCCTTTGTGGGGTTCCAACAAGATGTTTTAAACATGTGTGTGTGTGTGGTGGGGGAGGGGCACGGAGCTATCTAGAACACTGTCGCCTGGGCTACTGTTCCGCAAATCTCCCCAAACGAACACCACACCACCAAACACACATTATTTATTTATTTTAGAAAGTCTGGAAAACACAAAAAAGTACAAGAAGTAAACCCAAAAAAATTCTCTGTAACTCTATCCAGTGATTACAACTGTTCATATATGTACTTTATAAAATTATAATCATGTTCTCTGTAGTGTTTTGTCACTTCAGACACCACGAACATTTTCCTTTTTTATTAAATATCCCTTTAAAATAGGAGTCTTGATGGACAGGCCTCTTTTATTGAACTAGTTCATTTGGGGACATTTACATTTTTCAGAAATTTTCACTTCCATAAGTAATCGATGATAAACACCTTGATGTAAAAATCTTTTTACAGATCTCTGATTCTTTCCTGGAGGTAGAATTACTGGAGCAAAGCATAGGAGTTTTTTAAGACTGTATTTTAATAACGTATTTTAATACGTGCTGTTCCAAGTGTTCCACAGAAAGGACACGGTGATGTCTGCCACACCTGCCCATTGTGGGACACGGGTGGCCGGTTTGCACGCCGCGTCCTCCCATTAGTAACGGTTCCCCAGTGACCGAGACCATCTCTGCCTGCTCTTTGAGTTGCCAGTGTTTTCCTGGTTTGATACTTGCTTTTTAATGTGGATGATGAGCTGGAGAATTTTATTTATTTGGCCACGTTTCCTTCCCTTGCTCCTCTCTTGTTTAGATGCTTTAACCTTCTTTTCTCTCCATCTTTTCCTTTGTGGAATCTCCCTTTTTTGGCTCTTAGGTTTTGCCAGCTTGAAATCAGATTCTAGATGTGGGCTTTTCTTTTTTTTTTTTTTTTTTAAGATTTTATTTATTCATTTGAGACACAGAGATACAGAGAGAGAGAGAGAGCATGAGCAGGGAGAGAGGCAGAGGGAGAGGGAGAAGCAGGCTCCCCGCTGAGCCAGGAGCCCGACGCGGGGCTCGATCCCAGGACCCCGGGATCATGACCCGAGCCAAAGGCAGACGCTCAACCATCTGAGCCACCCAGGCGCCCCTGTGGGCTTTTCTTAAATTGGTGGTTTTCTAGTTCTTTAGTGGTTTCATTTTTATTTATTTATTTATTTTAAAGATTTTATTTATTTCGACAGAGAGAGACGATGAGAGAGGGAACACAAGCAAGGGGGAGTGTGAGAGGGAGAAGCAGGCCTACCGAGGAGCAGGGAGCTCGATGCGGGGCTCGATCCCAGGATCCTGGGATCATGACCTGAACCGAAGGTAGACGCTTAAGGACTGAGCCACCCAGGTGTCCCCAGTGGTTTCATTTTTAGATTGAACGCCAATCTAACCAGAACTGATTTTGCTGTATTGCGTGAAGCCGGGACCTAATTTAGTCTTTGCCAAAAGGTTAACGGCTTGTATCAGTACCTTGTATTCAATATTCCATTGTAAAATAATCCACCTTTTAAGAATTAAAAGCAGAGGTTGTGTTATTTCTCTGTCTAGGTCTTTTAAAAACGGGTTTGCTCTCACAGATAAGTCACTGATGTTTGAGTTTCCCCTCGTCAATCTGTCTCACCTGAAGGTAGGATTCATCTATTTTCACCGATCATAAACCACAACTCCTCCTGACTTTGAAACCCTTAACTCCCAACAGCTCTGTTTGGACATGAGTCTTCTTGGTTTGGCTCCCAGGTTGCCCAGGAAGTTTCAATGCAAACTATCTCTGTGATGTGAGCCTCAAAAGCCTTAAGCCGAAGAAAAGTCAGTTAGCACACAATTAAAAAAGGGTCATCTGTAGTTGGACAACTGATTCTAAGTCTGTAACAGATGCCCATGTGAGTCTGTGGGCCTCAGTTTACTCATCTGTAAACTGGCAGAGAAGTGATGAGCTTGCAGTGTGTCCTTTAAAAAATCCTTGTTTTGTTAGGTATTGCAGGTAGGATTGAGGAATTAAAAACAAAAGGGGGTGGGGAGGTGGGAAATGACTTAAGTAGGCCTCAGAAACCCTGAGCTTGGTTCCTCAATTTAGCCATTTTAATAATCGTGTAGTCTTGGGGAAATAATTTCACTTCTGCCAGATTTTTTTCCCCTTAGCAGTGAAATGAGGTTTGCTTCTGACGTAGGACAAAATCCTTCATAAAAGGTGAAATATAGCTGGTTAATAAATTGCTGGAAAGATGTGCCAACTTCAGTGGTCATCAAAGATATGTAAATTAATCTAATACGGAGACAGGATTTTTTACCAATAAATATATTTTTTAAAGATTTTATTCATTTATTTTTCAGACAGAGAGAGAGAGAGCACAAGCAGGGGGAGCGGCAGACAGAGGGAGAAGCGGACTCCCCGCCGAGCAGGAGCCCGATGCGGGGCTCGATCCCAGGACCCCCAGATCATGACCTGAGCCCAAGGCAGATGCTTAACCGACTGAGCCTCTCAGGTGTCTCCCAGTAAATGTTTTTTTTAAAGCACCCACTCATTGCTGTGAGGGTGTGATTACCCAGGCACCTTGGGAGTGTAGAATGGGACCATGCTTTGGAGGCAGTTTTGCAGTCAAGCACCTCAACCAGTTTTTTCGTTGGGAGCAGCAGTTCCCCCTCTGATAATTTAGGCTGGAAAAGTCCGCCATAGGTGGAGAAAAAGATGTTTACGTAAGGGTGTTCATGAGACAACGAATGATAGGAGGAAAACCGCAATGGTAGGAAGAGTGATTAGCCTGGTAGATTTTATTTTTTTTTTTAATAACTTTTTTTATTTATTCATTTGAGACAGGGAGAGATCGAGAGCAGGAGCAGTGGGGAGAGGCAGAGGAAGAGGGAGAAGCAGACTCCCTGCTGAGCTGGGAGCCTGATGCGGGGCTCGATCCCAGGACCCTGGGATCATGACCTGAGCTGAAGGCAGACGCTTAACTGGCTGAGCCACCCAGGCGCCCCTAGCCTGGTAGATTTTATAATGGCAAAATTCTTTTAGATTTTTGCTTGAATGACCCAACAAGGTAATCCAAAACAAAATGGGCAAAATATTTCCTTATCGGTAATAATTAAGTCAACTACAGTGTGCAAGTATAAAAAAAGTGACAGAGTAATAATATCCTGAGAAAATATGCATGTTATAATGTTAGGTTAAAAAAAAAAAAAAAAGGCAGAAAATAAATTGTTTAGCCAGTATAATGCCTGAGTAAAAATAACCTGCGCAATACAAAGACTAAAAGAAAACCTTATGGGATGGGACGCCTGGGTGGCTCAGTCTGTTAAGCATCTGCCTTCAGCTCAGGTCATGATCCCAGGGTCCTGGGATGGAGCCCAGCATCGGGCTTCTTGCTCGGTGGGGAATCTGCTTCTCCCCCTGCTTGTGCTCTCTCTCTCTGACAAATAAATAAAATCTTTAAAGAAAAAAAGGAGGGACGCCTGGGTGGCTCAGTCGGTTGACCCTCTGCCTTTGGCTCAGGTCATGATCCCAGGGTCTTGGGATCAAGTCCCACATCGGGCTCCTTGCTCGGCAAGGAGCCTGCTTCTCTCTCTGCCTGCCTCTCTCTCTCTCTGATAAATAAAATCTTAAAAAAAAAAAGAAAAAAAGGAAAAAGAAAACCTTATGGGGACTTAATGCATAGCATGGTGACTATAGTTAATAATACTGTAGTGCATATTTGGAAGTTGTTGAGAATAGACCTTAAAAGTGTTCATCACAAGAAAAAAAATGTGTAACTGTGGAGACAGGTGTTAACTAGACTACTATGGTAAGCATTTTGCAATATATACAAATATCAAATCATGTTGAACACTGGAAACTAATAGAATGTTATATGTCAACTATGTTTCAATTAAAAGATTATTTAAAAAACTTAAATTCAGAGGCACCTGGGTGGCTCAATTGGTTAAACATCTGCCTTTGGCTCAGGTCATGATCTCAGAGTCCTGGGATCGAGCCCCACTTTGGGCTCCGGCTCAGCGGTGAGTCTGCTTTTCCCTTCTCCCTACGTGATCTGTCTCATTCTTATTCTCTCTCAAATAAATAAATAAATAAATAAATAAATAAATAAATAAATAAATAAATCTTAAAAAAAAAAAACTAAACAAAACCCTTAAGATCATGGTGGTTTTGGGGGGGATGTGGAAGATTTTTTCCCTTTTTTTCTACTTTTCTACGTATTCTAATTTTTTGCAATGAACACATACAAATTTTACAATCAGCTAAAAGTAAACCTATTTTTCAAATGAATATTTGCTCTTTGAGCAAAAACATATGATTTTGAAAGTAATATCTATTCCTCTCATAATCACTTCACTGTCATAAGGGTTAGATACAGTTATCTTGAGGGCAAACAGGTCGTGGACATGTCTGAGGCATGAGGCTCTTTGCACGCATGAAAGGGTTTGGGATGACACACGGACATACTGCTATAGCATTCTGCTGAATTCCTACCTGGAAATATAGGTCGCAGGATAGCTCATTTTATGAAGAAACCCTGCAGTTTGTAAAATGAACTGTCCATCCAGAATGTGAACGATCTTCTTCCAATTTGTTTTGTAGGTTTGGATGTTTATGTGTTGGATTTCTTTTAAGTAGAACTCAGTTTCAAAGTTCAGAACTGCAAGAGAAAAGACTTCTCAAGGTGGAGGAAGACATGAATGGTTTGTCTAGCACCAGCTCCTTTTCCACCTGCTTCGCCTTTCACCTCTATGCATCCTATTGATCTCCCCCGTCCTCATTGCCATTCAGAGGGTAACTCTTGGGGTCAAGGACTGTGGACTTCAATTCATGTTCAGCTTCCAGAATGCTATAGGAGTCTAATGAGTGCTTGTTACAAGCACAGTTGGCCTCAGCTAAAGCCCCGGGCTGGTCCTGCTGGGAGCCAGAGAGGGGACCAATTGCTGAGCGACAGCCCCAGCAACACCAACAGACATGGCTCCCTATGGCTCGGTCTGCAGCAGTCTGGCGTCAAGGGTGGAGGCTGAGCAGAAACGGATTTCTTGCCACCATTCTCCATCGGCCACAGGGATGCTGGATGTCCCCACGTTCCGGTCCCCGTGTTCTTATTTTCTTGAATTGACCCTTTTCTTCTAGTCAACGCCTTGTCTGTCTTACTCTCCCCGTAGTTGCGTCTCTGGCCTGGCTCCATTCTCAAACTGAAGCTTGTAGAGCCAGAGGATCAGCGACCTCTTTGATGGGATCCATGAGTTCTAAGACAATTAAAAAAAAAAGTTAGGGGCTCCTGGGTGGCTCAGCAGGTTGAGAGTCTGACTCTTGATTTCGGCTTAGGTCATGATCTCGGGGTCATGAGGTCGAGCCCCGCGTTGGGCTCCACGCTCAGTGGGGAGAGTCTGCTTGAGATTCTCTCTCCCTCTCCCTCTGCCCCTCCCACCCCCCCTCAAATAAATAAATAAATCTTTTAAAAAATGTAGGGTTTCTCTAGTGGTAATCTAAAATATGATTTTACCAGTTATAAAGGCAGCAATCCCAAACTGAAGGACATTTTCTTAGGATGAGACTTTTGTACTGCAGCTGCATTCAGCCCCTGCCAGGAAGGGCGGGCACGGCTAGCGTGGCTCACGGACCAACACGTCTGGCAGCGGGCAGCTGCCGGCTCAGTTCAGGGCTTTAATGATGTCAGGGCTGGTGTTCCTGTGATCCTCCTCTCTTGTCCCTCGGAGCTGCAAGTTGGTTGCTACCGCTTCAGGCATCGTGACCTGTGCCGGAGGCAGGACGGAGAGGGAAAGAGGAGGCATCAGCCTCATTGATCTCTTCTAACCGAAAAGCAGAATATTTTCCAGAAACCTCCTAGCAGGCCTCCTTTTGTATTTCAGTGACACCAAAGGAGTCACACAGCTGTCCTGGCTAAGAGGGAGGCCTAGAAATCCCCTGGCGAGTAAAAGGCACAGGCTTGCTATGATGGGCTTGGCCCAGTCACGGCTCGGTACGTAGGGCTAGATCATGGTGTGGGGTGGCTATGGGGCATGAGGCATGGGCCACGCAGCTGGAGGGCCTCTGCACCACACGTGCCCGGCCAAGTGATCTTTTTCCTTGTCTCCTCTCCCTGTGCTTCTTGCTCTGTTCCTGCGGCGACTTCCTCCTGTCTTTGGGCTCCTCACTGACTTCTCCGTCCCATCAGTGATGGATGGACTATTGCTGGTCACTCCCCCCTCCTCCTTCACCGTCAGGGTGGAAAAAGTCTTTATTTCTAAGGCCATTCTTTTGAAGTAAAGGTCATTATTTCTAAGTTGACTTCAGAGCTATGATACTAAATCCGAGCTATTTACCGAGCTTTTAAGGTTTAAATTCCATTTATTCTCACCCAAATGCAATTTCCTGGGTTGAGGAAGAAACACTCATGCTCAGCTGACAGCCAAGCAATGCTAATTTTTGCTAAAGGCCCCGGGGTTTAAGTGTTGGCTAACTGACAAGATAAGAGAGAGGGAGTTTTCCGCAACTCTAGGTTTTTCCTGGAGAGGGGAGAGCTGGGCTTGGGCCTCCGCTCACCATGCTCCCCGTCTTCTCTAGGATACCCCACTCCCTTCCTCTCTGTGCTCACATCTCTGAAATAGCTCTGTGTCTTTCTTTACCCCTCCTTCTTTCTTTTTGCTTTCTTGTCTCCTGCTGCCGAGAGCTCATATTTCACCTTGTGATCCCTTCAAGGTCAGGACGGCCTGTGGCTCCCCCTTCATTGTTTCCGTGATTTTCCCGAGGCACACAAGCTCCCTTGTCTTCTCCTGGCTCAGCCACCCACCTGCTCCTTGCTGGCTATCCTGTGCATTCTCGTGTGTTCTAAGATTAATAATGCGTCTCCAGCCCTGACCATGGTGTCAGGCAGTGAGAAATCAGGCACGGCACATTCTTTTCTCAGTTCTGCTGTGAGCCTTGTGAGCTCTTAGGCAGATGATTTAATTATACTGCAAAATTAATACCACGCTGGCAAATCATTTTGAAATTCAACATTTTTAAAGTCTCTTGGGACTTAATGACATAAATATTACATAAATATCAGTGACACATTTTTCTCCTGTTTTGAAAGTCTGCTTCCTTTCCAAAAGTTTTTAAACATAGAGAAATATTAAGAGATAAAGTTAAATGGAGAAAGGAGGGGCTCCCGGGTGGCTCAGTCAGTTAAGCATCCGACTCTCGACTTTGGTTCAGGTTGTGATCTCAGGGTTGTGAGATCGAGGCCTGCGTCGGGTTCCGTGGTCAGCAGGGAGTCTGCTTGAGAGTCTCTCTCTCCCTCTCCCTCTGCCCCTACCCCCACTCGTGCTCTCATGTGCTCTTTCTCTAAATAAATAAATAATAAATAATCTTTTAAAATAAATAAATGGAGGGGCACCTGGGTGGCTCAGTGGGTTGAGCATCTGCCTTCGGCTCAGGTCATGATCTCAGGGTCCTGGGATGGAGCCCCGCATCGGGCTCCCCGCTCAGCAGGGAGCCTGCTTCTCTCTCCCTCTGCCATTCCCCCCGCTCGTGCTCTCGCTCTCTCTCAAATAAATAAATAAAATCTTTAAATGAATGAATGAATGAATGAATGAATGGAGAAAGGAAACATGCATACTGTATTGGACTCAAAATACCTGAGATAAGAGGCCCTAGTTCTTCTCATGCTTTGGGGATGTCCCTCGGGTCAGCCAGACTATGAGGTTGGAAGGCACAGTGCCCAAGACTGTCCTCACTTCTGACACCAACTGCAAGGTTGTGGGTGTGAGTTCACAAAACCACCCTGAGTTTTGATAATTCACTAGAAGGAAGACTGACGGAACCTGCTGAAAGCTATTCTACCCACAGTTGTACTAAATCACAGGAAAAGGATACAGATTAAAGTCAGCCAAAGGAAGAGACACATGGAGCAGAGTGTGTGAGGGTTCCAAATGCAAAGCTTCTGACCTGGCATCGATGTGTGGCAAAACACATGGAACATTATCCATCACGGAAGCTCACTTGAGCCTTGATGTTCAGAAGTTTTTGGGGTCTCATTACCTTGACATGATTGAGTGATTGATTATCCACTGGTTGATCTCAGCCTCCAGCCAAAGTCTCCCACCTAAGTCACACGGCTTGTCTTTCTGGCATGGCCAGTTCTCACCCTAAAAGGATCAGGTGTAGCTAACCCCACCCTAAGATCTGGTGTACCCAGAGCCTGCCTTAAACAGACACTTCTGTCAGGAATGACCCAGATTACATCCCAGAAGCTGGGGTGTAAGTGCCAGACCTCTTTTGGGGCAAATTCTTTACTGCGCAGGATGCTTGGGTTCTTTTTTTTTTTTTTTTTAAAGATTTTATTTATTTGACAGAGAGAGACACAGCAAGAGAGGGAACACAAGTAGGGGGAGTGGGAGAGGGAGAAGCAGACTCCCCGCGGAGCAGGGAGCCCAATGCGGAACTTGTTCCCAGGACGCTGGGATCATGACCTGAGCCGAAGGCAGACGCTTAACAACTGAGCCACCCAGGCGCCCCAGGATGCTTGGGTTCTTATTCATTATTGACATTGGTTGTGCCCCCAGGAAAGTGCAACGTGAGAGAGGCATGTGGAGCATCCTGGAGAACCCCATGTGTTAGTGGGCATTGGCATTGAATCCCAGTTACTGCGGGGCACACATCCCAAAGCCCTCGGGGCTGCTTCTCTCTGCTGCTCAGACATCAGAGATGCTGGCAAGGCAAGGGCTCTGGAGTCTTCTGTGTTTCAAGATGCCAATGCCCTGGGGGCTCAAGGACAGCTGACGTTTCTGGAAGTTAGTGACCTGCCATCAACTAGGTCAGAACACCTGACCTGGAGATTTGGGGGAGCAAAGGCTTAGCGGATTCAAAGACATCAAGCAGCTGGAGTTTGAAAGCGGGCAGAAAAACCTGGACTTTATATGCAACAGATGGGAGAGGTAGGCTGAGGGTGGGAGACCCCACAAACATGTGATGCACAGACTCAGTAAACAAAAGCAGCCAAGGAGCAAACAGAACATGGAGATTCATTGGAAGACACATGACTACACAAATACTCCGTGTCAAGTTCAAAAGGAAAATACATTCCTCACTAAAAGAAGGATTTATTAACCTTCTAATAAAAATCTGAATAATAATTGCTATCTAACAAATATTTATTGAACATTTACCAGGTATCATGCAATGTTCTAAGTATTGAGGATTCAGCAGAGAGCAAAACTGACAAAATCCCTCCCCTCACAGAGCTTGCTTCCCAATGGGAGATATAAATAAATAAGCATACAATATGAGGTGGTGGTAAGTGTGCTGAAGAAAAAATAAGCAAGAGGAAGGGATGGAGAGAGGGAAGAGAGGAGCTTGTTATTTTAGACCAGGAGCTCAGGGACAGTCTCACTAATCAGGAGATATCTGAGCAGAGATTTCAAGAAAAGGAGGGACCTGGTCATGTGGATATCTATGGAAAATTTTCTAGGTAGGTCAGTTAAGTGCAAAGATCCTGTGGTTGGGGAATGCTTGGCGTATTGGGGATGAACGAGCAGCCAGTGTGGCTAGAGTGGAGATGAAGCCAGATAAACAGCACCTTGTGGTTGTGGAAAGGAGATGGAAGCCACTGGAGGATGTCCACTGTAAGTTTATGTGACAGGGAGCAACGAAAGCTCAGGTATGCACACACCCACCCATCTCACTGTCCAGGTTCTGTGTAGACTCCTGGTTCCATCATCATCTTGAGCAGGGCTAACTGTGGAAGAGTCTTAGAGGCAGATAACAGGTTGAACTGATTCCTATAAGAAAGGATGTGGAATGAACATGGAAAGATATGCATTCTGGGAAGACACTAGGGGTGGGGTGGCCAGCAAAGGGGCAGCAAGGGGGCAGAGAGGGGCTACTGAAAGCATTCTTTAGGGGAAGCACAATTTTAAGGAAAGCAGCTACTGTGATGAGGGAAATGGAAATTTTTAGAATGTTCTACTGTATGTTACCCAGCATGGTTCCCTGTTTGCTGCTTCTCCCAGAGTTTTCTCACGTGAAGCTGCAAGGCTTTTTTTGGAGTTGGATTTGTGTTTTTTCTGAATGAACATTCTACTGAGACCAGCTCCGAGGTGGCCTGGCTTTATTCAGGTTTCATTTCTATGGATAGTGCCCATGAAGTGATTGATTAACTAGCTGTTTTATAGCCTTTTCTCGTCAACTTGATTTTTTTTTTCTCTTAAGCAATTAAAAAAACCCCCTCTGTTTCACTTCAGAATATTTATGCGACTGTCTTTATGCAACAGGTAACCTCAGTTGGAGTCTCAAATCTGCTATTTTCAGCCGTGTTATCTCAGGTAAGTCACCTGATCTTTTTAGGTTCAGGGAGTCTTATCTGTAAGCAGAGGTAATTTAAAAAAATTTTTTTTTAATTTTTTAAAAAATTTCTATACAGAATCTCAAGAATGAAATGATACTCTGCATGTATCATTTGCAAATGACAGCCACTATTTTAACTGATTACTGTTTTTAAATGACCAATTTGGATACTAACATGTGCTCACTAAATAAATTAATACATTTATTAATTTAATAAATTTAATAATTAATTTGAATTTAATAATTAAAATAATTAAAATGAATGTGTAGACTCAGTTGACCAGAGGAGACAAAATGTGTGCATCAGGGTGTAATAAATTTTATCGAATTGCTGGAATCTCTTTCTTATCCTACATCAGTCAAGAAAGACATAGCAAATGTTGCTTCTCTTTTATATTTCCGAGTATGCAATCCTGAGAATAAATTTCCCTTATTAGTAGTAAAAATAAATTCTCCCAAACTGTAACTTATATATCAGAAGTCACATAATGATTATTGAAATTGCAACTTAAAAATAAACACCAGTTTTATTATATATGTGTGTGTGTATATATATGTATATATATATGTTCATATATATTTATATGAAGACTCTATAAGGTAGAAGTTCTGGAAAATAACACAGAAAGCAGCAAGAATAATCATTGGTACAAAACTGGCTTTGTCGTGAAAAGGAGATTTGTCTCCCGTAAAAATAGTGAACTCTTATTTTTTCATCACTTCAAGTCATTTGCATCTGATAATGGGGTGCAGTACGTAAATTGTGTGAATTAGCATAAAGACTGATTGCTGACTAGTTCTAACTGGCTTTGCCACAGTCATGAAGGCAGGGTCTTGTAGACTCTGAGAGATCAATGGTCAATAGTCTAAGACTCTATTCAAAGTTAAAAAAAAATGTTCAACACTTTAACAGCTAGTATGTCCATGCTTATCTGAATGTTGGTTAGAACGTTCTTGAAAGCTTGATGTTGTCACAGTCCGTCTTAGTGACTGGCAGAAACAGTCATGCCGTTCTTCCCCTTATCTTAATGGGTGTTGTCAGCGCTGATGGAAAAGGCTACCCAGAGCCAAAGAACCATTAGGGAGGCTTTCCCCTGGGGTCCTCACCGCACCTCTGCCTCCCTGGGAGGACTCATGCCCCATATCCCCCTACCCCCTTTTCCCCACGTGCCTGTGGGATCAAGGTCCATGCTCTAGGTCAGACACCAGCTTCAGCTCGCCAGCGTGCATGTCCTGTCCTTGTAACTGCCCCCCACCAAACACACACACTCCCCGCTCAGCCTTGGCATCTGCACAACCACACCCACTGTCTTCCCACTTCCCCAGCCGCCCCACAAAGGCACCAAGTACCACAGCTGTAGGCTGTGGGGCCCTGCTTCTCTGTTTTCTTCAGCTTAGTTCAGACCCTCGCCATCTGTTAAATTAGGCTATCTCCCTGGTCCTGGCCTACCTCTTCCCTAGCCGACTGCCTACCCAGCGGTCAGAGTGCTCTAGAATACATGTTGGATGACACGAAAATACATCACAACACATGTTCTCCAGTTTAACCTTTCAGTGTAGCTGTGGGTGCCTTGTAGGGACTCACCCCTCGGTGCCTGCTCGTTCTCTCCATCCACTGACTGAACTTCTGTCTTTATACGCCCAGCTCAGAAATCACCTCCTTCTGGGAGCCTTCCCTGACCTCCATAGGGAGTCTGTCGTTCTCTTACATTCCATGCAATATATTTATTTACATGTCAGACCCCCTTAACTAAGGAAAGAAAGCTAACCGCCTCTCCAAGGACCTGTAGTCCCACGGGATTGAGGAGCCGTTCATCTGGCTCGTGGGGGGATGTCTTTGTGAGATCCCGTGTTCATGGCTGGCTTCCTTGACATCGTATCTTGTAAGACCTTGCTGCTCGGGCATCACCCGAGAGCCGGTTAGAATGGCACCATCTCTGTTCCTACTCCAGACCTTCTGAATAAGAATCTGTAGTTGAATAAGATCCCCAAGGAATTTGCTTGCACGCTAAAGCCTGACAAGCACTGGCATAAGGATTATTCATGCCAAGAGTTTAAATAGAAAGTATAGAATGCCTGCTGGTTCCTGGGGAGCCGTGTTTGAGGCGGACTAGATTCCAGAGATGGATCGGCTCCTCGGCACTCAGTTCCGGGCACCCTGTGAAGTGGCACCGGGTCCACAAGCAGACGCCTGGGGGGGGGGGGGGCGGGTGGCAAAGGCAGCTTCGGCGGGAGGGAGCTGGGAGGGCTCACCGTCTCTTCCTGCAGCCACCCGAGCTGCGGTCTGCAGGATAGCTCCATCTTTCGTTGCATAGGAAATTGTGAGGTTTGGCACGAGGTGGCCTTATGCTGATCCAGACTTGGACTAGAGCACACCCTACGAGTGTCTCTCTGCGTTCCTCGAAGGTGTCCTATTGGCCCCTGCAACCAGACAGACGGTGGGTGCTCAATGTTTACGGTTGGATGTGGGCTTCAGTGATGTGCATTGTGCCTTCTCACACCTCTCCAGTCAGCACTGTGTACAATGCCACCAATTTTAACAGAAACAATTCCGTCTCCACAGAAGTCCGGGAACTGGGACCATGACCTGAGCCGAAGGCAGACGCTTAACCGACTGAGCCACCCAGGCGCCTCGGTTTCAGTCTACATTTGGAGATATGAGCTCACGATGATTTTGTGTTCTCATGTGACTGACTTCTTTATCATGTCTTTTAGTGTGGTCACCTTAGGGCATTCACATATTTAAGGGCATATGATTTTATTACAATTGTCCATTTGTTTCTCCTTTATATTACAGTGAGGGAATTTTACTGAGTTTTTTGAAGTTCTATTTGATAGGTTATATTGTCTATAAATTCCAGTTCTGGAAGGCAAAGCGGTATTAAAAATGACTGCTATAAAAGGGACATTGTGTCACTGGTGTAGATGTGGGTAGTTCCCTAAGAAGAAGACTCTGCCTTGCTCCTCGCAGAATGGGCCTGGGAATGGGCCTGGGCAAGACCCTAGAGGGAGAAGGCTGTGTGGTATGTGGAGGGAGAAAGGGTCTTAGACAACCTCACAGAGTTTCCAGCAAGGACTGGGGCAGCAAAATGATGCAGGGTAACTGAGAGGGGCCTGCAAGTTCATTGGCAACCACCTGGTGATGATCAGAAGGGGCTATGGTTTTCCTAGGAGCGATGCTGTGGGCAGATGGTAGGCAGGACAGGTGTGATCCATCCTTGACCTTTTCGCTGCTCAAAAGCACTTTGGAACTTAGACACAAGCCCTGGGGAAACGTGGACGGGGGTGAGGGAGGGAATCACTTAAATGACTCAAAAGAATTTTCCACCAAACAAGCGGATTAGGAACTTATAATAAAAATTAAGTTCTGTTCTAGAAAAATAAAATTACATTTCCTTTTTTTTTTATTTAAGATTTTATTTATTTTTGACAGAGAGAGAGAGAGCACAAGCAGGGGGAGCGACAGGCAGAGGGAGAAGGAAAAGCAGACTCCCCACCGAGCAGGGAGACCAACGCGGGACTCGATCCCAGGACCCTGGGATCATGACCTGAACCGAAGGCAGCCGCTTAACGACTGAGCCACCCAGGCGCCCCATAATTCTTATACTTTTAAGCTTGTGTCCTAAGAGACATAATTATTACCCAAGTATAAAGCCCTTTTTCAATGTGTAAAATTTTGCAGAATGTCCCCAAGCATGAGAACTGCTGCAATTTAAGCATCCACAGATTGAGAAAAGACCTGAAGGCAAAAGCTAACCTGCATTCGGGAGGTGCTTGCTTCCCTCACAATTAGATTTGCTGATCAGTAGGCCCACAGACTAGGAGGAACACAGGTTCTGCATAAGAAAGTCTGGGGTCCAGAGTTTGCTATTTACTAACTGTGGACTCTTGGACAAGTCAAATTGTGTTGTTACTCCTGTTTCCTCATTAACAAAATGGGGGATAATGATAGTATCTACCACACAGGATGATTGAGAGAATTCAACCCGCTCCGTAAGCCATGGTGCGATCATAAATGGACATTAATTATTGTTCATAGATGCTCCCTGTATATGTATTATCTACAGACATAAAAGTGGGCATTAGTTTAATTTCTGTGGAGACTCCTTACTCCAGAGTTAAGTATTAAACCAAGCAAAATAATTTAGGGCTAGACTTTTTAGGGAATTCCTAGTCTGTGTGGCACGAGAGTATTATTACACAGAGCTGGTGAAGAGACTACCTACCAAACCACAGGTTCTGCAGGAGGATTTGTGCACGTTCGGATCAACAACCCACTACTTGCCACAGAGCTCTCCCACCAGGAAGATGTACTCTCGTTTTCCATTACCCAAGTCTTATCGTTTCTAGAACCAAAGAATACAGACCAATTAATCACCAAGGAGCAGAAATAAATTACCTTACCTTTGGGTGACTTGCTGTTTGGGTGATTTAGCACTTCTTATCTCAAGAGGAAAAGCCCAGTGGGGCTGGTTAGTTCACAATGGGAATGGTCCGTGCTTCCAAGGAGACCCAAGTTATTGCAAAGAGGCATTCATCGTAGACCAATGACGGTTCCTGTTTGGAGGTTTGGGGGAAGTTTCTTCTAGTTTGTCGCTCTGAATGTGGTCCTATTTCTTAAGGTATCCAGTGAAACTGATTATGCAAAATATCGTGGAAATGGGGTTTTCCAGGTAAGCTAAGGCAATCATCTGGGTTTAGCCCAACTTGAAAATCTATTTTAAAGGCTTTGTTAGACTTTCTTGCCTTCACAAGTACAGGGCAGTGAGTGTATTTTGGATATTTCTTTGTGAGATCGTTGAAAGAGTCATTCATTCATTTGTTAAACCATTCATTTATTCTTTCTACAAATATCTATTGTATTACTACTGAGTTCTGGGCTAGGGGCTGGCCGCATGGCCGCGAAAAGACAGAGATGGTCTAATCGTCTAATGGAAGCCAACAGAATGGTGTTCAGACCGCAACACCACCACCTAGCAGCCATGTGATCCCAGGCAAGTTCTTTATTCTCTCTGACTCAGTTTCTCATCAGGAAAATGGGGCCCAAGAACTCTAATATTTAGCTTGCCGAGAACATTTGAGGATTATAAAGCATAAAACGCTCTAAAAACTGCAGTTCTCTCTGAATGGTCATGTCATTTGATGACTGAGAACCTTGCCTTGCTTTATGAAAATCATTCTAAATGGCCCAAACCATTATATTAAGGGATGAAGTCATTTCTATGTGGACTCTATATTGTATTTAAAATAACATTTCGGGGGAAAGAAACTATCTGGTTCAGTTCCTTCCTTTTACAAATTAGAAAACCAAGGCCTCGAGAGGTGGACTGACCTGCTCAACTGACTCGGTTAACAGATAAACTGAGGCATATTAAAAATTTCAAGAGTTTATTTGAACAAAAGTTGATTCAAATTGGGCAGCATCCAATCTAGCCAGTAGGAAAAAGCCAGCTGTAAGATGCTGAACAAAAAATGAAAGACTTTTATAGACAGAAGGGAGCAGGAACAAAGAAATTATACTAAGCAAAAAGCAGGCTGGTTATTGCAAAGTTATTTTCCTTTAGGGGATGGCAGGGGTCTATCAGGCAGATGACCTAACTAGTGCTCATCAGCAGATTCCTGATTGACTGGTTTCAGAGTCCATTGCTGGGAGAGTTGAAACTCTAAGTAAGTTAAGTCTTGGTTTGGTGACATGGGGTGTAGCATAAACAACTTCACTGTGGGCCCGTTGTCTTGTTTTTAACAACGCACAGAGCTGGGACTAGAGCTCAGTCAGTCCTGTTCCTCTGACCAGGTCTTTTTTTTTTTTTTTTTTAAAGATTTTATTTATTTATTTGAGAGAGAGCACATGAGAGGGGGGAGGGTCAGAGGGAGAAGCAGACTCCCTGCCGAGCAGGGAGCCCGATGCGGGACTCCATCCAGGGACTCCAGGATCATGACCTGAGCCGAAGGCAGTCGCTTAACCAACTGAGCCACCCAGGCGCCCCCTCTGACCAGGTCTTATCACTCAGACTGTGTCCCCTACCTACAAAACATAGAATGATACGAGCTGATGAGTGACAGTAGGCTGTCCGCTGAAATTGGGCAGTAATTTCTCTTCACTTCAATCTGTCTTCAAGGAAGAATATAATTATTTTCCCTTCGATCCATTTCCAAGAACAGTTGATTTTAACTTTCTATTTGAGCTTGCGTGGCAGGCAGAATTTTGGCCCTCATTGTTTCTGCCCTCTGATGTCATGCCCATGGTTATATTAATTGGAAAAAGGGATGTTGCAGATATAATCAAGGTCACTAAGCAGCTGGCCTTAAGACAGGGAGATTATCCTGTATTATCCAGGTAGGACTAAAGTAATCACACAAGCCCTTAAAAGCAGAAAAGGAAGCCAGAAGAGGAAATCAGATAGATGTAGCAAAAGGCAAAGTTAGAGATGGCAAGCATGAGAGGGGTCCTATGTACCATCATTGGCTTGAAGATGAAGGGGGGTCGTGTGTCGAGGAAATGGGGATCACCATGCTCCAAACCGCAAGGAACTGAATTCTGTCAACAACCGGAAATGAGTTTGCAAGTGGAATCTTCCTCAGAGCCTCTAGGGAAGACCCCAGGCTGGCCGAACCCAGGCTTCAACCTTGGGAGGCCCTGAGCAGAGGACCCACTTGAGACACTCTTTGCTGGGACTTCCGACCCACTGTGAGATGCTACATGGGTATCACTTTCAAACGTTTTTATTTTTGCCATTGACTTCAAAATATTTCTAATATTAATTGAAGTAGTACATACAGGTGGAAACACAGGCAGTACAGAAAGATGAGAGAAGAGCAGCAGTCCCCTATTCAGTAAGCCCTTCCTACGTGCCTGCCAGGCAGGGGCAGCCCTGTGGAGCTGTTGCTGTACCCCACATCTGTCAGTATGACCCTATCAAACTGCTGCTTTTAAAATTTGAGATATTACTTGTTGATTTGATGTTTAGGTAGATATCGTTTACTTTTTTTTTTTAAGGATTTTTATTTGAGAGTGAGCAAGCACAAGCAGGGGAGGGGCAGAGGCAGAGGGAGAAGCAGGCTCCCCACTGAGCAGGGAGCCCCCCACACGGGGCTCGATCCCAGGACTCCGGGATCATGACCCGAGCCGAAGGCAGACACTTAACCGACTGAGCCACACAGGCGCCCTGATATCGTTTACTTTTGAAAGAAAGCTCCAACAGGGACATCTTTTCTTGGGTTTAGTATCTTTCCTCTAAAAGTTCAGTATAGGAAAAATGTTTTATTTATCTTTTTAGTGAGTTGGCTCCCACGCAACTGAGATTTTATTGTGCTTGGCCTCTTAAAGGACTGAAAACCACCATCCCATGCTCAAGGAGCCTGCACGCCTGCTCAATTTCATCTCTTTGGTACCTAGCAGGGAAATAAACTTACAACATCCCTCCTGTCTGTGAACCGTCGTGCAATATGAAGATTTCAAACTTTAGCATAATCTGTGTATCTTAGGTTTTTTAACCATAATGTCACAGTTGCTGGATACAGCCAAGAGATGAAATGCTTCCTTTATCTTCCATTGCACTTTCTCCCCAAATCCTTCCAGGAGGACGCTTGAAGCTCCCCCAGACATTTGGACTGCAGACATTGCAGCGCGCAGAAGATGAGACTGTCAATATTCAGAGTTTCATCATAGCTGGGGAAACAGTGCTTCATTCCATTGTTAAGAAACAATGTCTGAACTAAATTGAACAGAGAAAACTTGATTAGGACACTATTTTGCTTGTGAGTTGATGTAGCAAACTCTAGTGGGTATAGTGTGCCAGAATGAGAGAAGGATCTGGTGAGACATTTAATCAACTATGCTCAAAGGGTAAAAATTGATTTAAGAAAAACCATGTAGTTTTAATCAGTTGATTTCAGCTTCTCATTTGTCACACCTTTATCAGACCTGTCAACACAAAGCAAAACAAACCGAGCAATTCATTTCTTCTTCTCTTGTAAATTTACCATATATGTGCCGGGTGTCTGAGGCTGCCATTCCAGGGGACAGAAAAGCAGAGGCCCCAGTTAATCAGGAAACTAGAGGATGCAGTGTAGGTCAGTAGTTAGGAACTCAACTCTGGTGGGGTAAAAACCACTTTGGGTTCTGGCTTCAACCACGAGACCTTCAGGCTTCTAGGGTTGCTGTGGGGATTAAATGAGATGGGTATGGTACGTAGCATCTGATCAGACTAAATAAATGTGAGAGTTTCTAGTCGTTCTTATTAGCTCCAAGACTAGCCCAGTGGACATATGGGTCCCTGTCCAGCAGCCTTGAGGACAACTTCTATTAGTATCGTATGCAGAAGGGGGAATGGCCCTGGAATTGCCCAGCCTGTGCTGAGGAGACAGATGGTTCAGTGGTGCCCTCGGCTTGCCCGTCTGTAGGGCACGGGAGTACCATCACATTGTTGCAGACTGGCCAGACCTCGCATTACACTTGGCATTGCTCATTTGAGGCAAAACCTTTATGGCTATGTAGCTGCACAAATTTTCTACAAGGAGCTTCCACACCGTGTTCACTTTTTCTTTTTCGATATGCTGGGTCTTGGGAAAAAACCACCTTCTTACTTAAAAAAAAAACAACAACCCATTCTATTGAAGTGTAATTGACATACAAAAAGCTGTACGTATTTAATGCATACAGCTGATGAGTCTGGGGATAATTATACATCGGTGGGAACATCATCACATCTAGGCCATAAACATATCCATTACCAAAAGTTTCCTCCCACCTTCTTTATTTATTATTATTGTGATGATAACACTTAACATAAGACATACCCTCTTGGCACAACACAATACAGTGGTGTTAACTACGGCTACTATGCATACAGTAGATCTCCAGGATTTATTCACCTTAGATTTTGTCACTCTTCTGTACTTAGTTCTTCACTGTAGCCAGAAGAGGGCACTGCTGCTTTACCCAAATTCTGCACTGTGGCCTGCAGGGCCGAGCGTCTTTGTCCTGTGCTACAGAGTCTCATTCCTGGCTTTGTTGGGGGTGGCAATTTCATCTCTTAGGTACCTAGCAGGGCAATAAACAAAACAAAACAACCTTTTGTCTGTTGCAGGACATATACAAAAACTTGATACCTGACAAACTAAAAACTTTTGAAATCACGTACAGTCGTGTATGGGATTTTAAAAAATGCACAAGTGCAGCAGAGAAAATGCGTTCTTTGAAATTGATCAAGTTTTCAACTTTCTGAAACCACGGTCTGAAAAATTAGAGGGCAATTTGGCGTTCCTGCTCATTTGTGGCACCATAAGTGACCCAGAAAAGACGTAGAAGAAATTGAAAAAGACATAGAAGCAACTGTGCAGTTTTGGGGAGCTCTGGGATGTTTCCTCCTATGGTGGCAAAACTCATAATCTCCTGAAAACAGAAGTCTTTGGTGGGCGCAACGTTGACTCTCACCCCCTACTTCTGCCTCTGAGGTTTGCCTTTTCCTTTCTTGGCGAGTGCCATTATGAGCCCCTTTACCATTTTTTTTTTTTTAAAGATTTTTTATTTATTTATTTGAGAGAGAGAGACTGAGAGAGAGAGCACATGAGAGGGGGGAGGGTCAGAGGGAGAAGCAGACTCCCCGCTGAGCAGGGAGCCCGATGCGGGACTCGATCCAGGGACTCCAGGATCATGACCTGAGCCGAAGGCAGTCGCTTAACCAACTGAGCCACCCAGGCGCCCAACCCCTTTACCATTTTTAACAGGCCAATTTTTAATGAGGCAATAATGGCTTTATTTATAATCCTTGGGTGAAAAATGGCACTTGAAGAAGACCATTTCACAACCCAGGGGGTCTACATTCTCGTGGTTCTCTTCCAGACTAGCAGTCTAATAAGGGTGACAGAAACTGAACTCTGCTTTGGCCTATATTTATGTTCTCCCACCCCCCCACTCAAGTTTACCTATATGTGATTTCTTTCCATGGCTTTAGAGTTGCAACGACAGACTTCGAAATGCAAATACAAGTACGCTGATGGCCAGCCAAACCTACAACAGTGTAAAATCACAGGGTAGGGCTGAAAAAATCTAGTGGAATTGGAGAATATCCGCAGCACCAAGTATTAATACAATGCCTGTAAATCAATATTTGCTGGGTGAATGACTGATTGGCTCAATGAAACCACTAACTTCTGAAGATAATTGTGGGTGTGAAAACTGATTTATAAGTATTTGAATGTACGTGTTTTTTTTTTAATGTTACCATTTCCTCCTGATATTTAAATATTTTCAGGTATCCTCAGATAAGGGAAAGCAAGTCTTTCAACTTTATTTGGGATTTGATAGTGAATCTTTTTCACAATTACTCATGAGGCTAAAGGAAATTTGTGTACACGTGTATATGTGAGTTTATATCCTTGCTTGTGTTATATTTTCAAAATCATGAGAAACAGTGGGAACTTTAAGACAGCACGCTCAACAGCATTTCTCTGTTTTCATTCTTTCTTCATACTGGTAATGTTAACTTGCAGCTTCTTGTTTTTGTTTTTGTTTTTTTCCTTCCAGACTCCTGTCCCAGCTGAATTCTATGCAGTGAGTAAAGTCTGTGCTCACAGAGGGCCATAAAATCCTTTTAATATTCATTTGAAGGTACAAGCTCTTGGACCACAAAGGTCCCTTCTTCTGGTCCCTTCTTCATATCCAGGCATGCTCGGGGACTTGGCATCTTGCCCTGGAAGCAAGGCATATAGGCCAAACAAAACCCTCATTTTCACTGCTTGGAACAACGGTCAATTCTTTAATGTAATTACTTAGAACAAATTAAGAGTTTAGATCCAAGAGCCTTGGGGCAATCAAAGATTATGGAAAATAGGGGGAGTGGGGAATGGTTTAAGATGCCTCTGAGTTGTAAAAAGCCACACCCCACAGAGCCTGGTGTGATTCTGATACATACGAGAGAGGCTTTACCAAGTACACCCCACAGGATCTTCAGGGCAGGAAAAAGTAAGAGCCTATATTCCATCCACGCTCTGTGTTGGCCAGGCTACCTTCTTCTACATATAGCTAGCTGCTTCTTTTTAAAATGTGTGACTTCTTCAATACTCTTCCCTTTGCAGCAGCTTAGTTTCTTAAGGTAGTAGAGAGTAAAGAATTGTTTCTCCATCATCAATTGCAGACCGACGGCCCCAGTATAAAACATGAAGACAGCATCAGTAAGAGATGGAAGGAGGCACAAAGGCAAATCCCATGAATTTGAGTTTTATCGCATGAGCTGTCAGGTTCCTAGGTGTGCAAGAAGAGCAGAGCCTCAAATACTGACTCCAAAGAGAGTCTGTAATTTCATTCAAGACAGGAAGTGTCCCTTAAGCCACTGCCGCTGGGCAAATGTAGAAATAGGAACTTTGATACAGATTCAAGGTACTTTTACTTAGGAGGGTTAAGAGGACAGAGCTACAGGGTTGTAGGAATACCATTCTCCTTAAACAGCTTAGGAAGGAATCAGAAAGGCAGGCTTTACGCAGCACTCACCACAAGCCGGGGACTGTCCTGTGTGCTTTACATATGCTAGTTTATTTAATCAGCAAAACAATGCTCGGAGCCAGGTGCTCATCTGACCTCACTTGGCAAACCGGGAAACCAAGGCACCAAGATACAATACTTGTCCCTCAAATGCCCAGCTGGGGCCTGTAGAAGCAGAAATTCCAGCTGGATTCTAGTCCCTGCCCTGAAGCATTTAACTGCTAAAAATCAGATACTATGTGGATATAGAAAGACTGGAACCGATATGCTAAGTGTCATTACCTCCACATGGCGGGTTTGCGGTTAATTTTCTTTTACCTTTCTGTTCTTTCCCCCAAATTTCTACCGTGTATTGTTTTTATAATCAGAGAAAAAAATAATAAAATGCTGCTTTAAAATTCTGACCCTAAAATCTATCACCGTGAAGATCACTGTGCTGAAGAGCCCCAGAGTAGAAATAGCGCTCGTAGCCCTGGTTGCTCGATTCACTAATGACCAGACTTTATAGACTAACACCAAGGAAAAAAGTGACTCAGATGGATCCCTCTGCAGTCCTGTGAGCCATCAATAAACTGTCTACCCCCTGCAATGTCACCTGGGGCCCTATGAGGGGATGGACAGAGTCTCAAAGGAAGAGTGAATTTCCCCGCTGTAACAACTCTGAATGGAGTTCAACAGGATGGCCGGCCCAGCTCTGAAAGGACACAAATTCACGTTCACGCACGACTTTCTATTAAAAGTCATAATACAGGGGCGCCTGGGGGGCTCAGTCGGTTGAGTGACCGACTCTTGGTTTGGGCTCAGGTCATGATCTCAGGGTCGTGGGATGAAGCCCCCACTCAGCGTGGAGGCTGCTGCTAGAGCTTCTCTCCCTCTGCCCCTCCCCCCACGTGCACACGTCCAAACTCTCAGATAAATAACTAGATCTTTAAAAAAAAAAAGTCATAATACAAAAGTCCATTGTATCTGTATAGATCAGCCATGAACAACTAGAACTGGAAATTAAAAAGTAATTTTGTAACACAAAATACACGAAACACATATAATGGATGTAGGAAGCAACTGAAATTTTAAAATCTGAGCGTGTCAATTTGGATACAATTTTAGGAATATTCTCAAGGTTTATCATAACAAATGTTTAACATGAATACCACGAAAAGACATAAATGCAGAAGGCAGCAAATCAAAATTTAGGAAACTATCAGTTCAGACTTCTTCTTTGTTCCTGGAGAAAAACAACTGACTTACACAACGTTGATAGCTCCGCATACTGTCTTAACTCTTTATTTTTCCTTGTCTTTTTAATAAATAGCCGGATTTTTAAGAATCCCCCTTTTTTGAAAGTAAGAGCTGAGGTCTCATTTCTCTAGGTTTGCATCTCTGTCAAGGAGTGGTGTTGACGTGGGCCCTGAGCTAAGTCCCTCGACTCCTCCTGCGAGACCGAAGGACTTCTTCCCCCAGCGGCCGGAGCGCTGGCTGCAGAAGGCGCTCAGCCACCCGCCCTCTTCCGAACTGAGAACTCTGTGGAAGAGTGCCGCCTTGACCGAGCCCTGGTCCCTTTCCTGGGTAGCCTGGACTCAGCAACTGGTTGATGCAGCCACATAAAACCTGGCCTTCTCGCTTTGACTGCGGACAGCTCTGCAGGCTCATTTCCACTCCAGGGCTCCCCGTGGGGGCCATCCGAGGCCTCAGCTGAGACCGCATCCCGGCTGAGCTCCCTTTGCCCATCCTGCTTCCCTCCCTTTCCTTCCACAGGTGTTGATCCCAAGACAAGTGCAGCCAGGGGCTTCCCGTCCCTGGCTCAGTGTCCCATTTCCCAGCACAAACTTGACACTGGGGGAGGAAGAGCATACCTCTCTAGTGAGCGCCGGGCCCCTCTGCCATCCTTATTCTACAGACCACAGCCCGGAAGCCCCTCTTAGAAATAAGGCGAGGAAGGAAAGCAGTGCCATTTTCCTCACACAGATTCAGGAAGTGGATCAAAGAACAAAGAAGACCCTTGGAAGCCTGGCAGGGAACATGTCTGAAATTCGGGTGGGGCTTTGGGGAAACCACAGGAGGCAGGATGGCAGCTGCTTAGCCCACTGTTTGGTCTAATCCCCCGAGCTGTCTTGTCCCTGGTACCATGGTCGCACTGTGTTAATTAAATCATTCTCATTAATTCAGCCCGAGTGTAAATTAGGAAGGAATGAAGATAAATTAGGTTGGAAGGCAGCTAATACATTTAACCCCATGCTGCTTATTTTGCAGCCTAACAAAATAACGTTGTTAAGGGAGATAACAAGGCCAAAGCCTTGGGCACAGCTTCTTAATAGCATTAAAAATGAGACCTTGGTTTGGTGTCACAAGGCAGAGGCGAAGACCAGCTCCCGGGGGCCTATGGGAATGGGCTAACATCTTGAGTCGGGTGGTGGTCACCGTACGACACAGACCCACAGCATTTCCTGACTTGTTTATGACTCAGACATCGACTATGTGTACGCTTGTCCAGTTGGATCACAGGCCTGTCTAGAGAGTTCTTCATGTACACATCCACGACTTGCTCACCTTCTCATCCTGTGAGGAGAGTGGTAAGAATTACCCTTAGGCTTGGCTGAGAGATGCCGGGGTAATAACAGTTTGAGTTGCTGTGATCAGAAATATGCTAACTTGCAAATCACTTGCAGCTGTAAAATAAACAGTAGAAAGGGCACAGAGGCCTGAAAGCTTGTCAGACATTGGTTCAAGCAAACCAGTGTGGTTTGCAGGAGGTCATTGAAAGCACACACATTTTCCCCCAAATGCAACCTCTCTCTCTCGGCAGGAAAATGTTTTCCACTTTTATACCCTCCAGAAGCTAATTTCTTTCCTCTGCCTCATGTTGCTTATCTCCCTGAGGCAGATGAAGCAAACGTCTATGGTCACTGAATACAGTTCAAGATTTCCCAAAGCTACGACGTTTTTTCCTTCTCTTTTCTTGAAGCCCAGAAAGATGGCAACATTAGGTAGAACAGAGCAGGGAAATGGCATCCGAGGATGATGAGCCAACGTCGAGGATCCCCCTCCTGCTTAGCAAAGTACCCGGCAAGGAGAAACAAATGTTGCTGTCCCCATGGTTAAGGACACTGCAGTTTCCAGGTGGTGAAGATGCAACAGAAACAGACTGCCTTGCCTGTTCCTAACTCAGTGGCTTCCTGTGACAAAATCCCTAGTCAACCAAACGAGCTGTGCACGTTTTATTTAAGATTTTATTTATTTTTTTCAACAGAGAGAGACACAGAGAGAGAGAAGCAGGCTCCCCGCCGAGCAGGGAGCCCGATGCGGGGCTCGATCCCAGGACCGTGGGATCATGACCTGAGCCGAAGGCAGGCGCCCCTAAAAGAGGGAACACAAGCAGGAGGAGTGGGAAAGGGAGAAGCAGACTCCCTGCCAAGCAGGGAGCCCAATGCGGGGCTCCATCCCAGGACCCTGGGATCATGACCTGAGCCGAAGGCAGGCGCCCCTAAAAGAGAGAACACAAGCAGGGGGAGTGGGAGAGGGAGAAGCAGACTCCCTGCCAAGCAGGGAGCCCGATGCGGGGCTCCATCCCAGGACCCTGGGATCATGACCTGAGCCGAAGGCAGACGCTTAACAACTGAGCCACCCAGGCTCCCCCACATGTTTTATTTCTCGGCAGGATCATCTACCTACAGTTCCATGTAGATTTGCTAAGTGACTAAAGTAAGAAAGAAATACTTCTCCTTAGTGAGAAAAAGTGTTAATCTCTTCGTTTAAACAGAACATTTTTTCCCAGAGGAAGACATTCACGTCTGGTCTTCCAAAGCAACGGACTCACTTTGAGCCCACAACATGGACTGACAAAGCACTTCTAGGAGGTGCCTTTGAGGCTGCCCTAATGGGCTGCCTCCACACCTTGCCACAGGCTACAGACACACGTTTTTCAAAAGACAGATGTACGCTAGCTCCACACTTCCACCTCCCTTCTTTCCAGCACCCATCTCTGGTATCTACAGCGTTGCTCTGCGTTTGGTCTTGGCTCATTTTATCCACACCTCCTTCAGGAACAGGATCGGCTTGCTGGGCTCCTCTCTTCACCTGGCAGCCCCAGAAACGCTGCACGTGATTCTCACCGTGAATTGATCCAGCTGTCTCTGGCTTTGTTAACAGTCTGGGCCTGAGTCTGCATCACAAATTAAAATATGAAACAGATTTGTAAAGGCTCACGGTGAGGCTGACGAGTTAATGCTAACAAAGGACTTCAGAGGGCACTGTCTTTCCTTGCTTGCAGGGAGCGAAATTTCTCAAGCGCATACCAGGAGGGACGGGGCGCGGGGTGCTGGGAGGTTGGGGAGGGGCGAGTGGGATTAGAATAAAGAACCAACAGTCCTGGTTGAGGCAGTGTCTGGACACCGGCAGCGTTAGGTGGACCCCCTCAACCTGTTTAAACCATTTCTGCATCTAGTGTTTAGAGGAAAGCTAGGAGGTGGGGGAGTTGGGGAAGGGAGAGAACTCTTCGGTGGATCCCTACTTGAGCTGCAGAGCGGAGCCTCTGCTAAGGGGCCGTGTGACCTCGAGCTGGACAATTCACATCTCCCTGGGTCTCAGTTTCCTAACCTGCACAACGAGGAGGCTGGGACGGTGATCTCTACCGTTCATTCATAGATTTTATTCCAAATATCTAATAAAAACCAAACAGGCGTTTTAGGTCCCAGTGGAAATACAGCCCTTAGTGGCAAAGATCAAAATGGGTCTGGCCAAGAGCCATCGCCCTTCGAGCTTGTTTTTCGAATCGCTTTCCTTTCCTCTGGCACGCAACGCCTCAAACCCGGGTGCTGGGCCATTTCTTTGCCGAACCCCAAACCAACACAGCAGAGCGATAAAAGACAGGAAGGGCCCAGCCCGAGAGGGCGACTGGGGCTCTCTCGCTAGGGAGAGGGGGCGGCGTGGCCGCTCCTTTGAGCGGCTCGCTTTGAATCTAGCGCCGGCCGCGATTGGCTGCCAAGCACGTGGTGCGCGCCCCGCGGGACTGCGCCCCGCAGCCGCTGCTCCCGGCCGCGTGGGGCAGAGTCCGGCAGCGGGTGCCGCACCCGGGGGGGGGGGGGGGGGGGCGGGCGGGGGGGGCCGCCCCGGGGGGGGGGGGGGCGGAGGGCGGACGCAGGGGGAACGCCAGGCGCTGGAGTCTGTCTGCACCCCTCGCCAGCGAGAGACCCGATGGCTCGCCTATGCCCAACCCGCAGTGTCCCCGCAGTGACCAAACTTGTGCCCCTGCCCTTGCCCCCGTCCTCGCTCCAGGTGTTCCGCCCAGGGCGCGAGCGGCGGACACCCAGCTGCCCCCTCGCTCCCCTTTCCTGAGCATCTCGCGGACTCCGGCATCGCGGGGCGCACAGCCGGGCGCCTCCGCCGCCGAGGGTCCCTCAGCTCCGGGGCTGTCCTTAAACCGGGCTGGGCCGGAGAGGCGCAGGCACTCCGACCCGGCCAAACTTGTTCAACTCGCGGGCCCTGAGGATTGCAGCTGCTGGTGGCTTAGGCACCGTGTCCGCTTTGTCTCCCTCCACTCTCCGCAGCCCCCCTCCCCCGCTTCCTCTCTCGATTAACTCCCCCGACACGCTCTTCTCCAGCTCTTCCCCGTCGCCTCCTCCTCCCCTTCCTCCTCCTCCTCCTCCTCCTCCGCGGGCGGCATTCACGCGCTTCCTCCCTCCTTCCCCTAGTGTCACTCTACATCCGCACCGTCTCCTCCCTCCCTCCCTCCCCTCCCCTCCCCTCCCGCCGCGCCTCGCCCCGCCGCTTATAGCCCGGCGCGCGGGCGCTGGGCGCAGACTGCTTGAGCAGCCGGAGAGGAGGCGGCGCGGCGGTGGCGCTGCGGAGACCGAGTCCAGACGCCAGGCGGCCGCCGGCGCGCTCGAGCGCTTTCTAGCTCCCTCTCCGGAGTGCACAGCCCGCCTCCTTGCGCGGCTGCAGGCTCGCTCTCTCTTCCCGAGACGCGCTCCGGGAGACGCTCTGCGGGTCGCGAGCGGAGTCCGCGGCGTGGGGGTCGCGAGGCGCTGTCCTCTCCCCGGCGGGCGCCCCATGCGCGCTCCTTTCGCCCCGGCAATCGCCGCCGCTCCCCGGGGCTGAGACGTCCGCCTTGTCGCCTCCCGCCCGGTGACCTAGGCGAGGACCCAGCTGGTTGTGCGCTGACGCCGGTCGCCGCCGCCGTAAGTTTCCCCCGCCGCCCCGGACCTGTTGAGGCTGTCGCGGTTCTCCGGGGCAGCTTGGCCTGCGGGGGGTGTTCGCCGGGGGTGTGCGTTCGCCCCGGAGCCCCGAACCCCGACTTGGGCGGAGGTGGGGGAACTGTTCTCGGGGCGGAGACCTCGGGGGCCGCCGCTGCCCTCCCACAGCGTGCAGACGCTGGCCAGCGCCGGAGGGATCTCCTCTGGTCCGGCCCGCCGGCCCGCGGGCCAGCTGCTGGGGATCGGAGAGCCGAGCCGGGGTTTCCTTCCTCCACCAAAAGCGGCGCTTCGCTGGGGGTGGCTGTCGCTCGGCCTCGCACTTCGCAGCCCCCGGGGCCGAGCGCCCGGGATTGTCGGCCCACGCTGCACCCCACCCGGCACAGGGGAGCGCCGCGGCCACGCGACACACCGTCTTCGTGACGGCACGTTCCCTGCGGTGGAATGTCTGCGGGGAATGAATGAAAACTTTCTGAAAAATAATTTCTTCTCGTGCACGTATTTGGCCTTTGGTGTGACATTAGGAGTTTCAAAGGATAGGAATTGGTGGGCGTGGTGGAGACGAACCTTGAAACTTGTTCGGCGTGTAATTTCGTGTTGCCCTCACAGGTACGGCCAGCGTGCTGAAGAGCGTTGCAAGTGTTACAGAGGGCTGTCTGGTCAGTTGGTTTCCTTGTTAACAATGTCTTCTAATGTCGTTCCATTGTTATCAGTAAGGTAAATGCTCGAGAAAATCTGCCTCGTTTCTCCTTTGAGTGCATTGAGACCAGGTTCAAAACCTAAGGAGATGTGACGGGACGCAAAGTATTGGCAGCAGGGAGCTTGAGTAAAGAGCATTAAGTGAACTGAAGTTATTGTAACTAGAAGCCCTTTTGATGTTCACGGTAATAGCAGCCCTTTCTCGGTCTTCTTTGTAGACACAGGTTAAGTATATGTATGCTTTTGGGGGGGGGGGCTACTTGGCATGCAAATATTTCTCTGGGGGCTTAAAAAATAGTGGAAGGGTGATTCGTTTTATGTTGAAGGTGTGTTTGGTGACTGTATAAATGGCTTCTGATATTTTGATGTTTGCATAATTTTAAACCAGAAAGTAAGTCGTTTCCCTTGGGTCTTTAAGTTTACCCTTTATTTTAAGCAAGTATTGCTGCAAGCATGTTGGATTTTGCCTGTGACATGCTTCTCCATCTGGATGGTATCCAAGATGACAGGCTAGCCTCTTCCTTCTGGTTTTGTGGGGCAGCCTGGAAAATGCAGGCGCATAAACACAGGAGGCATAGGGATGCAGATCCTATATCCTAAGGTCTTCTAAACAAACTGTTTTCTTAAGGGTGAGCCTCGTGAGAATGTTGTTTTACCCTGTTTGGAATCTAATGCTCAGGGAAACATGTTCTGGGCCCCGGTGTGATTCCCATTCAGTGTGCAGGCACTTCGGTGTCATGTACCTTGTGCAGGGCGCCTCATTCTTCAGCTAGAGGTGTGTTCACTCTTAGCTTGAGAGAAGGCAGCTTTTTGAGAGTGCTTTGGAAGCATTGCTTAAAAAAGAAAGCAGAACTACTCATTTGGAATGTTTGTAAGTTTCTATATAAGGCATCAGAGTATTCATAGCATCTCTTGAGGTTTAAGCTTAAAACCTTCCTCAAAGTACTTCAGATTGAATGTACTAATTCACAACTATAGTGGTAGAGCATCAGGGATGCTAATGTGTGTTCTAAGGCTTGGGAGACTTGGTGCGTTCACATAGCGTGGAGTTGGTTCTCCAGAGCACTGGACATCGCTTCACATGGATTGGACTGTAAAGGCTTTGCTTGAGGTACGGGTCATGGGGGGCTCCTCACCCTTTGTCCTATCCTAAAGTTGTTGTGGACACCGAATGTTGTCGTCCTAACACCAGAGCCCTAGAACGTTGTTACTAACTTTCTTCCACCGAGCCATGTTTACTGCTAGTGAAGAGTTAACATTCCAAAACTGAAAGAAAACAAGTTGCATCTCCTAAGGCTTTGTGGCCGGTGTGTCCAGGCAGAGTTGGCACCTGCCCTTTGTTGTGTGCTGTGCTGTGCCACGGCTGGGCAGGAAGTGCAGCTTGGTGGCTAGCCTGTGGATCTGTGGAAAATGGCTCTTTTGCGTTTATTAGTAATTACTGCAATATACATAAAAAAAATATCTGAACTGTTGAAGGAAACGAGGAGGCGGTAGGCTTCAGCTGCCTGTAAAAACTAACTGTTCTGTGTTGGGAACAGATACTGTAACTTACACGGTTGTTTACCCTCCTGGCATAAACAGCTTCCTTAGGAATCCTTTGACAGGCGGGTTCTTGAAGGCTTTAGTCTTTTGAAGTAACAGAAGGATAGGATTAAAAAAGGAAAAAAAAAAAATGAAAAGCATGTGATTCAGTTTTTGAAGATAGGTGATAGGTATGTCCTATGTCTTTAACCTACGGTTTACTTACTGAAAAAAGCCAAAGACAGCATTAGATTTTGCTGTAATTTCAGTAATACAGAGGAAAGTACTTTAGTCAGCAAATAAATTCTAGGGTGGCCCTAAATTAACAATGGCTGGCAAAATACACACACACACACAACACACACACACAGGTGTGAGTGCATTTGATTTACATAAAGCAGGGTTTGCGTTTTGAACTCCTGTGCACCTGTCCGTGTTTGCAGGTACACAAGAACGGTCCTGGTGATGCACTGTTGAATCAAAAGAGAGGGATGGATAGATCCTTTGTTCCTGCATCTGGTTTTCCAGGAACTGATATAAAGCAGGAAGAAAGAAAAACAGCAGTGATGAGTATGCTACTCAAAATATTCTTCCTTTTATGTGTGCAAATCCTCGTTTTGGAAGCTGTCCAGAGCAAGAAAGATACGGGTGGTGATTGTGGCCAGAATCTGTTCTGTGTTTTCACAAAAGCCTGCTGATCAATATATGCTAATGTTTATATTGGTGCTCTTTGAGGACTCTTTGAGGGCGTGGTAGAATTGTCTGGTTAGAAATTGTTAACATTCCAATAAAGATCTAATCGTGGAAGAAGGTGGCTTAAGCCTATGATTTTAAGGTTACATTGCCCATTTACTGCGATACACAGAGAAACCGGATCTTACTAAAGGAATTCTAACTGGAATTAATTAGTAGGTACTTGTTTTACACATGGCTTTATGTTGCTGGGGCATAAAGGCTGGTGCCCGTCCTGGCGTTATGAGAACTGGAAGCCCAGCATTTTAAGTGGCCTGCAGTGAATCAGCTGGACAAGGGCAGGGAGCTATGAGGGTGAGACCTCCCTCGTCTTGGGCTTTGCTGGCTTACGTTCTCAAGGACTTCAGTATCCTGAAAGTTGGCAGTCAGGTTTTCCAAGATGAACCTGCTTGCAAGCCTTGATTTTTTTTTTTTTTAAACAGTGTTCTAATAGCCCAGCAGTGTTACAGTGAATGCCTTTCCTTATAGGTGGTTGTCTCTGACTTTGTACAGGCTCGGCCATCCATTATTCCGAGCAGTAGGCGCCAGGGCTGAGGGCAAAGTGTTCTGTTTTCTCTGTTCACAACGATTTGTGTGGCTCTGTTCTGCTGTTCTGAACATCGGGAGCATCACGTTCAGTGGTTTGTTTTGTTTTGTTTTCATTTTAGGAGTGGAAACAAAATGTCAGTCAGTGTGCATGAGAACCGCAAGTCCAGGGCCAGCAGTGGCTCCATTAACATCTATCTGTTTCACAAGTCTTCCTACGCCGACAGTGTCCTCACACACTTGAACCTTTTACGCCAGCAGCGCCTCTTCACGGACGTCCTTCTCCATGCCGGGAATAGGACCTTCCCCTGTCACCGAGCGGTGCTGGCTGCCTGCAGCCGCTACTTTGAAGCCATGTTCAGCGGTGGCCTGAAAGAGAGCCAGGACAGTGAAGTCAACTTCGACAACTCCATCCACCCAGAAGTTTTGGAGCTGCTGCTCGACTATGCGTACTCCTCCCGGGTCATCATCAACGAGGAAAATGCAGAATCGCTTCTGGAAGCCGGCGACATGCTGGAGTTCCAGGACATCCGGGACGCGTGTGCAGAGTTCCTGGAAAAGAACCTGCATCCCACCAACTGCCTGGGCATGCTCCTGCTCTCCGACGCGCACCAGTGCACGAAGCTGTACGAACTCTCCTGGAGAATGTGCCTCAGCAATTTCCAAACCATCAGGAAGAACGAGGATTTCCTCCAGCTGCCCCAGGACATGGTAGTGCAGCTCTTGTCCAGTGAGGAGCTGGAGACAGAAGATGAAAGGCTTGTGTACGAGTCTGCAATTAACTGGATCAGCTACGACCTGAAGAAGCGCTACTGCTACCTCCCAGAGCTGTTGCAGACAGTGAGGCTGGCTCTCCTGCCTGCCATCTATCTCATGGAGAATGTGGCCATGGAGGAACTCATTACCAAGCAGAGAAAGAGCAAGGAGATTGTGGAAGAGGCCATCCGGTGCAAACTAAAGATCCTGCAGAACGACGGCGTGGTAACCAGCCTCTGTGCCCGGCCTCGGAAGACTGGCCATGCTCTCTTCCTCTTGGGAGGGCAGACCTTCATGTGCGACAAGCTGTACCTGGTGGACCAGAAGGCCAAAGAAATAATTCCCAAGGCTGACATCCCCAGCCCAAGAAAAGAGTTCAGTGCGTGTGCAATTGGCTGCAAAGTGTACATTACGGGGGGGCGGGGGTCTGAAAATGGAGTCTCAAAAGATGTCTGGGTTTACGATACCCTGCATGAAGAGTGGTCCAAAGCTGCCCCCATGCTGGTGGCCAGGTTCGGCCATGGCTCTGCTGAACTGAAGCACTGCCTGTATGTGGTTGGGGGGCACACAGCTGCAACGGGCTGTCTCCCAGCCTCCCCCTCAGTCTCTCTGAAGCAAGTAGAACACTACGACCCCACGACCAACAAATGGACCATGGTGGCCCCCCTCCGAGAAGGCGTTAGCAATGCTGCGGTGGTGAGTGCCAAACTCAAGTTGTTCGCCTTCGGAGGTACCAGCGTCAGCCATGACAAGCTCCCTAAGGTTCAGTGTTACGATCAGTGTGAAAACAGGTGGACGGTACCAGCCACCTGTCCCCAGCCCTGGCGTTACACAGCAGCAGCAGTTCTGGGTAACCAGATTTTCATTATGGGGGGAGATACGGAGTTCTCTGCCTGCTCTGCTTACAAATTCAACAGTGAGACTTACCAGTGGACCAAGGTGGGAGACGTCACAGCAAAGCGCATGAGCTGCCACGCTGTGGCCTCCGGAAACAAGCTCTACGTGGTGGGAGGGTACTTCGGCATTCAGCGCTGCAAAACCCTGGACTGTTACGACCCGACGTTAGATGTGTGGAACAGCATCACCACGGTCCCGTACTCGCTGATTCCTACTGCATTTGTCAGCACCTGGAAGCATCTGCCTTCTTAAACGCAGTACATCTTCAAGAAGGTGAGCATGAGGTAAGAGGTGAGTGTGGCTGTAAGTAAGCGTGTGATTAAGCTGGCTGTGCGAGTGCCTGTGGGGACTGAGACGTGATCGATGTGGCTCACCCCATGGACGTAGTGCTACAAAAACTATTAAGAGGATTGGCACCCCGGAACTGAAAGCACTTGTGTTGACCACAGCTGCAGCTCCCCACCCCGTATCAGAAGCCCACGGTTCTCAGCCTTGACTGAGCCTCCCACTCCCCCAAAGAGCTTCTCAAAAACGGCCCATCCCAGAGATTTGATTGCATTTGGTCCGGGTGGGTCCCAGGCAGCAGCATTCTTTGGAAGTTTTCTAGTGATTCTGATCTACAGCTGGGTTGAGAACCCCTGCCCTGGGTTAATAATGCCAACTAATGTTTACTGAGCCCTCCCTGCCCGCCTGGAGCTGGGCCATGTGTCTCACATGGATCATTTCATGTGATCCTGACAACGACCTCGTGAGGTATTACTAGAGCATTTTATAGATGAAAACAACTGAAGCACACAGAGGTTAAGGCAGTTGCCCAGGGTCATGGAGCTTCGTAGGTGGAAGAGTTGGTCAAGAAATCAACCCAGGCACTCTGGCTCCAGAGAGGAAGCACTTGAGCATCATGCTGAACTGCTCCTTAAGAAACCTGAGCTTCATATTCATCTCACCCCAGGAGATATTTGTTGATATTCAAATTTAGATGCCTCAAACCCTTTGTGGAATGAAGTAGGGTGTAAAAAACAGAATGCTTAAGTTTAGTTTGTTCCCTCCCAAATTATTTATTTCTTATTTAAAAATTTTTTCCTTGAGGGGAAAAAAAAAAATAGCCCCCTTTAGGGCATTTATTAACTTCAGAGGGAAATCAAGGTCTATCCTTGTAAAAGGGTGCACCTGCATTGTATACATTTGTCAGATGCGTGGCACACTGAGCCCTCTAGACGGCCTTCCACTGCAGCCTTTCAGAGTTAATCAGACAGGCTGACCCTATTGTCAGGGCAAACAAAAGTTGTCTTTCTGTGTCATATATCTGAGTCCATAATGGTCGTCTTGTGTACTTAAGAGTATATAATACTCTTGGCTCAAATAATTAATAGGCCTACACAGTTCAGTGTTCGTGGAGCTAATGGCCGTTTTGCTGCCATTAAGCATCTTTAGTATTGGCCCCAGGAACCACTTAAGCACGTCTGAGTGTAGCACGGAGCACGTGGGATGTGTTGCTTTGTTTTGGTAATTCATGGGCTTATTACTAATAATAAGGGAATAAAATTAAAACTAGGCTTTGGAGGAAGTACAATGAAAACCAGCTCATTACCTGGAGACTTTTGGCTCTGTTTTCCCTAATGTGTTTCACACTTTGGAAGAGGACTTTCAGAGGGGAAAAAAGGGGAATCTAGGGGTCTTTGTGAGCTCAGCAAAGAGGGATTTTGACTCATTTGTCTTTTCTTTCCACCTCTCTTCCAGCTTATTTTAAGACACCGCTAAAATTGGCGTCCCTGTTACAATTAATCTTTCTTGTTTTTTCATTGGTTCGGTTGTCTCCTCCAGCCTCTAACAGTTAGTACAGTTCTTAGTAATAGAATGTAACCTTGGGACGAAACTCCTTCAAAGGAGCTGCAACAGTCAGAAACCTCCTGTGGGGAGCGACTGGGCTGACAGCGTCCCACACCAAACTGGTTTTTGCAGCCTTGCTGGCATCTCAGTAATCCTGAGTAAACAAATGCTCTGAACGTGGTTATTTCGTCTGCGATATGAGCGCATGACTCACCTCTAAAGCACGTTTGAAGAACCTTCTGGGCAAAAGCATCAATTAAGAGTACACTAAGTTCGGTGTTAGTCCAGAGCCGACTATATTTGCATAGGAGAGGCAGAAAAATCACCAGTGATGGTGGTGGTACCACAAAATGGTGACTGGTAGACGGGCTGGCACCTTTGGAGCAAGGTAAGGAAGCGGAGGCAGGAAGAGACCATGTGTGCATTCTGATTCGGGATTCGAAGCTGTGGACTGTGGACCTTTCTGGACTTCAGATCCCTCCTTTGCCCAATGACTGATTTGAATTTGGCTTCTCCGAGCTCTATCCACATTCAGACTTGGGTGAATTGATAAATGAGGGGAGAAAAGGGACGAAAAATACCTTACCCAGTGTCTGACCTATATACTCTGAGGTTTCTTTCCTCCTTCAACTGAGACCTCAGCCACCACGGAATTAGCTTTGTGTGTGGCAGGAAGGTGAAGCTTCTTTGATTATTCTCTGCTTGTTATCTTAATTCTTCGTTTTTGGTGCCTCCTTTTGCAGCCCAGAGTATGTTGGCAAACACTTGAATTCGCCCTATCCTGGGTGTTTGAACCTAATCCCAGACTTCCGGTCCCCGGGAACCGAGCAAATAAAGCGTTCGGTCGTATGGGAAACCCCACCTCCCCACCCTGGGTGCCGCCAGCCAGAGTGGAGCACAGAACAACGGAATTGGACAATGCTCCTTCGCCTTTGCAAAGGGCGGGGTGGACCTGATCAAAGCCACTCGTGCGGTTTCCCACAGAGAGCATGTTGGTTTAAACGTCCAAAGTTTTCTACACACAAGACAGTGTTAAAACACTTCAGCTGGATGGGGTGACTTTAAAAGAGGTGCTGTGCAGGTATCAGCCCTAAGCTGCAGAAACTTCCGGGACATCTCTTTGATCTCCAAACGTAGGTGCTAACCAAGTTAATACAGCGTTAACAACAAGTTTCCCTAAGGTCTAGAAGCTCATTCACCAGGGGGATTTTAACTGTCTCCTGACGTTCTGTCAGTGGGTGGGAAGGACAAAAAGGAAATTGCTTTTGATTACTCTCCCATTTTCATGGTGCTGTGTGGCCCCAACCTGACAGCACTTGGCTCTCCATGTGCTTTTGTTCCTTCCCTTTTTAGAGTTTTTCTTTTTTTTTTTTTCTCCTGTTTGCATATGCACCATCATGAATCTTCGTATTATTACAGTTACAAAATACATTCTTTTGGCCTACTGTTGATACATAGGTTCCTGGGAGGTGGGGGTGGGAGAATGACACTGTAGTCTAAGGAATGCCTTGCAAGCTTGAATCACTGTTATGAAACTGCCAAAAGAAACAACTAATGAAATGAATCAGACTTCTGAACACACAAAAGCAAGAAGAATTCAGTGCAAGTAACCAGCGGCCCCTCCTGAATTCCCTTTGTCTTCACTTAGAGTTCTAGCAGCAGGGATGAGATTCCTCCGCTAGGGCTGGAAATGTGCTCTATGAACAGATAGGGTGAGTGTTGGAGAGACAAAAGCCATCTGCAGAGTTTCCCTGTATCAAAGTAGACATACGGGATGGAAATGGTGGGTCATGTGGGGAAACACCAGCTCCCGTGAAATGTGCAGGCTTTGTGATTAGGGCACCTTGAATTTATATTGACGCTCGACGTTGGTGGATTCTGCAGATGATAACTGCATAGCATAGCCGGCATCTCCCAGGTGTGGACTGATGAACTTGGAGAATAAACTCCAGCCTTGGGCTGTGGAGGCCTGCGATGTTGTCGTGTGAAAGGAAGCGAGACTGATTTCTGCCATAATGAATAGCAGAGATGCATTTCAGTAAGAGGATTAATATGTCTGCCTTCTATATGGCGAATAAATTGAATTTGGAATCCTTTATGGTAAATGGGCCAAGGAGGGTTTGCACAGGAATCTTTTTTGACCCTCTGGTGATTGCTTCACAATGGCTGTTTAACCACAGAGGTGAAGTATGAATGTTGGAGGCGGAAGGTGGCAACTCATAGCAGCACCTAGACGTAGAAGTTTACATTTGCACATACATTGGTTGACAGTGTAGTAGAGAATGAAGATTTTCCTTTGGACACCATCGTTTCTGTTGAGCCAATCATCTGTATCCGTGCACGCACATGGATGCACTTAAATTTTGCACACTTGCTACTGAACATGTAATTAAGACTTTTAGAAGCAGTATTGACCAGCTCTGTCCTGATTTTAATTTTCTTTTTTTAAATTTCGAGGCTACTAACAAGTATCCTTTTTTTCTCTCTCTTTTAGCTCACTCCATCACTTGGTGAGACAAAATGCGATTTCTACTTTGGAGAGGCCAAATTTAATGAAGAGAGAGAAAAGAAAAAGGAAAAGAAGTTGCTACAAGGCTCCGATACAATGCACTGCACCTTGTAAATTCTCTAACTGGACATGAAGGAGGGGGTGGGGGAGGGGAGGGGATTTTCAGTGCAAGTAGCACATGGTTTAAATATGAATGAATGAACCTGTGATCTAGTCCTTGTCTTGTAATTGTGGATTAATGTCAGCGTTAATCAGCCCCTCAAAGGGAGAGAAAAGCCGGCCCTTTTCCCTTGCTGTACCGCATTCAGCATTTGATTTCCATGGGCTCTACCATTTATGTGTAAAATTTGAAATGGTTGTCACCTCTCTGAGGAGCAAGCCTGAAGCCTCCACCCCAGCTGCTGTTGGAGATTGAAAGCCCAACTGTGGGGCCAGGAGGGAAGCTGGCTTGGCTGGCTGCTGAGTGAGGACCACTGGACTCCCTGCTAATCTCTGAGGGGTTGTGCTCCCCAGGAAGGTTCTGAACAATGGGGACATTGTTGGTAGGTATTTGGTAGATGTTCTTTTCTATTTATAAGTGACTTTAAACTTTTCCCTTGGCTGTTAAAAAATTTGTTATAGATTTAGCTATTTATTGTTTGATGCCTGCATGCTGAAACAATGCTTACAATTGTCTTCACGTGTATGGATGTGTGTGAATGGTTGTATGTTTTGCACAATTTTGTGGCTGTTGTGAAGTGCTTTGCTGCACAAAAATGAAAACTTGGCAGTTAACAATTTGGAGTATAACTGGAGGGTGGGTTGGGAAGGGGGTATTTTGTAAATGTCAAGACAGGGAAGGAGTATAAGACAGAAACAGATTACATTGTAGAGGTAGAGAAAGCATGGAGGTCACTTTTCTTAGACTCAGTAACTTTTAATGGGGTTTCATGGGCTCTGGTCATGCTGATGGCTCATGGGGTGAGGGAAGGCTTCCCTACCCTGTTCCTTCCCATCTGAGTCACCTACTTCAGTCTCAGCTACTGAAATTTGGAAAGGACCAAGTCGCTTTGCAGTTTTTTTCCTTTGTGTAATATCCTGAAATCCTGGAAAATTCTATGGAATAGTTCTGTATATAGGGCCCAGGTTAAAGGCATTGTCCAAAGTTTATTTATTTATTTATTACCCTGTGAGAATGCTTTGCCATACCCACAGTTAACAGGAAAAAGCTGAGTTGTCACAGATGTAAATTAATTCACTCACCGGATTTGCTTGGCCTGGTGGGTTCATTGTTCTGTCTTCTTGATGTACAGTTTAGCAAGTGTTAAGAGTTCTCCAAGACCATATTCACATCGGTACAATGTATACTTTAGTGCTCACCCTTGGGTAAGTCTCTAAAAAGAACTCTTTGGTGCGCAAAAGTGACCCATTTGGCCAGGAAACACCAAAGAATGATGAGCAGTGGCCCCTGTTGAGAGGTTTTCCGGGATCGTTGGGAATCTGTTGTGAATACATTCTTTGCTAGTTCGAGTGCTTGTTTACTAACCGTGTGCCGTGATAGGTATTAGTGCTAGACTCAATTAGGTGCTTGCTCACAGGTGTCTGGGGAAGACCAGAGTTTGCAACTCGCACCGCTTTCATCGATGTTTCTCACATTACTTGTAGTTTAGAAAATAGGGCTTAAGACTGATAACAACCTTCTACATTGTGAGTGTATTTGCATTGTCTAGTGACAGATAAAAATCCTTAACATTTCTCTTTACCTGCATACTTTAGACTAATTGTACATGTCCGTTCGTGCCATGAATAAGTGGGCTATAGTTGGACCAAAATAAATGAGCCATTGGAATAGAAGCGTCACAATACTTATCCAGCAGGCAGTTCCTCGCTCCTAGATGTGTTCTAAGCAATGCAAATGTCTAATTGTACTCCGCCGGTGTGGGGGTGGCGTTCTATTATAGCAGCTCCGGCTCTCTAGTTTATGATGCAAATCTGCCGAGATGTGTGTGTCACTGCGTGACTTCTGCAAGCAGGATGAATTTTCTGCAGCTGTTTCAAAGTTGTGGTCTGTCCTTGAATCCTCTGTTAATTACTGTGTGCGAGCCAGAGGGAGCCGTGGTCAGGGTGGGCCCCCAGCCTGCAGGGAACTTTCTGGACTCCCACTCTTTGAATTGATGTAGGCATTTGGGCTCACTACTTGACCATTCTCACCCTGTGAAACGTCCCCCCACTTTGAAGCAAATACAATTCACAGCACAGTGCACACAAAAACCTTGGCATAAGACAGAGAAGGTTCTTCTTATTCTGTGGACTGGTTGCTGTGGAAACGCATAACAAAGGGCAGCCTTCCACTTCTGGTATAATTGTGGAGCCCCCTTTTCTCTGGGCTTGACACCTGTCTGAATAAGAGTGATTAGAGCTGAATAATCTCCCTCGCGGCTGTTGAATATGTGGTTCACGTACAAAACTCTGTAAGTTGAAGTAAAGTGTTCATGTTCATATGTGCTTGTCTGCTACTACTACATATTTGAGGTTTTGTAAAACTGTTATTTTTTTTTCACAATGTGAAACTGAAGGTCAAATAAATTATTAGAGATTTTCTCTTCATTGTGTGTGTGAGTCTTTATTTTAATACAACATAATCTACCGAAACCTGGTGCCTTTTCTAGTTTAAGGAAGGGGAGGATCATTTCAAATATTTTCTGAACGTGTTTCTTTCACCATCTAGTCACATACATTCAGGAAAGTGGTTTTGCGTGTTGAATAATTAAAATTTTTGGCCTTGTAGGGTATTTCTTTAAGCAGAGCAAAACACCTCAATTCTGGTTTACTCATAGCTTGGGATATAAAAAGTCATATACCATGCGATGGTAAGACAGCATAGTAATATACAGAAGGAATTTAGTTTTTAGCGTCCTCATGTGGCTTGTATTTTGACAGGAAAGCTGTGAGAGGAGGGGCGGGAGTTCAATCCCCTTTTCATCTGACATGCCTTAGAAATCATTAAAGTAAGTGGGAATATATGTGTATTATTTCCCTGTAATGGCACAGAAAACCACAAGTTTAGCCCCTCTGATACACTTAGCTTCTTCCAAGTTGAAAGCCACTGTCCCGGCTGGCTCCGGGTAAAGACTGAGGACGCTTCTCACCCCTGCCTCATGATCATTTTCTGTCACACTAAGATGCTCCCTTATCACTTGAGTTGGGCCCCTTGCTGTTTTAATGTGTACAGCGATGTCAGGCATAATCTTTTTTTGGATAGAAAATAAATACTACCTAATTAGAACTCTAGGAGAGCCCCCAAGCAGGCAGAATGCAATTACAGCCTTTGGACTTGGACCAAAATGCCAAGCAGATGCCTCAGGTTTTACAGAAGCATCATCCAGTTCTGTGCTGGGTGAGTCTGGTGTAGGGCCAAGCCTTGGAGTCTTCAGATCCCATGGGCACAGTGCTGATGACCCATGGAAACCCTGTTGATGACACCATAGACAACACCATATGACTGGGAAGAGGGGAAAGTTAGCAGCTAGGAGTTGACACATGGGACTTGGATGTTCAGAAAAAGCCTTGATGTTGATCTTCAGAAGGGTTGAGAATGATTCCTAGAGAGATGATTGGAAATCCGCCTTTCAATCTTTGGAGCTCTTTTTATTCTCTCTGTTGGGACATATAGACAGATTGGGGTAAAGAAGTGACTTCAAATCCTTAATTTTCATTAATTTGGAAATGTCATTTCATTCAGACATTCCGATTGCCCTAAACGGTGCATGTATTGGCTTGGATTGCCTTGGGTTGCGTGCAAGAGGAGTCTGGCGCTGATGGTGGTTTAACCGCAGTGATGAAACTGTTGGGAAGCTGGCAGACCGGGGCTGGCACCCCCCCGCCCCCGAGGCCATGGAGGTCCGGGGCTGCACCTGCTTTGCCATCCTGGCCATGGGTCTTGGTTTGAATGCCTGCAGGAGAGCAGCTGTACTCATGGCTTTCCGGTCAGCAAAAATGGGGACAAAGGGGAATAAGTACGTGCCAGATGAAGCTCTTCCCTTTTCTTGGGACGGTAATAGTTTTCCTAAAAGACCCGCCTAGGAGGTGTACACTTAACCTCTTGGCCACTACTGGGTCACATGAACTTCCAAAGAAATAAAGGGATACTGAGGAAAGGGCTATTTTCATTGGGACACGTTGTCAACCCACACAGAAATGTGATTTTGCTAGTAAGGACGAAAGGAAGGATGGATGGATTGGCAACTGCACAGCATCTTTTCTGGTGGATGATCAAAGGGTCACTTTAAACCACAACCCAGGGCGCCTGGGTGGCTCAGTTGGTTAAGCGACTGCCTTCGGCTCAGGTCATGATCCCGGAGTCCCGGGATCGAGTCCCACATCGGGCTCCCTGCTTGGCAGGGAGCCTGCTTCTCCCTCTGACCCTCCTCCCTCTCATGCTGTCTCTCATTCTCTCTCTCGCTAATAAATAAAATCTTAAAAAAAAAAATTTAAACCACAACCCAGTTGATTGATTACGATGTGCTGGGACTACGTGCTTTACAATCATTTCTTAGTCCTCACAACAAAGGTTGGTAAATGGCAGAGCTTTTTTTTTTTAAATTTATTTATTAGAGAGGGCACAAGCAGGGAGAGCGGCAGGCAGAGGGAGAGGGAGAAGCAGGCTTCCCACTGAGCAAGGAGCTCAATGTGGGGCTCGATCCCAGGACCTCAGGATCATGACCTGGGCTGAAGGCAGACGCTTAACCGACTGAGCCACCCAGGCGCCCCTGTGCAGAGCTTTCTTAACCTCTCCAAGCCTCAGCTCCTTCATTTATAAAATACGGATTCATACTCTCTAATAGATTTAATACCATAAATTTAAGAGAAAGCACTAAGCTCCGTGCCTGGCACATAGTAGGTTCTCACTAGTTTTCAACCATCGTTTTTTTCAACACTACTGGGAGAAATACATCTGCTAAATCTGAGTGTCCATTCCATGCAAGGGGTTGTGGTAAAGGTCTGCATGCCCATCGCCTAACTGCGTCTTCATAACAACCCTGATAGTAGGCGCTATTATTACCCTCATTTTGTAGATGAAGAAACAGGTTTTGAGAGATTATCTAACTTGCCCAAGGGAGTGGTGGAGCCTGGATTTCAAGGCATGCTCTCCGACCTGCTCCTCTCTGTCCAGGAATGTGGAGGAAAAGTGACTCACAGGGCTGAGCTTGGCTGTGGCAAATGCAGGGCTCTCTGTGTCCATCATGTCCAGGAAGCCTTGACTTTCGAAGAGCCAAGGAAGCTGTAGCTGGTGAGTCCTGCCCTCAGACATGAGAACTAAAGAAGCACATGGAAGGACTCTACATTGTGACTCAAAATGTTCTTTGACACCGTGTTCTGAAGATAGGATTGTGGAGAATTTAAAAATAAATGGGCTCCCCACCCCCAGGGTGGTTGTTACATTTGACAGTTCATTGAACTGCATACACTTACGCTATGTGTACTTTTCTATTTGTACAATTTTTATTTACCGAGAGATTGAATATACAATGGACAATAGCCAGAGCATAACAATAAGAGAACAACTCTGACCCACGATCTGCAGCAACCAGTCCAGGAGACCAAAATCTATGGTGGCCAGCCTGCAATTTACAAGTCAGACTCATGGGAAGTCAAACCACTCTCTCTAGCAAGTGGTTCAGCGAAACAATAACCCATGTAATAAATGGCTCAAAATGGCCAGGATTTTGGTTGATAATGGAAAACTTCCCTAATTTTTGTCCTTGCTTCCAACTGAGGACTAGCCAGAGACAGCCCAATATGCCCCCCTAACCATCACACAGGATGCCCTACTTTTAATTAGCCCACCTACAGCTTCCCCACGCCACCTGCCTCCAGTCAGGGCATATCTGCTGCGTCCCCTTTTCTCCACTATAAAGCTTTCCCACTCCTCAGCCTGCCTTTGAGTATCTGCCAAAAGACAGTGGCTGACTCTCTTGCTATAGTGAGCTCTGAATAAACAGCCTTTGCCCGCTCTCATGTGGCTGGTCTTTGTGTACTTCCACAGACAAATGTTTGTTCAATAAGATAATTAAATATTTCAATAAAAAGGTTCATAAAAATGAAGTGGGGACCAACACTGTGGGTTCTGGGTAAACCGGGTTTTCAGAAGGATGCTCTTTTATCCTGAATGTCGGAATAGAATGAAACGTGCACAATACATAGAATATGAGAAAAATGGATTTTGAGTTAATGGGGTTGAGATTAGGGCATCTGGTTTGCCACAAGGAGAGCAGTTGCTTTGTTTGGGAATATTTTGAATAAAGCGAGAACACTTAAGGAAGTTTTATAGCCATATTCATGGTGCACATGAATGTATGAATAAATGCAAAAACTTAGCAGTTAATTCCTGGTCGTGCCTGTCACAAATCTTAAGTGCTTTGCCTGTCTGACACATACTTAGACAAGCCATCTGCCCTGCATTTGAGTTTAATCATAGACAATGAATTTTAAAGCTCTGTTATTTGTCAGACATTGGACCACTAAGTTTAAGACCTAACTTGCAGAGGGAAAAAATGTATGCTGGGGCATGACTATGAATTAAAAGTAATTTGACTAAGTAAATTATAAATCTACCATAATCTTGTCCAGCTCTGTTTACAGCCCAGCTTGCTTTCTGAGTCCAGGGGAACCAAAGGAGACAAAGTTTCTCTCTCTCTCTCTCTCTCTCTCTCTCTCTCTCGTCCTGTTTCCTTAGCAACCTAATCTTTATCTGAAGAAAGATGGAGGTCTGCATCGAAGAAAGGCAGTTGGAATTTCAGCAAAGACTCTCACTAGTCTTTCTCCTGCCTTATCTAATGATTTGTTTTGTTACAAAAAGTTATTTTATAGCCACTTTTTAGATGGTACTGGGGGGTTGTTTACTGGATATCCTGGAAAGGCTGAGAGAATGTTTCCACATAACACTGTAACCACAAAGAAGATGAAATCAGCCTCGGTGGACACAAACTAGGCACCTGCAAAGTGAGAACTAAAATGTCTCTTGGGGTGCCTGCTGGCTCAGTCTGTGGAGCATGTGACTCGATTTCCACGTCATGAGTTCAAGCCCATGTTGGGCACAGAGATGACTTAAAAATAAATAAATAAATAAATAAAATGCCTCTGTCTCTGAGGTTCTAAGTAATATATACACAAGCTCTAAGTTGCAAACACCCCTGGTCCCTCTCAGCCACCCACGTACATTCTGGCCAAAGCATTGCTGCCAGGAGAACAGTTCTGAGAGAATGAATCTTGGAATTTTGAAATCATTTGTACACTGTGAAGGAAATGAAGGGAGAAAGAGGAAGAAGGTGGAGGACACGCCCAGGGAGATGTGTCTGGTGGGTGGTGGCCCACTTCACATCCCTTTCTGGTACTTTCTGAGAGTGCACTTGCTGAGGAGATGGTCGGGGGTCAGCCAACACCCTCTTTCAAAATGAAAATACCTAGGCCCCTTTTGGGGGGCTGTCATTCACACATTTATATGAATTGGGCCAGTCTGATGGGTGGGTGCAGGTGGGGAGCGCTGACAAACTGCCTCAGGGAAGCGGGCGGGGCCTTGCCTCTGTGGGACTCAGACCCCGAGGCATACCCAGGAGAACCCCAGGAGTTAGGAAGCCTGTATGTGTAGTAGTAACAGGGGGGAGAATGAGAGAGACAACATTTTACTCCTAAAATATTATGATTAGGGAGGAGAGGAGGATGAATAAGTAGAACATGGAAGACTTTTAAGGCCATGAAACTATCTTGTATGATGCTACAAAGGTGGATACCTGTCATTATATGTTTGTCAAAACCCATAGAATGTATAGCACCAAGAGTGAATCCTCATGCAGCTGTGGACTTTGGGTGATAATAATGGGTCAGTGTAGGCGCCTAAGGGATGTACCACTGCGGTGCCAGATGTGGGTGGGGTGTGTGTGTGTTTGTGTGTGTGGGGGGTGGGAACCCTACTCTACCCTCTGCTCTCATTTTTCTTAAAGATTTTATTTATTCATTTGACACAGAGAGAGAGAGAGAGAGTGAGTGCAAAAGCAGGGGGAGGGGCAGAGGGAGAAGGAGAAGTAGGCTCCCCACAGAGCAGGGAGCCCGATGTGGCGCTCGACCCCAGGACCCTGGGATCATGACCTGAGACAAAGGCAGTCACTTAACCAATTGAGGCACCCAGGCGCCCCCCTCTGCTCTTATTTTTGATGGGAACCTAAAACTGCTCTAAAAAGTGTTTATTGAATGCCAAAAAATTACATTAGAAACAAAAGGAGTCTTTTGGGGGTATAAAATAAGTTGTTTAATCTAATAAAGCATACAGTATATATATTGTTGTCCCAGGACCCAGAATCAGGCTGCCACTCATGGAGACTCAGAAAATGGAATCATAGTCGCTACTCATGACCCAACCACCAATTATAACATCGCCGTGGGGAGAATATGTGTCCCTTGTTCTAAACTGCCAACTTACAACTCATAGTGTTGGAACCAACTCAGTCATAACTTAATGACAGTCTATATTTTGGCCAATACCTGTACATATCTGTACATGATACCTGCACTCACAGTATAAACGCTGATTCAGAGACTTTATTTCTGCCAATGTTTTTCCTCCACAATACTTAGCATTCAAAATTTAATTACTGTAATATATTTTAATTTCCCTTTTCAGGTATTTCTCTGGAACAGAAAACTAATTTTGTAAATGGCTGAATGGGTTGTACAAATGCCCATGTGTGACTAGAAATTCATTTCTTCATTAATTGGTTCATTCGTGGGGAAAAAAAATTAATTCCATTTGCTGCAAGTGTGGAAATGTTCAAAGAGATAAACCAAACCATTTCGGAAGAAAAATGGGTGTTTCACAAAGTTTTACCAGAGCTGATTATAGATGGCTCAGAGGGAAGCAGAGTGTTTCTCTTGGGTGTCAGTAGGTTGGCCTTGATGGCCAGTGCTAGGGCAGAGCTCCTGGAACTTTCTGTGAAGAGGCACCTTTCAGCCTCAGTATCCCTAAGGGTAGAGAAGTGCGGTGGGCTATGGAGGCACGGTGGACGGGGCAGACACTGGGGGCTGTCCTTTGCTTCCAGCAAACTGGAAAGAAGGTTGTGAGGAGGAATTTATGTAGGACAGTGACTGCTTTTGCCATCTGCAAATGGCACTCATAGCTTCTCCTGGCCTCCAAGAATCTTGATAAAGGCAGAGAACCATGGAGTCCTGAGGTGTCTTGGTTGGCTCTGCTTGTGCTCAGACATGGGGCATTCGGTGTGTTCCTCAGGGTGATAGCTGTCATTAGTAGATCCTGTCTAACCTCTGAGGACAAGGGATGGGCATGACTCCTTTCTCTTCATCACTGAGAGTGTAGGAGCTCTCAAAACCAGGGAGGAAAGGAGCTACCTTTGAGGAGGAGAGGGGCTGCTACAATTGTACCTGGAAACCAGGGGCCAGGCATGAGCCCCCAAGGGGGAGCAAAAGGGAGAGAATCTGAGAGAGAGATCTGCTCATCTCTGCTCTCTCCAGGTTGGCTTATGCACTGACAAGCCCTGTTCGCAGGTGGGCATGGAAAGGCATGAGAGAGTCTATGATGGACATAGCATTAGAATCTGTGATCTGTGGGACTGAACAGAACCTGCAAGGCAGGTTAGGTAAGAGAGCTGACAGACGGAGCAGCTCATTCATGCCCAGCACGGAAGCGCCATCACCACGGGACAACAGTAGCATTCAGAAGAGCGCTCCGCATCCGTCTCCCGGAGACGGCTCAGACCACAGTGTGGGTGGACCCCTGTGACATGAGGGAGGAAGGACCTCCTTCTCTGGCCCGGTCCTTATTCGGCATAGTCTTTCTCTCTAGACATCTCTTGCTGGTCTATTCTCGTCCTGACGTCTGCCCTTGGAGATCCAAACAAACTCAAGAGACTTACCGTTGAAGGCTAAGATTGAAAACCTGGCCCACCTATCGTCCTGCCCTGTGGCCCTGTGACTTCCTGGGGGCGGGACACGTGCAGGTGCAGGTGACAGAAGATTTTTGGGAAGAGATGTGATGGCCCCAGTGGCCCGGCTTTTAGCATCTTCCTTACAAAGGTCCAGTTTCTTCACTTTCTTCTTTATATTTGGGGAGATGCCGAAACGTTTTTGAAAATTTCTTAGCATTTGGCAATGATCTGCCTGAGCACAGTGATATGATTGCTCTGTTCACAACTAAGCTGCAATTTTAGGCAGAATTTGCAGAGCATCTCAGCATTTAACAGCTCATGAAAACTTGGCAGTAATTTCAGGCCACATAACATCTGCTTATTTCATTTTGTTACAAGTCACCTGGGCAAAACTTCCTCACTCTGGCCTGTAAATGAGCTCATCTCCAATTAGAACACTCTGGTTAGTAGCAGTAGCAATCATCCCCAAGCCATCTATAACGAAGCCTTAAAGCTAATGGCACTTCTCCCTGCTAGCAAAACAAAACCATTATTTTTCTTTGTAGCTCAGATGAGCGATTTGCTAATGTCTTACCAGCTCTAAAAGCTTATTCTCTGAGGAGGAAGTAGTGGTTTCTTTAGTAGAAACAACTTTTTTTTTTTTTAAATCTGGAAATTTTGAACAAAAGGATTTGGGAGCCATTTAATGTGGATTTTAAAATAATGTGGTTCTCGGGGCGCCTGGGTGGCTCAGTTGGTTAAGCGACTGCCTTCGGCTCAGGTCATGATCCTGGAGTCCCTGGATCGAGTCCCGCATCGGGCTCCCTGCTCGGCAGGGAGTCTGCTTCTCCCTCTGACCCTCCCCCCTCTCATGTGCTTGCTCTCTCTCATTCTCTCTCTCTCAAATAAATAAATAAAATCTTTAAAAAAAAATAAATAAAATAATGTGGTTCTGTACCAGCACAATGGCCTAGCACTCTCTGATAATTTTATTTTTTTTTAAAGATTTTATTTATTTGACAGAGAGAGACACAGTGAGAGAGGGAACACAAGCAGGGGGAGTGGGAGAGGGAGAAGCAGGCTTCCCGCCGAGCAGGGAGCCCGATGCGGGGCTCGATCCCAGGACCCTGGGATCATGACCTGAGCCGAAGGCAGACGCTTAACCGACTGAACCAGCCAGGAGCCCCTCTCTGATCATTTTAAAAAGGCACGGCTATTGCATCTATTCAAGATTTTCCAGTGGAGACCTTTGAGCATTGTTATTGAGTAGGTACGGAGCACACTGAGCTCCATAGTTTATTTCTCCTCCCATTCTCGCCCCCCTGCCCCCCCAACTGCTCTAATGTTCCTCAGGAGAAGTATGCTGATTGAATGCATCTACAAGCATCTCCTTGCTTTGGAAGCAGCAGGAATCCCGGGTTGGTCATCTTCAGTTTATTATATATCCTGACCCCCACCAAGTGTCTTTCTTCAAGGTCAGCTCTCTGTTTCTGGTATACAGTTTTAGAGGATGACCAAAGGACAGTGACTTGGAGAAGACAGCAACTGACGCCATCTTCTTGGTGCTGTTGGCCAGGGCCCGCAAGGAGCCCATCAGCCTTCACTGCGGGCTGTGGTACGCATCCTGCTTTCGGGTCCTTTGGCCAGACTTGACAGGATAGGAAATGACGGAAAGTCATCCGAGCTGGGGCCCAACCAAAAAGTTGGCTACAGAGTTCCTTTTTAGCACTCCATGCAGGTTTTCTCTGAACTGGTTCCTTACCCCGAGACATAGCTCTCATAATATCATGGGATCAGAGCTGATCATCAGTCTGGGGCGGGTAGTTGACCTTGAATCTTGACTCTGGGCCTGTGCTTAATTTTCTGTGGTGACAATGAGAGCTCATTAAAAAGCTGACACATTGTTTTCAGCCTTGAGCTCATCTCTGTGATTCACTTCATCTTAAGGAAGGAGAAGAAACCAAATTAGTCACAGGAAAAAAAAAAAAAGAAAAGAAACGTTTGGGGGCCTCCCTTTTCATGTCATAAAGTTATTTGTAATTTGAGAGTTATTAAACGATCCCACTAAGAGCCCCTTCTGTTGAAATGTTAACAGCAGGAGACAAGTTAAACCTACTCAGAGTGCTGTCCTTCACCCACTTGAAGTGTTACTGAGGAGCTAAAATAGAATCACTGACAGCCACATGCCTTGCTGCAAATTCATCCTTAGAATTGAACTGAAGGAGAAATGACAGCTGATGAAGAAGAAGTTTCTTAAATGCAGAGAAAGTTGACTGGAGAGTTTTCATGTTTCAGCTTGATACAAATGATTCCAAGCCTCTTTTTTTTTTTTTTACCAAAATTAAAATATCTAAATAACTTGGGCTGTTCCCTTTATACCGCAGCTCAAAAAATTAGATTTATTTAAGTAGTAATGAACACTCCACTGTTATTTAACTGGATAATCCTAACTCCAGATGGGAATACTTTCCAGGGAATTTGAAGAAGCATTTTTTGCGGTGAGGCTTGGGTCTCTCTGTGGCACCTATGATGGGAGGGTCCGCAGAAATGCACCCAAGGCCCAGAGGAAAACAGAAGAGAGCATGGTAGCTTGCCACTAGGAAGTAACCACCCAGCTTTTGAAAAATCAGAATCAGGGTAGATCCTCAGTTAAGCCATTTATTATGTAAGACATTTTTGAAAGCCTTTAAGAATGACTTACGTTTAAAAGCTGATAAGCAAGAATTGTTTGAAATTTGAGACCCATCTTTCCACAGAGAGGGTGTTAACCTTGATGGGTGTAGTTTTTGTGCTGGCCCCTAAAATCGTGTGATTGAAATGTAGTTGATCCCTAATACCACACACGCTTGGTTTCTGATGAATTTGGTGTAGGGGTAGAGCGGGGAGGATCAATCATACTATACGTATTAATCTGCAACTTGCATTTTTCTCTTAATATGTCATTCGGTTCTTTCCCTGTGAACGTTCTCTGAATCTTGTTCTGGTTTCCTCTGAGAGGGGGTTGGACATTTGGACATTAGGAATAAGTAGGCGGCCTGGCCTTGCTTATGTATTACTCAATCAGCAGATATATCCAACCAGAAACAGTCCTTGTTCTTTCCTGTTTCATATTCTATTGGCCGCCTCAATCCCAGCTGCCCTGTAAATGCTTGTGCTTTACTTCTAACTGCCTCGATTGGGTCCTTTGCCAGTTTAGATCCAGGTTCTAAACATATTTGAATGGATGCAATCAGCAAATATAGTCTCAGTGGCTTGGCTATGGACAGAACTTTTTTTTTTTTTTAAGATTTATTTATTTATTTGAGAGAGAGAGCATGCGAGCGGGCACACAGTGGGGAGGGGCAAAGGGAGAGGGAGAGAAAGAATCCCAAGCAGACTCCACGCTGAGCGAGGAGCCTGACGTGGGGCTCCATCCCACAACCTAAGCCGAAACCAAAAGTCAGACTGCTAAACCAACTGCACCACCAGGCGCCCCTGGACAGAACTTCTTGATACGAACTCTCATAAGATTTATGTTACAGAAGCAGTCTGTTGGCAAAGTGCTCAGACCTCAAAGCCACCCTATTGATACCTTTGCAATGCATTTGACACCACCATTGTGGTGTGGAGCCTGGGTGCTGCTCAGCCTCTCCCAGGGATGTGCCAGGATCTCTGTGGATCCCTGTGGTCATGGATGTAAGATGTATGGCTAAGAGCTGAAGCCCCAAGCAGCCGAGCAGTATGCCAGTCCTACATGGGAGAGAAGGAAACGAACGTGCAAAGCCTTCACCTAGGTTAACTGGTAGACCGTGGGTAGTCTTCCTGCTTTTAACAGCAACATGAATATTTTTATAAAAGCTCTCTCTGAAGTACAAATGATGTGATGAACAAAGAGATGAGCCATTTCTTTTTTAACTCTATTTTTCGCTTTGAATTAAGTGACTGCAATAAAAATGTACCCATTTGTTTCCTGATGAAATGAAAGTTGAGTGGATAAAAGCATTTCTTTCTTAAACTGATGTCTTTCTTGAGGACTAGGGCTTTTTTTTTTTTTTTTTTTTAATATTGTGGCAGGGAGGCTCTAAGTCATGAGAGGGAGGCAAGCATCATTGTGCCGTAGCAGGGACCCCTGGCTTCATCTGATTTTCCTAGCTTGCAATTACATCAACCTCTGTCACTAGCTGCAGAAGGTGTTCAATTATGCAGTGTCTTTAATCTGGAATATCTCTGGACTTGAAAAACATTATTGCTTTAATTATCACCACACCCCTAGGAGGAACCAGAGGTGGAAACTCTGACGAGCATCCCAGTATTACAGGTGAAGGAGTTAAAAGGAAGGGCTACTGAGTGACTAGACAGGCAGCCTCCAAGGCCTGGAGACAGCAAGCGTGCCCGCACTGAGGCGCTGGGTTCAGACTTACAGATACTGGTCTGTGTTTCTGTGTTGAACGTCCAGTGCCTAAGATAGTTGATGAGCCTGAGGCACCCTGAGGTAGTATATCAACACTGGATTTGAATGGAGTCAAGAACCGGGTACATAATCCTCATTCTGGCTTTACAGAGTAAAAAAGAACACTGCACGTATAAGGGGACACTAAGTACCTTCAGAGGATTTTGAGTCACCGGTTTGGGGTAGCCTGGTCAGAAAGTTAGACCAAATGAGTGCTCACTGGTCTTGTTTTTGGATTGTCCTCCTCTGTAGTCCCATAGGCCAGCAAAAGCTTGCTCACGCACGCTTTCTCTCTCACCACACACACACACACACACACTCCAGCTCTGCTCTGGCTGTGTGGGTCTTTTTCAGTTGACAGTTAAAGGAGGACCACAATACTATGATACTAAGAATTAAATTAAAACCATATTTCATCTAAAAAACATCTCAGAGGACAAAGTGCCTGGTGCTATTGACCCAGCTTATTATCTTCCTGGGCAGCCGATGTCTCTCAGAGCTAAAGATGCACGTAGCCACTTGGATGTGGAGGCAGCAGGAAAGTCAGAAGGGTAGGCCCTGCCAGCTTGCGTCCGTGTCTCCCATTTAACAAGTACTTACTGAGGGACACGTGGTATGGCGGGAGGACAATATGGAGGAAAGTACGGAGGTGCTGCAATGCTGTATGGGACCACTGTTTTCCTCACATGTGTGAGAAACAGTCACATCAGATGTCATTTTGGGTCTTTGGAACTTGCAGCTCATCTGGGGCAAGCAGTATTTCTGCCTTGTAGGAGAGGGTCTTAAGGTGGAGAGACCCAGAAGAGATCACCTAGTCCAGAGGTTCTCATGCCAATCAGATACAGTGCCTCTTTTTTTTTTTTTTTTTACTACTACAGATATAATTTTCCTCTTTACTAACCCTAAATTAAAATTGCCAGATAACATAGCGCCCAAGGCCCAAAAACCACGTTAGTGCTCTGTGTCAGGTTCACCAGGAAACAGAAGCTGAGATGGCGTTAGGGGGCAGGAGAAGTATATCGGACATACTCTCAGGATCAACCCATGTAGGAAAGAGAGGGAAGCAGGATTGGGCAGAGGAAGAGGATGCAATCTCACAAATGACACAGCAGATCCCACAGGGAGCTCTGGAGCTGGGGTGATCCTGAAGAATTGTGCCCAACCAGAGCCTTATTAACCCCCCCAGCGACAGTTAGTGGATTCAGGCAGCTCCTAGGGAGGAGTCAGCCCCCTGGAGACCAGAGCTGCTGGGAAAGGGTGTCACTCAGCTATGGGCTGTCAGCCGTCAACATTTCAGTAGCTGCGGAAGCCCCGCAGCAGGGACCTGGAGGGAGCACCCAGGGTCCAGCACAAACTGTAATAGAAAGGAAAAACAATAGGAAAGCAATTCATAATAAAAGCATATGTATTTCTGGCATGATGAAACTAAAAGACGTTGTGAAGTGGTCCGATACTTACAACTGTTTGTAATGAATTTGTTTGGGCTTAAGAGAAGACAGTACTCCACTGAATATTGTCAACACTTTCTCTTTATATTTGGCACTTTGGAATAAGGGCTAGGTAAGGATATTATGTATCTATACTGGAATGGTGACAATTACATATGCAGAGCGATACACTGTCACTGGAAGTTTACTGAAAAGGTGATCAGTTCTTGGTAAAGTTCCCAACAAGTATTTATATACAGTGGTTGCATTCTTGGAAAATTCAATGTATATTAAAGCTGTGAAAAAAATATTTTGTGTTTATATGTTAAATGGAATAGATATGAGGCTCAGATAATTTTATCAAGTTTTTCACTTACATAATCAGGCATTTATTTGAACTTAGTGATGGATACGGGAGAATTCTTTGTCATGGGGACCATACCCCACACTTTGTAGGGTGTTTACCATGTCTAGCCCCACTCACTAAATGCTAGTGGTGCCTCCCAATCAAAAACACAAATTTCCATACTTCCCCAAGGAGTAATATCCCTTTCTTTGAGAACTCAATTAGTCCTCTGCTTCTAGCCTGAACAGAATTGTTTTCCCTTCTCAAGGTGTTTTAAAGCAAGAGATCTGGCAAGCTCTGCTAAGTCCCTATTTCTACAAAGCAGTCCAAATTAAAGAGACTGCACAGCTCTGTGCACACTTGGGATCCCACAGCCTTGAGTGCTGGCCCCCTGGCTCTCCCATCAGCCCTGGGATGTCACCCTCAAGTGTTTGAACCCCAACCAGATTGTCAAAGCCACAATTTAGTTTATCTATAACTGACTCACTGGGTAACAGGCGGAAAGGGTTGTGTGCATCCTGGGTTCCCTTTACTTAGGAGGATTTTTACTGCCCACTGTGTTTCCTCAATCATTTCTTGCTTTGGCAAAGCTGAATTTCAGGAGAAGACAGTGGATTCATGGGGGGGAGAAATCTATTATACCTGCTTATATACAAGCAAGGGAAATGGTTGTTTTCTCACAAGCTTGATTTGACCCTTAGTGGGGTAGACTCTGTGTATTCCTTTCCTCCTACATCAAACAATTGGCCCCAGCAAACAGCAGAAGCAGCCTGCCTAAGGGAAAGGATGAGGAATGTCAGGATAAGGACTGTGGAAATGGAATTAGAGATAAGGAGAGGGGTGCCCAGGTGGCTCAGTGAGTTAATCACTGACTCTTGATTTCGGCTCAAGTCGTGATCTCAGGGTCATGAGATCCAGCCCCACGTTGGGCTCTGTGCTGGGCGTGGAGCCTGCTTAAGATTCTCTCTCCTTCTGCCCTGACCCTCCCCCTGCTCATAGACCAGTACATTCTCTCTCTCTAAGGGAAAAAAAAAAAAAAAAAGATGAGAAATATTTCCAGGCTGAGTTGACATATAAGACAATAGCAATAGCAATTGGGAAATTGAAAAGGAAAGTCTTTAATGTGAGTTATTTTATGCAGAATGTTTTATGCTAATTCAGATGTTAGGATTTCATTGTAAAGTGCTTATGTAGCAAAACTGCTGACACCAATGATTGTTCAGTCTGTATAAAGAATTACAAGGTTCTGGAAATGACTGCTGGAGCCTTAGAGTAATTTGCATCCAGAAGAGTCTATGCTAAGGAGATCGATGTGTTTTATTTGTGCACCTAACATACAGACAAGTGTCAGTCATTTGTTTGTGAATATTTTCCATCACCACTCATCTCTCAACATATGGCAAACATTTCGTACTGTTTTGTCCTGTCCCCTCTTCTATGGGCTGCCAGAAACAGCTGGTCCATACCTTTTCATAATTTTGCCAATGACTTTTCTGATGCACTGGGTTTCTTCTTGTGATTAGAGAGAAAAATTATTGATCTTCTGAAGACATTAGTTCATTATTGCTGGGAGGCCAAGAGTGTTTTTTAAATGAGTAATCAATCACGCTGCTGATGCTACCTCAAAATATGAGCATCTTAGGAATTTCTGAACAAATGCATATTGACCTAAGTGCCATTCCATACTCAAAGGACTGCATGCAGTGTGATAATTTTCTAAATCATGGCATTACACCTTTGTAGACTTGACTCATTCCATTTCATTAGAAAAAGCAATGCTCAAAATTGTGTGCACACAGTTAGTTGTAGCAAAACCTTATTAAATCTGATATGATGCAGCCTAATTTCAGGTTTATCTTGATTTTATGCAACTTTTCTTAGTTTTTGAAAACATAATAAAAGCAATTCTGAGTATTTGAGCTTCAAGTTAGACTCACAATGGACTTTTCAAATGCACATTCAAGAAGCAGGACCATCACATTTGGTGGTACTGGTTGCATACAGTGTACCTGCTCATGAAGATCTCTACCGGAACCAGGGTCTGCAGATGAACCTGGACTTGGTCAAAGTGGCACCTTTAGATGCCATAAGCTTATTACAAGGATGTTCTGTTACCCAAAACCTCCTCCCAGTTTTGGTCTTTGATTTGCACTTAGATTCTTGGGAATATGGACTGAAATGGACAGATGCATCATGGCACTCCTCTAGTCCTTGCGATGACAGAAACTTTACCATTGGAACCCTCTCAAAGTAGGTTAAATCAAAATAGGTGAATAAGAATTGTAATCAACCTGGGTGATACCATTTGTGGTAAAATGAAGGAGACTCAAAAACTAACTCTGAAGGCAATTACAAATGAAGAGTCTAAAAGGATATTTTCAGTGAAATTAAGACACAACCTTCCAAATAGTTACTTTAAAAAAATTACATGCTTGCTTTAAAAAAAAAAAAAAAAGTTCTCATTACTTAATATTTTTATTTTATGTTCAATTACCAACTTTCTCTGCTTCTAAGGACAAGGATATGATACGTAATTGATACCTATAACTTAACCAAATATTAAAAAAATTTTTTTTAAAGATTTTATTTATTTAATTGTGAGAGAGAGAGAGAGCACAAGCAGGGGGAGTGGCAGGCAGAGGGAGAAGAAGGCTCCCCGCGGAGCAGGGAGCCGGACATGGAGCTCGATCCCAGGACCCTGGGATCATGACCTGAGCTGAAGGCCGATGCTTAACCGACTGAGCCACCCAGGCGTCCCAAAAAGGAACTGCATTTAAATAGCATCTCAAATGGAAGTCATATAATGTATCATGGTACAGAACAGCAAAAAAATGAAAAGGTTTTATATGTCAAAAAATTTTAAGGCAAAAACTGAGTGATTTTTTTTCCCTCAGAAGCATAAAAGAGGACTAATTGAAAATGGATAAAGAACATTGAATAGACAGTATATCAAGGATAAAATAAAACTAATAAAAAATATGGGAAAAAGATCAATCACACAGGAATGCAAATTAAGACATCTTTTTTTCCCCGTAACAAATTAGTAAAAGGTAAGACCCAGAGAAAGAGAACGAGAGAGAACTGACAAAGGTGTGATAGGACAAGTGCTTTTATACATACTCAACGGGAGTATTAATTGGTACAATATTGTAAGACATGATCTAGACTACAAATTTTAGGAATCCTTAAATAGTGATACCTTTGACCCAATTATGCCACATCTCAATCTTTACTATGGAAGTAATCCTCATTATCTTTTTTAAAAAAAGATTTATTTATTCATTTTTAGAAAGAGAGAGCGAGCAGGAGGAGGGGCAGAGGAAGAGAGAGAGAGAATCTCAAGTAGACTCCGTGCCATGTGTGGAGCCCGACACAGGGCTCAGTCCCACAACCCCGAGATCATAACCTGAGTGGAAACCAAGTATCGGACACTCAACCGACTGAGCCATCTGGGCACCCCGGAAATAGTCCTCATTATTGAAAAAAGATTCGGATTAAAACAAACACTCATCAGGCCCTGATTGTCCAGTGAAAGACTTATGGACAGTGAACAGTGGCATATCAACTTGATAGGATACTGTGAAGCCCTTAAATGTAATGTTTCCAAAAGTTATGTCATAACAGAAGAAGACGTTTGTTAGAATGTTAAATAAAAATAAAACAGCTCTCATGGGGATGAAAGGTACAGCATAGGGAATATAGTCACTAGTACTGTGATCATGTATGGTGACGGATGGTAGCTATACAAGGGGTGAGCAAAGCATAGTATAGACTTGTGGGATCGCTATGTTGTACACCTGAGACTAATGTAACATTGTGTGTCAACTACACTTCGACAAAAACATAAAAATAAAAATAAAACAGCTCTCAGAGTCATATCTGGAGTATTTAGTTATATTAAGAGGAAGGAAAAGGGCTTCTGGGTGGCTCAGTCAGTTAAGCCTCTGACTCTTGATTTCGGCTCAGGTCATGATCTCAGGGTCATGAGATCAAGCCCTGCATTGGGCTCCACATTGGGCATGGAGCCTGCTTAAAATTCTCTCTCTCTCTCTCTGCATCTCACATTCTCCTTCTCTCAGAAGAATAAGAAGGAGGAGGAGGAGGAGGAGGAGGAGGAAAAGCAAAATCTAAAAATGACGTATAAGACAAATGGCTGAAAAAAAAAAAACCCAAATATAAACTCTGGTTTTATTTGGAAGATGATATAGACCATGTGTCATATGTTTCCTTTTTTCCTACTTTTCTAATTTTCTTTAAAAAAACAAAACCTACTTCAAAAAGTACAAATTTAAAAATTATTAATAGCATGTTAGGATTGTAAACTAAGGTAAGTAAATGGTAAGGCTCCTATTCTAGTATCAGATGAAAAATGTTACATTAAGGGAGATGGGTGAATTTTTCAAAAATTCTGGGTGTCAACATGGTTTAAGTTGTGTCATTATTATAAAGCACCAGACATAAAAGTGACAATTATCTAGTTATCATTCGCATATATGAACTTCCAAGGACAGGAGTTTATTCTGCATTACCACCCCCCCCTTTTTTTTAAGGTTTTATTTATTTATTTGACAGAGAGAGACAGCAAGAGAGGGAACACAAGCAGGGGGAGTGGGAGAGGGAGAAGCAGGCTTCCTGCTGAGCAGGGAGCCCAATGCAGGGCTCGATCCCAGGACCCTGGGATCATGACCTGAGCTGAAGGCAGACACTAACGACTGAGCCCAAGCGCCCCATTCTGCCTTACACTTTACGGTCGACTGGATGGTTCTGGAACCGCCATTTATCCTGTGCCTTGTGAGTTCAGTCTGACTCTGTCCTGTCCACCGGCCCCTCCTTCTTTGGCTCACTCCTGTGTCCCCTTCTCTGTGCTAGGGAAACCAGACTCCAGGAGACCTTCACAGAATGGATGCTGCGACAAGCCACTCTCAGGCCGTTCTGAGTTCTAATTTCTAATGACTCACTATTGCCTGTCTACATAAAGGCCCAGGTTCATCAGGTCTGATATTTCTCGTTCTCTTAGAATTATGCCTGCAGCTACCAGTAACGTCAGGAGTTAGAACTAGAAAAATAAAAGATATCTTAGCTACAACAAGCAAACTGCACTGGGGATCTTTATGGTTTGGAGGGAGAGAGGGAGTAAAAGAAAGGCATTAATAGCTTTGGAAATTCTTTTTGTATTGCTTGCCTGGAGAAATGACTGGCTTTGCTCTTCCCCCCCTTCTGAGCTAATCATACCTACTCATCCTTAAAGTCTCAAATTAAGCATTGCTTCTGCATAGATGCTTTCCTTGGTACCTAAACTGGGATAGACACCAGACTGTCCCTAATGTACTGCTCTCTTTCCCAGGACTCAGAAGTAGTCCTTGTAAGTCTTAGTAATCTTTCTCTCCTGCTGGACTCCGAGTCCATGAGAGCAGAAACCTTATCTCTTTTATTTATCATCATGTCCCCAGTGCCAAGAACAGAAGCCTGGTATGCACTGGGCGCTGAATAAATATTAGTTTAATGAATGCCTTTTCCGGTGTGGTCTATGAAGGTAGGGAAAGAATGGTTGGCACAAAACCAAACAGTGGTGGACTTGGAAGCATAAATACTAAAAGCCTTCTTATTTTTTCTTAAACAAATATACACGTATATATGAATAATACCATATCATTGCCCTAATATTGAATTCAAGAAGATCGGACTTGGCTTTTTGTCTTTGAAAGTGATGGACACAGTTTGCTTGGTTCCTCGACTGTGAGAAGAGCAGACATTTGGCACTCCTCCAAAAGTTAGGCTACATGCTCCTTAGATAATTTGACCCACCGGAGCAGTGCTTTTATGTAAATAAAGTTTAGCACAACCTAAGAAATGCATGAGAAGGCATGTTGTGAATCCAGAGACCCCTCAGCCCCTCTTTCCTGAAGTCCACCAGGATTTGCTCCACTTAGCACATCATTTTTTTGCCATCTCCATTTCCTTGCCTTTTGTAAAAGCAAAATTCTTGGAATTTACCTGACAAGCACAAATCACCTGTAATTCTTTGCACTTAGTAGCTATTGAGCATGTAACTACAGAGCTTAACAATTACCATATACTGTAATCATGCAAAGATTTTAATCTTTCAAATTAGATCTCACCTCCACACTGGGAAAGAAAAGGAAATTTACAGGATACTTAGCTCATGGGCTAGTTGGCACTTCTGGCGATGTCAGGAAGTCATACGCATGAGTGGTCTTAATGTAGTAATTTTTTATTAAAACTGCCCTGCATGCTTTGTATTGAAGAAACGAGAGAAAAATCCTTTTTGGACGTGAAGGCAGCCCTTTTTCCATAAGGAAACTCAAGCAGCGGATGGCATATTTTGCCGTAGCATATTCTTTCTGCTGCCCTTCGGGGTAAATAGTTGGACCTTCATGTACAACAAGGGAACCGCATCAAATTTTAGAAGTGAGATGCGGAAGAAAAAAGAAAAAAGAAGCAGCCAAATTTATGCTTCATCTTGGAGTTGGTCTCGCAGAAACTTGGGGAAAGAGAGTTTTGAGTTGCAGAGCTACCTACTCTTACCCCAAAGCGGAGCCTACTCCATCCTGCTCTCTGGAGCTGACTGTGTATGCTCTTTTCACCTCCACATTCAGTGACGTCACATTCATGATGTGAAATCAACCAGGGGGGGACTCATTACACCATGACAATTGCCAGTGCTACAAACCAGGGCTCCCTCCCTCCACCAGACTGGTTGGTACACATTAACCTGCCTATCACTTTCCCAAACCCACCTCTGAGGGAGAGAAGGAGGGATGGGTGAGGAAGAGAGGGAGGGTGAAAGAGATTTGGAAAGAGATGTGCATGTACATACACACACACACAGACTGTAAGGCAAGCCTACAGGAGTCCCTTACTCAGAGCAGGTGCTCAGTCAATTCGAATTCCTCCCTCCCTTTAGTGGCAGACAAGAGGAGAAAGACCACAGGGTCTTTCTGACAGGGTCAGGCAGCAGTATGTGGAGATGTGTGTGTGTGTGTGTGTGTGTGTGTGTAGGTCGTTTCGCCAACTGGGTCTCTTGTCTCTGGTAAGTGTGGCATTTTCAGGGGTTGGCCTATGAAAGGGAGGAGGCTGGGGAGGAATGTGGTCAGGAAAATGTGGGTGAGTTGAAAAGAGACAGTTCCTGCTCAGTCTCAGCCCCTGAGAACAGGGGGCTGGGGAGCAGGGAGATCTCTTGGGGAATTTGTTATGTACTCAGGGATCGTTGGGAACTCGTTCAGGGCTTTGGGAGGGTTTGGAGCAATTTCTTTTCCAGAAACAGAAAAAAAAAAAAAAAGGTATTGAACTTAATAATTTTTCAACTTTTCAATCTCATTAGAAGTCATCAACCACCCTTTATTCACTATGATAAAGGGAATCATTAGGATGAGATTATATTGCTAATCAAAAAGTATTCATGAGGGCAACTGGGTGGCTTAAGCCTCGGGTTAAGCTTCCGACTCTTGATTTCAGCTCAGGTCACGATCTCAGGGTCGTGGGTTCTAGCACTGCCCTGTGCTGGTTTTGGAACTGAGCAGGGAGTTTGCTTGAGATTCTCTCCCTCTTCCTCTGCCCCTTCCCCCGCTTGCGCACGCTCTGTCTCAAATAAATGAATAAGTCTTTTTTAAAAAAGTGTTGGTGAGAACTTATATGACCTGTCCTGGAGCTGGTACTGCAGATGTTCAGGACAAGAATCAAGCATAAGGCTTATTTCCAAAGGTTTTATGACCTCTTCAGGACAAAGCTAACCCACAGAATATGGTAAGGTAAGAATTAATTGCGGGGTAGTTTTATACTTGCTAAAAAAAAAAATCCAGTAGGGTTTAGAGAAGGAAGGGAGCACAGTGGGTAGACAATTCTTCAAGACGACAATAGAGCTTTTCTAAGCTTCCATGCCTGCTAATTTATTTCTTTATATTATTATGAGTTCCGTTACAATCACCAGTAAAATTATAGTCCTGCTAATAGAGATCCATAATAATAAATTCTTTACTATGGTTATAGACTCATTCAGCCTTAGAGCTACACTCCAAAGTAGGATGGTTGCCAAATATTTTTTTTTTTTAAAGATTTTATTTTATTTATTTGAGACAGAGAGAATGAGAGACAGAGAGCATGAGAGGGAGGAGGGTCAGAGGGAGAAGCAGACTCCCTGCCGAGCAGGGAGCCCGATGCGGGACTCGATCCAGGGACTCCAGGATCATGACCTGAGCCTAAGGCAGTCGCTTAACCAACTGAGCCACCCAGGAGCCCGCCAAATATTTTTAAATCCCTGCTTTCTACTCACTGAGAGAGTCAGGTTCAATACTTTGTCTCCAGCTTTTTATCACATCAGTACCAGAACCAGGGAAAAACAAAACGCATGGCTCCACATGTGATCCTTGGCTGTCACGAAATAACGAAGAACTGTATCAGGTCTGAAGATGGAAGCTAGCCGAGCAAAGTCCCCAAATGTCAGAGAAGATGAGGACAACCGAGGAAGTGATATAGGCACTTTTTGGATATGGAACAGACGCAGGATTTTCCTCCGTAGACCTTTAGACAATAGGGAGGTATGTGGGCCATATATGGAAGAGTCGGAACCGTCAAGAGAAATCAAGATTAAGGTGTGCACATGAGCTTCGATCTCAGCAAGGAGCAATTCTAGGAATGTTCTAGAGATAGTGCCAGGCAGCCCAGCTGAGGACGTGGCGTGGGAACTCAGGGCAAGTTCAGGTCTCAGCTTTTAGACCTGAGGACTTGGGAACGAGTTATAGAAAAGAAAGGAAACAAAAAGGATATACATATTTTTTTCTAAAGAAGAACATACAGAACATACAGGCAGTAAAGACAGAAAATGTTGGCATGTCTTAAAAGTGACAGAGAAGATAAATTGGGGAGAGATGCACATTTAAGCAAGATCCTCATCACCGGAAATAAAATAGTATCTGGAAAAAAGGGAGGTTAAATATCAAAGGACAAAAAGTGCAACTAAGCCTAGGACAGCTCAGTATTGAATGGGCTGCAAATGTTAGTCCCACTGTTCAGAGCATATAGGGCACAGCACGGTTCTAAGACCTAGAAATGTTGGTTGTTGCCTGTCACACTGTGGTGCAGACAAGGTCATGATCATACATGGTTCTTAGATTTATCAGATGGCTTCATCCCGAAGGCAACTCAAGTCTTGAATTCCTTCCTTCCTTCAGTATTCATTCATTCCATTTTCCACTCATTCATTTAACAAATATTTATCGGGTGTCCACTTTGGGTCAGTCTCTGGGCTGGCTCTTTAGGATATGAAAATAAATAAGACCCACGCTGCCCATGTCCTTGAGGAGGTTTTGGTTAAGCAGACAAAACAGCTGGCTTGGAAAACACGTATTTACAAAATAACGTAATGATGTGTTATAATAAAAGAATGTTCATAGATGATCACAGTCTTTTGAAAAGGGGCTTCCATTTCATTTCTGAAATTATATGTTGCTTACCCTGCATTAGAGAATTAGCTAAATCCTTCACACTGCTCTTTGGGACTCTGAGGCACAGGAAGTCTAGGTCAGAATCACACATCATCGTGCAGAGACACGACAGGTGGGAAAGGGAGATACGAAGCTGGCATCTGAAGGACATTTTTCGTTGGGGAAACTCATTTTTATAGCATTCAACATAGCTCAGTATTGAGCAAGAGTGCTGCGAGAACACAGGCGTTCTTCCTTATCTAGCAGAACAGCTCTTGCCACGTGGCCTTTCCATTTCGCACAATGACGTATGTCATTATCAGGCGCAAAATAGTCTGTTGAGAAGTCAAAGATTCAGTCAATCCCTGGTTTATCTTGTTAAATTGATACCAAACAAGAAATTTTATTAGCTTTGGAATTGAAAAGACATCCTCTTATTCAGAGAATTAACTAAATTGGAGGTGTTTGGGAGCATTATATAGACAACCAAGTGAACTTTTAGAATGTCGTTCAAGAGGGGCGAAGACAATACTTGTAAGCATTCTGGATTATGTTGGAGATCCACAGCGTGTGAAACAGACACAGGTGATAGGATCTGATCTGTAGTATTAAGTGATGAGACATGGAAGGAATTCTTTGTCCTGGGGCTTGTCTCTACTTCTGGTCCATGCCTCTAGCTAACTTGCTTCTTTCTACACACTTTGTGGTGTGAAGACTATGTCACGAATAAGGCCCAAATCAGGAACGATCTAAGTGTCCTATGACAAGAAGTTGCACGAATTCATACAAATGATATTAAGAACTGAAGCAGATTTCCAGATAATTCAAGAGGAAAAATATCCAATTTGCACATCTGGATATTATAGAGAAATACATAGGTATTTTAGGGGTCTGGCATTTTCCTCACATTTGCTTCAAATGCCTGCTTCTCCTGCATGACATTAGTATGATCAGGATCGATATGAAGTACTGCTCCAGAACCTATTTCTCAGAGGACATCGTGTTTGCCAGTTGTGCCTAAATCGCTGGTGGGAGCCCGGTCGTTCGGGTTCTAGCACTGGACTAACTAAAGCTCAGGGTCACAGCACTCATACTGTGGGTATTCAGTTTATGTTTCGGGCGTGGTGGCTGGGGGAGGTTATAGAGACTGAGATTCTTTTTTTTTTTTTTTTTTAAAGATTTTATTTATTTATTTGACAGAGAGAGACACAGTAAGAGAGGGAACACAAGCAGGGGGAGAGGGAGAAGGAGAAGCAGGCTTCCCGCTGAGCAGGGAGCCCGATGTGGGACTCGATCCCAGGACCCTGGGACCATGACCTGAGCCGAAGGCAGATGCTTAACTGACTGAGCCACCCAGGCGCCCCAGGAAACTGGTTTTTAAAAACTCATTTGCTTGGGCACTCCCAAAAGGTTTTTCAAAAACTACATACTCGTGGGGTGCCTGGGTGACTTGGTTAGTTAAGTGTCTGACTCTTGATCTTGGTTCAGGTCTCAATCTCACGGTCATGAGTTCAAGTCCTGTGTTGGGCTCCATGCTGGGGGGTGGCACCTACTTAAAACAAAAAAACAAAAAAACAAACAAAAAAAAGAAAGACAAAGAAAAAAAGAATCCTACGTACTCTCTAGTAAACATGTAAAACTTTTCATCCTGGATTTAAAGAAGTACAGTATATGTAAATAGGAAGTAGAAAACGTTAAACATGTTATAATTTGAAATGAGAACTCACTCTAATTAAAAGAAATATTTTATGACAGATTTGATAAAATAGATTTTAGGTGACTTCCTGAAATGCTGTTTGAATCAGAAAGAATTTGAATAGAATCTTTACTTACGGGTTTCATCTTTAAAAAGTTGATAATCCTAGGAAACATTCCAAGAACATTTGAATGATCAACGTCATTAATCTATACTGTGTTGATTATTCTGAATTCAGAACGTCCCTCAAAGGTCAAATTTCATTCTTAACAGAGGGAAGTGAGATGACAGGGCAAGACAGGAAGCCCAGACACCTCAGGTGCCTTGATGAATGAGTAGCCCATCGCAGAAAGATTTGGCTTAGGAGTGGGACAGGTCTTTCTTTTTCAAGTGTGATTTGGGTTCCCAGGCAGTTTTAGAAAAGGACACAGAGAACATGTAGGACATATAGGAGTTGAGGATCTAGAAAGTGATTCGCTTCAAATATTTTATTTAGCATCTGTGCCCCCTGGAAAGTCTGTGGATCCCCAAAGGGTGCAAGTACCACTATTTGAAAACCTCTTGCCTTAGTGCCCACTTTCGGGGGCTGCTGCCACAGCGTTGAGCAGGATCATCTGAACTGGTCTCTTACCTGTCTCTTTATGGCCCACTCCGCTCCCCCCCCACAGTTACTTCCATCCCCCCAAACCCCCCCCCTTTTTTTTTGCATAGAATGAAACTTCTTGACCAGGTGGGAAACCCTCCACAATATGGTCTGTGCTAACCTCATGCTTTCTTTTCCCCCTCCCAACCCCAGGCCCCGAGAACCCCAAGCTCCCGCCCCAGGGACCTCCAGGTTCTTTCTGGAATGTGCATTGCCCTTTCCTGCCTCTGTGTCCTTGTTCTCCTTGTCAGGGAGAGTTATTCTCCAGATAGCTGCTTTCTCCCTGCCTATTAAGAAAGAGCTTGACTCATGCCTTCATGAGGGCTGCTCATTCAGTCTCATTCAGTCTCTCCCCCCCCCCCCATTCTCACGTTGTCCTTTGTTTGTATCTCTGGCACATCTTCTGTGTCTGTATGTCTTGCATTAGCATTACATGGGCAAGTGTTTGTCTACTTAAGTAGGGTCAAATCCCTGAGCAGCCAGGACTACACTGTATTCAACTGTATTCCTCCCAGCACCTAGCACAGGGCTGGTTAAATGTTGGTCAGTTGGGATCAGTCTAAAAAGTTTAAACCCATTTCGAATAGGAGAAGCACACAGAATCTCCAGGAAGGAATGTTGCCCTCTTCCCTGTACCTGGAGAGCCCCCTGGTCTCAGTAAGGAGTTTGACATTTTGACACACCAGCTGTAGCTTGGGAAAGCAAGGGAACAAGACATCTGTGCTCTCCCCCCACCCTAACTGTAATGGCAGTGGATGCGGGTGATTGCAAGTGGGCTTCTATTTGTGGAACAGCTGGACAATTTGCAGGGCTCCCCTCAGATTATACTTATGTACAAAGGCAAATAAGTATCTCTTTTTGTTAAAAGGTAAGTTTGCATACCCAAAGTGTTTTAGGTAAATGAAGACCTTAGTTTTCCCTAAAGGGCCTAACAAAGAATTTCAGTCCCCATTGTCAGCAATGTCTTTGTGGCAGGTCCCTAATCTTTCTTTTTCAAATTTCCTTCAAAGGCTGGTTAAGGAGTCTTTAATTAACTATTAAAACGGCTGTTCTAACATGGAGGACAAGATTTAGAAAATCCCTTTAATTACTGGAACGAGATTTTCTCCTGATTTGTAAATACCAGTTTACTCCTCAACCAAATTGGGCTTTAATTAAACTGGGGGTAGGGGATTGGAGGCCTGAATCCTGGAAAGTGCCTTAATTTGCATCAGCCCCAGTTTCAATGAAGTTGGTTTAAGGGTAAGCATGAGAGACTCTTATGGTTTATTGGTTAAACTGGAAAATCAAGCAAAATGGGATTTGCTTTCCATACAGGAACTCATGGAAATTGGACACACCCTTGCCACCTCCAATTTATTCAAATGCCATTGCTATAGGATTAGCAGGGGGTCGATCAATGGTATGAGTTTATGAAGCAGCCATGCGTTTCTTACTTTTTTTTTTCTTTTTTCCCTCTGTATACATGAATTAGGCAAAACTAGGCTTATGTTTCTAGTGACAAGGAAAGAAAAAACAGAGCTTGCTCCATACCTCCCTCAATATAATGTTTAACATTCAATATGGTGCACAGTTTGTTGAGAAAATAAGGTACATGTTTTGTCATTCCCCTTATGGATTTCAGTCAACACATGGAGGTGTTTGAAATGATCTGCTAATCCAGTTTCCTTTCCTTGAACCATCTGGTTCGAATTCTGTCTACCTGCTTGGAGTGCACCAGTCTCGTCTGCATGTACATATAAGGAAGTCACAACTCATTAACAGTTTAGGGAAAATCCCTGTGGAAATATACAACTTTACTATTGTGGTAGGTTTCCTCTTGGGAGAAAATTAGATAGGACTTTGATGTAAACCAAAGACACTTGAGGCTTTTGGGAAGTCATGAGTGGTCCTGAAAAAAATTAAACCACTTTAAAAGCTCTTATTTTAAATGGGAACAAAGTTATTAGCTACTCATACCAGAGCTCTACTATCAGTGGTCAAGTGAAGTGAGGGGCCGAAGGTAGCCTTACTAGCCTCAGGCTGGGCCCCTGGATCTGATTTTAGGAATGAGCATCCAGCAGTAGTAAAATTAATGGACAATCTTTTTTTTTTTTTTTTCATGGACAATCTTGCTGAGGCAACAGACCTACTCAATCTTATTGTTGCCTCCATTTTGGAGGCTGGGAAAACTTAATACCCTCTTTTCCAGCCCCCCTTGAAGCTAGGCATGTCTATGTCACATGGTTTTGGCCAATGAACTCTCAGTCAAAACTTGTTGGGGGCTTCTGGGAAATATTTCTTTACTGATGAAAGGAAAAGATATTGTTAGACCTACTTCCTTTTCTTTCTTAGACCCGAAAAGAAAGACAATGCAGATGTGATGTCTATAATGGAGGCAATCGTTTTATGACCATAAGAGAAAGTTCATAAAAATTGCACACATCAGACTGATTTTGTTAAGATACAGGACCAAAACCAACAGCTGCCTCCCTCTAGATTTCTTTGTATTGAATCCACTTAATTGGTTACTTGAAGCTGAGTGCAACCCTGACTGATCCATATAAATCCCATACACTCATAGGTGCCTTGAGGAAGGTCTTCCTGAGTTGAGTGACTCAGTCAATCTTCCCTCCTCCACTGTGGCACCGGGGGTCTTCTATGGGTTGGGACATCTGTGTGAGCCTGGAAGGTAGCATTTGGGCCTGAGCACAGAGTGGATGATAGAGTTTGGGTTAAAGGAACAAGTCAAAGACCCAAGAAGAAAGATTAATTCCCAGCCTCCACTACACACATGAGGAACTGATGCACAAAGAAGGTTGCAGTCTAGTGATTTTGCATGATGTAAGTGAGAGTGAAGAGTCAGAACTTCATACAGTATTTGCAGATGCCCCCTACCCTCCACCCCCAACCCCTGCCCCCCTTCACAGACCCATTCTCTGATTCACTCCATTCTTCTCTTCCTACGTGTCCAGCACCTGGAATATCCTAATGAAGGCAGAGCAGTGGCTGCTTTGCTTATTTATTTATGTGTTTATTTGTCGTGGTTGAACTTTGATACCAATTTATCCCCCCTTCTCAATTCCTCCCACCTTCCCGTTTTCTAAAAGCACTTTTCCTCAGCTCCACTGGTCTCCTCTTACACAGTTAGTTCAGAGGTACATGCGAGTTTATAGTGTTTGACATTTTAGCCAAAAAAGAGAATCTGTGGTGATGGGGAAACAAAAAGAGAATCCTTAAGAACAGATGCAGATGGTGCGTTTCCGGATATAAAATAGAAGAGAATATCTAAAAGGAAAAAAGCTGTCATAAACATTTTTACTTTTCCTGAACTGGATTTTGCTTTGGCTTTTTTTTTTTTTTTAAGAGTACTTCTCATGGACCTCATATATTTCCATATAGGATAGAAAATAAGGCTACAAAAATCTGACTGTGTACGTCTTTCATTTTTCCCTAGAGGTGTGCGGCTCAAGGACAAAGAATCTTTTCTAAGAGGAGTTTTTTCCTCTGTCCTGGAAAAATCCCAGAGACAGACCCCCGATTCAGCAGGTCAAAGGCCCACCTGAGCAGACGCGCTGTTAGGGCAGGAAATGGTGCACTTCCTCTTCCATAGGAATCCCTCCCGGAGCAGGGCAGGTTTGGGGGAGGGGAGGCAGCTGCTTGGGCCCCCTCGGATTCAGAATTTAAATTGGGAGAGACCGCCCAGAGCTGAGATCCTGTCCCCAGGTCTGTGACGGTGGGGAAACGTGCGCGCCTCCTTTTACAACCCCGAGTCACCCTGACAGAAATGCCAGGAAGGAAGGAAGCTAGGGGATCCAACGGGCCGGTGGCCGAATGCCCTGGAGACAGGGTTTCCCAAACTATGCGTCGGTGTTTCATAAGACAGTGAGATCCTAACTAGAGCTCCGCGGAAACAAGTTTCCTGGGTCACATAAATGTGGGAAGACACTGACTTAAAGCTAAACAAGTTTCTTCACTCTTGTGATTTTCCCAAGCGAGGATGTAGCGTCCAGTATTTCCCAAACGTACTCGATGGCAACTGATTGTTTCTGTTTTTCTTTTTGGTGCAGATCTTCCTCAAACAGTGGCAAACAGTTACTACAAGGGAGGGAAATGCTTGGGGGTGGGAGATGGGGGGAGGATGGTGCTGCTAGGAGTCACCCTCGTCCCCCTTCTCAGTCTTCATCAGCTACCCAGGAATGACAGCGAACTACATCTGGCCACTTGCACTGAACGAGTTCCTAACCCAGCTCTCCAGGGAAGAAGTAACCAAAGTAGGACAGCCTTTAATATCTGAAGATACTCTTCTAAAAGAATTTGGAGACCGAGTACATGGTTCCGTCTCTCCTAATTGGCAAAGAAAAGTTTACCTTTTTGAAGGAGGGAAAAAGCTTCAGAGACTATGGTACTGTTTACACAGGCACAGGAAATTATTGGCAAAACTGCAGCTGTATTTTTCATAGCCTCATGAATTACCCATTGCGTTCATGGAGAAAGATGATCCCTTCCCCCTTTCTGTTTGGTCTTGAAACAGGCCCTTGGCTAAGTCCTTTGTTGGGAGAGAAAAGAATTTGAAAGTGATTGTTCATTCTTTAAAAAATTACTTTCTTCTTCTCCTCCTATTCTTCTTCTTCTTCCCCCCCTTTTTTTTCCTCCCCAGCTGGGATGATCTGTGATTAAGATCTCCATTCTTTTTAATAGCCCTAAAGCACTACATATGCTGTCAGCTTGCAAATTAAATTCTCAGCCCAGAACTTTCTTTTTGAACTCTGAACCAATGTATACAACTACCCATTGAACAGCCATTCCAGGATGTCCCAGAGGCACCACAAATTCATCACTGTTTCTCTTGTTCTCCTCTTCCTGTCTTTCTGTTCTAACAGTATTACTGTCCACCCATAAACAGAGACCAAAACCTAGGATTTGTTACCCTACCCCCAGTGACTTTCTGCATCCAACTGTCAAGTCTACTTCAAAACAGTTCTCAGAAATGTCTCCTCTTCTCCACCGTCTTTCCCTTAGTTCTGCAAAGACAACTTTTGCTTTGCTTACCATCTCTCAGCATGGGACTGCTCTAACTTCTCCCGTGTCCTCTACCACCCTGCGTTCTCCTCACGCATTTCTGGACAGTGCCCCCCAACTTGCTCTGGTGTTCCATTGCTCTGCACTTTACCTGCTATTTCTGTGCCTTCAAATGTGCCCCCCCTTTCCTTCTTTGCCTGATGAACTTGTACACCATGTCTGAGGTCTGAGACCTCCATACAGTGCTTCTCTTCTCAGAGCCTTCCCTGAACTCCCTGAGCAGAAATGGCCACTCTTATCTTTGTAGAGTACCCTTCATCAGAATCCCTGATTTTTACCTGGGCATGCAGGTCATGAGAAATAGTACATGCTTGCTGTTTTGGGGGGCGTTGTTACGCAGCAAAAGCAACCCGATGCAGCCTGGCATATAGCAGGTGCTTTGTAAGTGTTCAGTGAATAAGCCACTCCGTGAATACCTGAGGGTATTTTAGTTTCCTCCACAAGATGAAAGAAAAGAAGATAATGTTTTGTGATTGAGTTCCCCGACTTGGCAGTTGACTTATGGAGAAGGAGGTCACTGGGGGAATGCCAGGGACTTCGTCATTCTCTTCTTCGCCATCCTGGAACGGTCAGTGTGCAGATGGCAGTGGGCTGGCAGCTCTGCTCGGGTCTGCCACACAAGCATGTTTGATGCCCTGAACTCCAGGCTCACAGAACTGTGACCAGATGTCACCCAGCTGGCATCTCACCTCCGTAGCCAGTTGAGCATCTGAGACTTTTTATAATGATCCAGTGTCAGATTATCCAGCACAAAGCCTGACACAGAATATGTACTCACTCACTGTGGGCTTTGTTGTCTTGCCATTTTTTAAAAGGCAAAAATACAAAACTAATTTTTTACTTGAAAACCTGGGCATATGCTATGGGAAGAGGGTAGTAGCCAACGTGCAGGATGTTTTGTGTACATGTTCTTCCCTCTTTCTTTCTTTTTTTTTTTAAGATTTTATTTATTTATCTGACTGAAAGAGATAGAGAGCACACAAGCAGGGGGAGCTGCAGGTAGAGGGGGAGGGGAGAGAGCACACAAGCAGGGGGAGCTGAGCAGGGAGCCCGATGCGGGGCTCGATCCCAGGGCCCTGGGATCATGACCTGAGCTGAAGGCAGACGCTTAACGACTGAGCCACCCAGATGCCCCCATTCTTTCCTCCTTCTAAGGCAAATCCCTCTCCATCCACACCGTTCCTCTTTCTCTTGCATCCCCAACCTCTCCCACTTCATGGGCTCCTGACACTTCACCTATGAAGAAGCTTGAGTTTCTCTTACTGTACAGAACCCTCCTTAATTCTGCTCTGCGCCTCCTCAGGCTACTTTCACCAACTGACCTAGAAGCAGGTCTCCTCTTGGGGGCCTCTGACTGTTATTCCTGTTCTGGTCACTGCAATCTGGCTTCCATCCTAGTTGTTCTTATTGCCCCTGCTAAGGTCAATTCTGGCCTCCTAAATGCTACATTCACTGGAAAGTTCAGTCGTTGTCTAATTTCTGCATTTGTTGCCATCAAAACTCTTCCAATTCCCTCTCTGAAGCCCTACCTCCTCCTTGCTGCTGTGACATCACTCGGTCCTTGTTTTCTTCCTACCCTTTGGATAGTATCTTCTCACATTTCTTCCTTTTGTCTACACAAATATTGATATAAAATCTTACCTATCCTTTGAAACCCAACACAATTTCTATTTCTTCCAAGAAAATCCAATCCCATTTCTATACTTATTGATCATAACTTAAAAAAAGAACAGAATAATTAAGATTTTATTTGTTTATTTGTCAGAGAGAGCACACACAAGCAGGGGGAGTGGCAGGCAGAGGGAGAAGCAGGCTCCCAGGTAGGCAGGGAGCCCAGTGCGGGACTCGATCCCAGGACCCTAGGATCATGACCTGAGACGAAGGCAGATGGTTAACTGACTGAGCCACCCGGGTGTCCCTATTCTATTATTATTCTATATTAATATTATGATTCTAATATTATTTCCAGAAGGACACAGTATCTTTAGCTCATCATGTTTGAAATGGATATTTCTCTGGATTGAGAGATCCCAAGGTGGTTGGGGAGTTGAGGAGGGCAGGTGATTTACTCATCATTTATTTCCAACAAGGTCATGTTTTCTTTTTATTTATTTATTTAAAAAATACATGTTTTTTATTTTTAAGTAATCTCTACACCCAATGTGGGGCTCAAATTTACAACCCTGAGATCAAGAGTTGCACGCTCCACCGACTGAGCCAGTCAGGAGCTCCATGGTCACATTTTCTGTATGTGATACTGCTCTTACTCATGAAAATGCATTCTGTATTATTCAGTACAATTTAGTTTGTGCATTTCAGTTCAGTTCACCAAAACCATGCTGAGCTGTCCACTGAGTATGAGGCATTGTACCAGGCCTAGACATGCCCAAATGAATGAGGCTCAATCCTTACCCTCAAGGAGTTCTTAAGTTGGGCTAGAACTACCTTGGGTATGAACTACCAGAACTCCATACTGACTTTGCAATTTAGACTTGCCGACTACAATATGGCTGGTCTGGTGACCCTTGGTTGGTTGAAGGGATAATTCAAGGTGTGGCCATAGTTACACAACTTGGAATTATGGTGGCCTGAATCTTTGAGATGCTTGTGTTCTGCTCACGCTGGTGAGGTTGTTCAGGTGTGCTGTGTGTCCTAACATCTCCTGCTTCTTCATGGGCACAAGGCTGACTTTGTTGGCCAGACTTCCACAGCTACCAGGTTTACTCTCCTAAGAAGTTTGGAGAACATGTCTCCAGATGTTTCTTTCATAAGCAACAGAAGAGAGTTTGGACTAGGTGACCTCTACAGTCCCTTTTTTTCCTTGGAATTCTGTGATGGTATAAAAACACCTCAGAGCCAGAGGTCTGAGTTTCAGTGTCCGTATTCATGCTGTCCTATTGGGCTTATTAGTGTTAATCAGTAAGCGGGTTGCTAAGACAATATTTGAGAGGTGGATTCTAGTGGATTAAGGTGGAGGTGGGTAGACAAATTCTATTTTGAGGAGAACAGTAGTTACAGGGACACATAAAATAAATCTGGTTTAAGCCCCATTTTTTCCTGGAAGAGTTTTTATGCTCTATGAGCCTTTAGCTCAGGTAGCACACTGGCCTTTATAAAATATTCTGCACTTAGACTCTGACGAACCTTCGACCACATGATTTCTCTCTCTCCCTGCCCCAACCCCACTCCCTCTCCTTTATATTCTCCCTCTCTCTCTCAGAAAATGATATGTACTTGTTTTTTTTTTTTTTTAAGATTTTATTTATTTGAGAGAGAGAGAGTACATGAGAAGGGGGAGGGTCAGAGGGAGAAGCAGACTCCCTGCCGAGCAGGGAGCCCGATGCGGGACTCGATCCCGGGACTCCAGGATCATGACCTGAGCCGAAGGCAGTCGCTTAACCAACTGAGCCACCCAGGTGCCCTGTACTTGTTTTGTAGCCCCTAAGGAGATTTTAATGTATTTGAGGTTAGGGACTGTGCCTTACACATTTTGGGGAAACGCCCCATTTCTCATAGTAACTAGCACATGCTGGAGACAGAGTATGTGTTTCATAAGAACTTGATTGATCGCGTGAAAGTGAAAGTTTCCAAGGGCTGTCCCTTAAGCCTTCTGTGCTAGGCCAGCAGGGGATGTTCAAGACTCTCTCTCCTTAGTACAAGTCCCTGAGAAGATTCTTACAGGTGACTGGTGCTAGAGTTAGGTGATCACAGTGTTGCTTTTCCTAAAGCTTGTGGGCCACCAAATCCATTGCTACTGTGAGCAGAGGTCTTTCTTGGCTGGGTTCTGGGAATAATCAACCAAGTACAAAAGAGGATGACAGACTTTCTTTGGAGTACTGGTGGGGGCTAGCTTCCCATTTGTCCCGGGGTAGCAAATACTTTATGTCCCCAACACTGATTTCCCAGCTCTTGTTCAGGTCCTACAGACCTTTGGGGTTCAAGGATGGCCACAGGAGTAATGGAAGCATAGCTTTCCAAAATTTCATGCAAATTGGTGATGTACAATTTTCCTGGAGAAGGAGTTCCTTGCATTATGTTCTTCAAAATGCTAAGAAACACTAGTTTATCCACATTTCTGCTATACAGGCTTTCTTGGGGGATGATTTGTAGGGGAACATGCACAGATCTTACAAGAGAGGGTGGGGATGAGCAGGCCATTTGGCTTAGGGCCTCAAGCTCAAGAGTGGAGGTCACATTTTGAATTAAAAAAAAAAAGACTTAATTTTTTTTTTTTTTAGAGCAGTTTTGGGTTCACAGCAAAATTAAGAGGAAGGTACGGAGGGGTGCCTGGGTGGCTCAGTTGGTTAAGCGACTGCCTTCGGCTCAGGTTATGATCCTGGAGTCCCTGGATCGAGTCCCGCATCGGGCTCCCTGCTGGGCAGGGAGCCTGCTTCTGCCTCTGACCCTCCCCCCTCTCATGTGCTCTCTCTCTCTCATTCTCTCTGTCTCAAATAAATAAATAAAAATCTTAAAAAAAAAAAAAAAAGAGGAAGGTACGGAGATTCTCCTGCTCCCACACACAGGCATGGCCTCTCCCATATCAACATCCCCCAGCAGAGTGGCACATTTGTTACAGATGATGAACCTACAGTGACACATCATTATCACCCAAAGCTCATAGCTTACATTAGGGTTCATCCATAGAGTTGTACATTCTATGGGTTTGGACAAATGTATATGTGTCCCCATTATAGTATCATACAGAGTATTTTCACTGCCCTAAAAGTCCTTTGTGCTCTGCCTATTCATCACCCCAACCCCCACCGTTTCATTAATTCCTGGCAACCATTGATCTTTTTACTGTCTCCATAGCCAATTTTTTTTTTTTTGCTTTTTCCAGAATGACATATGCTTGGAATCATATAGTATGCAGACTTTTCAGATTGTTTTCTTTCACTTGGTAATATGCATTTAATATTCCTTTACATATCTTTCCTTTATATATCTTTTTGTGGCTTGAGAGCTAATTTCTTTTTAGCACTGAGTAATATTCCATTGTTTGTTTATACCATAATTTATTTACCCATTCACCCACTGAAGGATGTCTTAGTTGTTTCCAATTTTTTTTTTTAAAGATTTTTTTTTTTAAATTTATTCATTTGAGAGAGAATGAGATAGAGAGAGCATGAGAGGGGGGGAGGGTCAGAGGGAGAAGCAGACTCCCTGCTGAGCAAGGAGCCCGATGTGGGACTCGATCCCGGGACTCCAGGATCATGACCTGAGCCGAAGGCAGTCACTTAACCAACTGAGCCACCCAGGCACCCTTGTTTCCAATTTTTTTTTAAGATTTTGTTTATTTTATTTATTTTTTAAAAGATTTTATTTATTTATTTAATTGACACAGAGAGAGAGAGAGACAGCGAGAGAGGGAACACAAGCAGGGGGAGTGGGAGAGGGAGAAGCAGGCTTCCCGCTGAGCAGGGAGCCCGATGCGGGGCTCGATCCCAGGACCCTGGGATCACGACCTGAGCTGAAGGCAGCCGCTTAACTGACTGAGCCACCCAGGTGCCCCTTTATCAGATATATCTTTTGGAAATATTTTCTCCCAGTCTGTGGCTTATCTTTTCATTCTCTTGCTAGTTTCTTTCTCAGAGCACAAGTTTTTAATTTTAATGAAGTTCAACTTAGTAGCTCTCTCATGGATAATGCTTTTGGTGACATATCTAAAAAGTCATCACCAAACTCAAGGTTGTCTAGATTTTCTCCTATGATATCCAGGAGAGTTTTATAGTTTTGTGTTTTACATCTATGTCTATGGTCCATTTTGAGATGACTTTTGAGCAGGGTGTAAGGTCTATACCTGATTCATATTTTTGCATGTGGATGTCTAATTGTTCTACTATGTGTTGGAAAGACTATTTTTTTCTCCATTTTATTGTCTTTACTTTAGATCTTTTCAGTGACAAACTTGTTCAAGCACGGAGTTGAGGTCTTTTTTTTTTTTTTAAGATTTTATTTATTTATTTGACAAAGAGAGACACAGCGAGAGAGGGAACACAAGCAGGGGGAGTGAGGGAGGGAGAAGCAGGCTTCCTGCTGAGCAGAGAGCCTGATGCAGGGCTTGATCCCAGGACCCTGGGGTCATGACCTGAGCCGAAGGCAGACGCTTAACGACTGAGCCACCCAGGCGCCCCCGGAGTTGAGGTCTTGATGCTCATATTGCTTCTTTTTCTTTAAAAAGATTTTCTTTCTTTCAGAGAGAGAGCGCACGAGCAGGGGGTAGGGGCAGACAGAGAGGGAGAAGCAGGATCCCCACTGAATGGCAAGCCCAACATGGGGCTCCATCCCCCGGCCCTGGGATCATGACCTGAGCCAAAGGCAGACGCTTAACCGACTAAGCCACCCAGGTGTCCCTTGACGCACATATCGCTTCTAAATCAAATTCATCTACCTGCCTCCCACCCCTATCCTAGCTAAATCTGAGGGTAAGAACACTGACTTAAGGTCAAGGGTCCTCCAAATTGGAAACCCTGAGATTTACAGAGGCTCTTTGGAGAATTTGGGCACTGTCTGGTTCCAGCACTGAATCTGGAACAAAGATGTAGGAAAGCTTTTCTCCTTGCCATAAGCCTGGAAAGGAAAAACCTGGGAGAGACTTTGCCTGAAAGGCAAGCAACTCATACAATATCAGGTCCAGAAAAATAGAATTGTAACATCCCAATCCTGCGGTCAGAAGGATCTTCAACAGAGCTCTAGGGGCCACGGCAGCCTATCTTTGCACAATGAGAGATCTGCTCTTAGCTTCCACCTTAAACCAGAAATTCTTTCTTACTCAAGAGGGGTTGAACTGCTACCCCTTTCCTTTGCTAAATAACACAATAGGACAGATAGAGAGTGCTTAGTCGGGGAGCAGGACCTCTAACATTTTCCAGATCCTGGGGTTAACAAGCAACAGAAACTCAGAACTCCATGTAGTTGGAAATGGAGCCACTAAGCAGATGGGGTGTGCCAGGCAGCATTGTCACTCAACTTGGGAAACACAGAAGGGGTTCCACATGGGACCAGGTCCTGATTAACACTGGTTCACACTAGGGAAACCACCTTGGTTCACACTAGGAAAGGTCCGCTACTGGTTTTGCACTAAAGAGAAACCTGAAATATTAAAACTGAGCATTTGCATACCCTTCATGTTTATATTAAATACACACAAATCTCTAATACCCAAACTGTACATAGAGAGTGGGTTCTTTTGTTCCCAACAAAATATTTTGCTGTCCTCATAGAATCATGAGTTAAAGAACTCTTAGGTAATATTACCTTGGGGTGTCTGATTTGGTAGATCCTACAGGATGATGAAAGCCAACAACAGAATTCAGAGTGGGCAAATGCAGGGTTGGATATCTCCTTTTCAGAACTCTGTTTTAACAAGGCTAATTTCTGTCTGGGTTTACTTCTGTTACACGGAGTTTTAAGATCATGGCTACCATGTTGAATATTTCCAGGAGCTCAGAAATCTTATTTCTCTCTCCTACTACCTTTTTGAGTTTTAGTGTCTTTTTAACCAAAGACAAGAGGGGGATTTTTTTTTTTTGTATATTTTTGATTAAGTAATGGTTATTGAACGTTTACTATAACTTAGGTACTGTTTTTTTTTTTATTTATTCATTTGAGACACAGAGATATATATATAGAGAGAGCATGAGCAGTGGGAGAAGCAGAGGAAGAGGGAGAAGCAGACTCCCTGCTGAGCCAGGAGCCCGATATGGGGCTCGATCCCAGGACCCTGGGATCATGACCTGAGCCGAAGGCAGACGCTTAACCATCTGAGCCACCCAGGTGCCCCTAACTTAGGTACTGTTTTAATTGCCTTTTTTTTTTTTTTGAGAAAGAGTGTGAGCTGGGCAGGGGGCCTGGGGGGTGGGGGGAAAGGGAGGGGCAGAGGGAGAGGGGGAGAGAGAATCTTAAGCAGGCTCCATGCCCAGCCCAATGTGGGGTTCCATCTCATGATCCTGAGATCATGACCTGAGCCGAAATCAAGAGTCTGACGCTTATCTGCTGAGCCACCCAGACGCTCCAGGTACTGTTTGAGTTGCTTTACAAGTATTAAATCAGTGACTCCTCACAACCACATAAAAAAAAAAAATACCATGATTGTTCCCAATTTACTGATGGAGAAACAGGTGCTGAGAGATTAAGAACTTGCCTGAGGGTAATAGCTAGTAAGGAGCAAAAGTAGGATTCAAACACAGGCAATCACTTGCCTGACTGATGCTGTGTTTCTCCTCAAAGCGTTGAGCCTTCCACTAGGACTCTCAAGATGGTTGTGATGATAACTTTGGTTTTCGCTCTGTCACGGCTAGGTGAGTGGGCTGCCTTTTGCCCGCTGCTGAGTAAGTGAGGGGGTTGAAGAGAAACCAGGGTCTCCTTCCCAACATGTGCATGCCTCCGTTTAAATCCTAGGGCATCTGTGTTGGGCGCATCGTGTTGAGTGAATAACAACAGAGAATTAATGTCTAGTGATCTGACTTATTTCCCCTTGTCCTATAATATATATTCCCAGGCGAGATGATGTTTATGGTATGAAGGCAAAATGGAGATCAGAAAATGTGACTGTGGTCAAGTCTTACAAGCAGAATTTGGTAGAACTGGAAATATGATTTAGCTAGTGGCCTATTGCTTCTAAATGAAAGTGTTATTTTTTAAAAAAAGATTTTATTTATTTATCTGACAGAGAGAGACAGCGAGAGAGGGAACACAAGCAGGGGGAGTGGGAGAGGGAGAGGCAGGCTTCCCGCGCAGCAGGGAGCCGGATGCGGGGCTCTATCCCAGGACCCTGAGATCATGACCTGAGCTGAAGGCAGACGGACGCTTAACGACTGAGCCACCCAGGCGGCCCTGAAGTGTTATTTTATACTAAAAATAGATTATTTGAAATGAACCATTATTTGAACTAATTTATCGAGAGCCCCCCCAAAACACACACACCCATGCTTACACCCCCCACCCCCCTACTCCCGCTCCGGCAACGCAAACAAATGAGCACAAAACCCCAAGGCACACAGATACCAAAACAAGGAGCTAGCCCCAGTGGTTGACAAGGTAAGCAAATTGCCTACTAAGCTAGCCAATGAGGTTTGAGGCTTAAGCAAATGCCTACTCTGTGGCGAAGGCAGCCTTGCCACAACTTAAGTAAGCATGCTCTTCTGATGTTGATAATGCTCTCCAGGCCATGGGCTGCAGCAGAATGCACCAAGTCCTATGGCCCAAAGTGGGGGCTTTCCAACTGGACTCTTGTCAAAGAACAGTATAGCTGAGGACTGAATTGGTGATGGGCTCAGGCTGACGCTGAATTGATGCTTTTCTGGAATCCGAGGAAGGTTCTGAGACTTTTTGTCCTGGCGGGGGTATTTCCACAGAGCTGGAAACCAACTCCTCCCTCCCCCACCCCCGTTCTTCCTCGCTTTCCTTCACTCCCACTCCCCCAAATCTGTGGTGCTCTCACAGAGATCTCCGTGGGCCCGAAACAATGCAAGAGTCTGATGAAGCCTCCCGTTGCTTGGCTAGGTTCTAGTTTCTGCGTTTGGCCCCACGGAATATCATAGCAGGATTAAAAGCAGATTGTATGACAGCAAAATGACTAAACCATTTCTCATAAAAGGTAATTTCAAACAAACCATGAGGAAGATTGCATTGCCTGAAAGAATTGTTATATTAAGGTGTATTTTGAATTTAATATTGTTTATTGCTCAGAAAAACTGTGGTTATTAGCATGCACTTGGGATGGAAGGTGAAATACATTTATGGCTGATGATCTCTTCCTTTTGTAGACTCTATGACCCACCACAAGTGCATTCACACGCATCATCGCATGCAGTCCTCGAAAGTGACCTGCGAGCTAAGTAGGACTCATCACTATTCTACAGAGGCAGAGACCTTGCTGAAGTCCAAAAACCTGTGAATGGAGACTCCAGTTCTGCTCTTCCTAACACACAGTCCTGATTAGGTGCATTGTCATACAAATGGTTGCTTTTCTAGTTGCTTCCTAGAATTCTTTACACCCTAGAGGAGTCCGAGGCTGGTCCTATTGTAGTTTACAGTGTGAGAGCCTTCTTTTGTCACAGAATTTTCGGGGGGCAGTGGATGAGCGGGAGAGCCTTATTTGCCACACTGAATGCCAGCCCGCGGCTCCCCGGTATATCTTTGTCTAGCAAAGACTGGAGTACAGGTCGTTCCCCATTCATAATAACGTCCCACTCTTAAGCCAGGAACTTAAATAATGGAAATGAATTATGTGATTCAATTATACTATTCAGTTAAACGTAAGTAATTATAGTCATCTTTGCCCTTTGTAATCTTCTTAACCTTTCGGTATTTCCTGACTCTGACATACTTTGGTATGATTATATCTATCAGCTGGGATGATGACTAATTCCCTTGAGCTATTTTCTGTCTGCTTGTTCCTATTTGTGATGGGGAACTCTTTCTTTGTAGATCTGTACCAAAAAGACCAATCATTATTCCTTTTATAGATGTAGCTTAATACAGTACCTGGAATGTAGTGCCCAATAAATGGTGGTTACGATGATTACCGATCAGGGTATGCTCAGGGACCTGCTGCATGGGTGATTCCTGAAGCCCGGCTGTCACAGAAAGCTTGGGAAAGCTGTCAAGTTCTTTGAAAGTGGCCACAGGAGAAATCCAAGGAACGGCAGCCAAAGAAATGGTGTGCCATCCCGTCTTTCTATTTGTGCCTTTCATTTCTTCAATTCTTCAGCGAAAGAGACAGAGGAGGTCGTCCCGAAATTAACGTTGACTTTATAAACAACCACACTTGGAAATAATAATGTGAACGTACTTGCCTGACTGCAGGAGATTTGACAGTCTTCCACTCCTCATCTGATATTGATAACACTTCCTGGAGGACCATTCCAAGCTGGCACTGCCCGCATTAGCCCCCTCAACTTCAGATCAGAGAACTTTCCCCAGAGGCCTGCCCCACCCACTTGGGCCTGAGCCAGCTGGACCAGACGTGGCAGAAAATTAAACATCTCATTCCCATGAGCAGGTAAGGAGTGGAGTCAGTCTTGAATGCCTAATAAGCTGTAACTTCACAACTTCCACTGTGTGTGTCCAGTGTTTGAGTTAGACTCCATTTCCCCCATCTCGACACTACCTAGAGATTCCTGTGCCTACGCTTCTTACGTCAGAATAGACAATATCAGGCCAGCCTGAGTCTGCACAGTTGCCTTTTAAGGGCAGGGCAGTGGGATCAATTCCGCAAGGGTGCAACAAATAAGGTGGTATGTTTTCCAAGTTCTAAACAATCGATTTTTTAATAATTTGTGTCCAATGAGCATATGTTTTCTGTCCTTTAATACACACTATAGTTGTGTAATACACATTTTAATATTATTGTCTTTTTATACACGTCCCATGAAAACAGGGGACTTAATTCTGAGGACTCCTAGCTATACGGTTGAACCTCAACACAGGTGGAAACAGATGTTTGTTTCCTAAATTCATAGCAATTCAAAATCATTTGAGCTGGGCTTGGGTCACAAGTTCAAGTCGCCAGCCCCTGTGATACCAGATATTGGCACATTTAAACAGTAGCTGCAAAACAAACAGTGATGGCATCAGGAGTGCAAACATGAAGAAACAAGATCACTTGGAGCTTTTATTTGTGTTTAAAATTTTAAACAGTGAAGCAGTGTGAACTGTGAGATTCATTTCTGTAATGGACTGTAATAGACCCATGTGTGCTTATGAGCTCTTTTTCCAACAAATGTGCTAATGTGAATTAGGAAGTATTAATACATTCATTTTCCCCTTTTATATGCTTTCATGTATTTTATTATGATGATTTTTAGAGGCGTAATTATACACAGGTAGTTCAATAACAGAACATTTTTACTGTCTTTGCTTCCTTTCTGGCCATTGTTATTTTGCCATCTGCTCTTTCATGGTTACTACTAAAAATAACTTTTTGGCATTGAGGGGAGTGAGGGTGTTAAAGAATGATCTAATTGCTATGTCAAATACTGTACCTACAGCACTGAGTCTGAGTTTACTGTGCTTCTTGAACACTATGACTTGGAATTGTGGGCCATCCTTTCCCCCAAGGGACCCACCCTGTCATCTATCTTACTTGGTCTTTTTATTCTTAGTTTATTTCTCTGCCGAGATACCAGCATGCCTTGCACCAGACCTACCGGGCTTTTGACCCTCGAAATGTCAATGGCCACATCTCCCTCACAGCAAACATCCAGATGAGAAGAAAATTCCAGTTAATCATCTAGATCTTCTGTTTACTCGAAGGCAGACATCTAGTTGACTGAACACTTTTTATCAGTGTAAAGATATGCTTACTGTCAGTATGGTACACTTTTATCTTTCAAATACATCAAGGGGTAGCAGTCATGTAGGTGTTACTCTTATCAGTGGATAAGAATGGGCAATGCTGGCAAAAATGAGTCCCTGTACTGAACGGGCCTCTCATTGGCCATGACCACAGGATCCTATTTGAACTTTGTTTTGCCACCCCTGGTTCCCAGGATAACTCGATTATAACTGGGGCCCCACGTGGCTCACTCTTGGGGTGGTTTAAAGAAAGAGTTGCTTAACAGAAAGATAAAATGAATAACAAGTTCATGTTTAACTTAACGCCTGGAGAAACTACAAAAGGACAGAAGAAAAAACACACTTAAAGTATGCCAGATTATCTTCAAAGTCTTGTTTTCTTATTTCAGCCACTCTGGGGTGCTTGGCAGAAAGAGGCAGTTCCTTTACCGTCTCTCTCTCTTCTCCCTCTGAACTCCTGACCAGAAAAATAACCCCAATCAACCAGCAAGCACCAACTCTTGCCCACCTAGCTGGGCCAGGCCTTTTCTTCTCCCTTGGTTTCCTGGCTCATCCATTGCTTCTCTCCAGCTCTCTATGCATTTCTCTCATTCCACATCACAGATGCACAGAGCTGGATGAGCAAAGACCGCGTCTCTTTTTATGCCTGGAGGGAAGAAGGGAATGCAGTGAGCACACAAACGGCTGGGTGTGTCTCCTAAAGCTTCCTACATGGGCTACTATGGGAGTGACATCCACATGACTATTATACAGGGTATGGTGCTATGCAAACGATGGATTTACTTTTTGCCCCTTGGCACTGCTAAACATACCCAAGGGAAAAGCTTCCGTGTGGACATCGTGCACGGATCAGAAACCATCAAAAGGCACAGGGGAACTCTAAGGTTGGAGACCGATGGCAGACCGAGAAACCTTAACAAGCCACTTGATTCAAGCCTGACTCAGCCTGAAGTCATTCCCACTGAGTGATCGCTCAGAGACCAGTGCGAGGGGGGTTTGTTGCTCTCTGTCCGGTCACTGGTGGCCAGCTGTCCGTGACCAATGACCGCATTGTCTGACTGGGAAGTGTCCTCCGAGCTGGGTCAGATCACCTTTCGTATTCTCTTTCTGAATATGAGCTCAGGTATTGCATGGTGTTGGTGGGAGAAGTTTGGGAGAGGAAAGGGCATTCGGAAAGGTGAAATAACTGTTGGCTAGTGCTTGGTTTTTTTTGCCCCAGGGAACCAGAAAAACAAGCCCAACCGGTGTCAAAATCCAAGAAGTGTACGAAGCTGCATGTAATGGCTCTGGCTGAGTGTAATAAACCGCGAGACCGGGGCTTTTCCAGGTTGCTGTTGATTCTGAGGGAAAGTGGCATTTTCACAGGATCCTGATTATTCCGAGCTGGAGAACGTTTCAAACACGCTAAGGAAATTTACAGCTGCGCTTTCCGCAAGGCTAACCTTTCCCAAAGGGTGTCCAGTGTCATGTCTGGAGACGTTTAATCTTAGTTGCCGTGATGGCTTTTTGATCAGTGAACTTCTTCTGTTTCCTCTTCTCCAGTTCCATGACCCAGTTTACTAGTTCACTTCCTCTTGTACATCCCTACCGTCAAATGCAGTTTCAGATGACTGGCATGTCGTCTTGATCAAAGCTAAGCAGAATTTTATGTGTGCCGCTTTCTGGTTGCAAGGCAAGGGGTAATTTTTAGGCGATAATAGAGAACCGGCCAGATATACAATTCTTTCCTTACTTGGAGGCCGGGAACCGAACTCTGTGGATCTCAGGAAGTCCCAATGTGGAAATTATTAAAGGAATATGAACTTGAATATAAAATCCAAGACACACCAACACGACCTATTCCAGAGTTCGCATATTCCTTCTGGAAGCAGAGCATCACCTACTAACTTACTTCGGTAAAAATCAAATAAAATGCAGAGTCCATTTTCCCATCATTTCCCTACTTTAATGTTCTTCAGAGTCAGCAACCTGCAAGTGCCTTTATGACCCCTGAGTTGGAAGGACCCAGGGGCTGCAGTCATGCTGCCCTCCTTCTCTCGGGAAAATCTCCCAGGGCAATAACCTTTTATTTCTGACCTTTTAACTGGCTCTAGTGGGCCATGAAAACCTAAATGCCACTTCTTTCAGATTCCTGGGAAGCCTCAAGTCTCTTGAATCCAATTCTCTAGGGGAGTTTACCCCCTATGCTCAGGTCATTGATCCTGCAATAACAGCCTCAAGTCATTTGTGCCAGTCCTTCCTCGAGGGGAGGGTAGTGTCTGCTCACCAGGGGGAGGATGATGTCACTAGACGGCTAGCGTCCTCCCCAAAGCCAGGAAGCTGTCATGCCTACGGTCAGGGAGACTTGGATAAGCATAATCGATAGGGACGTGGACTGTCATGCTGGCGGAAAAGTTTGAAAGACTAATCCATATGGTATGTTTCTGCTTACTCTGACACTTACTGGAGAGCCCGTGGGCAGCACCTGGGTCTTAGAATAAAGAAGCAGGCAGGACCCACGATCCCATATGCTTCTGATGTCCACATGTTCTGACCTGGAAGGGATTTGGACGGAAACATCAGGGGCTATGACAGTTGTGTGACATTGTATGAAATATCTGAAGCCACTTGAAGGTGCAGCACAGGTCTGACCTGCAAAACAACAGTATGGCCCAGACTGGGGCAACCGGTCCACTCCTCTTGAAGGGAAGCTGAAGGCCTACCCTAGGTGGGAGGTCATTTCCACAAGACTCGGCTAAACGACCAGTCATGTCATTTTTAGGGACTAAAGATCCTTTTCCAATTAGGAAATTGATATTTTACTCAAGCGATTCCAAGACCTTGACCGGGAGTCAACATACCTGAATTCTAGCCCAGGCCCTGTCAGTATTTAGCTGCTGATCTTGGACTCTTAAATTTCTCTATCACAATTTCTGTATCTGTGCAATGGGAATGCTATTATCTGCTTGTCTATTCTATGGGGATGTTGAAGCAACAAAATAGATGTTAGTTGCTTTGGACATAATGAAAGAAATTATGCCCTATGTGTCCATAGAATTTATTCAGACTTTTCTTGACGACAATCTGGGGAAATGAGTTTCAAAAATATGCTACTCCGCATAGAACTGGTGCTTCTTCACCCCTGCTTTCTTTCTTTCTTTTTTTTGTTTATTTTTTTTTTAGAGAGGGAGAGAGAGGGACGGGTGGGGGAAGGACAGAGAGAGAGGGAGAGAGAGAATCCTAAGCAGGCTCCATGCCCTGTGTGGAGCCCAATACAGGGCTCGATCTCACAACCCTGAGATCATGACCTGAGCTGAAAACAAAAATCTGACGCTTAACCGACTCAGCCACCCAGGTGCCCCCCTGCTTTCTTTTTTTGGAGGGGAGTTGACAAGGCTTAAGTTTGTGTCTTTCAAACTTTAGTGTGAACTCAATACACAATGTCTCTTTAACATTTTATTTACCAAGAACAGTTACCTTCGAAAATATATGAGATTTTGCAGCCGAATGGCTAAAAAATAAGCTAATCAATATAAATGTTATAATCTAACAGCAGTTAACTCTGTGTTTACAGCTTTAATCATCCTTTATTGTATTCCGCAACAGGATATTGAATGAACAGTTCAGATTTTATGAAAACCTTATGTGAACTGTTCATTTCCCCTATAGCACATTGGCTACCCCGCTGTGTGAGATGTGACTTAGGCTCCTTACTTCCACTTTATAAACATAAGAGAACTGGAAAATTATTCAGCAAGGCATTGTTAGTGGGAGAACAGTGATTTGGGTTGAATCACTGCTGGGCTTGGCAAATTAATCTTCGCCTGTGTGGTAGGTAGATTCAAATTTAGTAAATGATTTGTGGCTCTCAACAGGTGATGGGTCATCTTTAATTTGACCAGATGGTTAAACCTGATTTCATTAAACTATGTGATCCTCTGATTCCCTGAAATCTTTGCCTCAGGCTTCTCTCCTATGCCAAACAAAATGGTCTCTTTGTTGTTGAAAGGGCTGGTAAATGATGTAAATGACATTGTGGCTATACTTTCTTCTTTTCATCCAGTTGAGATGATATATTTCATTAAATTTCCTAATAACTCCTTAAAAAATAAATTCATATTTAAATATGCCACGGATGCATGAATTCATTCTTTTTGTGAAACACTCAAATGATACAGGAAAATCAAGGCCTTCTTGACAAATTGTGCCGTTTCACTTTTTCCAATGAACCAGACCGCCTTACCGCCTTTTCTCCACATAGTTACATTTATATGTGCATGTAGAAAAATACATTTGTTTTTGTTTGGTGTATGTGTGTACATATGCAAGTGGGGTTACATTCGCTCAGTAACTTGCTTCCTCCCCCTCCCCCCCAGTATGTTTTAGATATCTTTCCAAGTCACTACATGAAAATCTGTATCATTCTTTTAAACTACTGGATGGTATTCTAAAATATGGCCGTATAATAGTTTATTGTAATGTACTTAGACTTCTTGCAGTTTTGTAATTATTAGAAACAATGCTACATCTTGCCATTTGCAATGATGTGGATGGAACTAGAGGGTATTATGCTAGGCAAAATAAGTCAGTCCGAGAAAGACAAATACCATATGATTTCACTCATATGTGGAATTTAAGAAACAAAAACAAATGAACATAGGGGAAAAATTAAAAAAAAGAGAGACAAACCAAGAAACAGATTCTTAACTACAGAGAACAAACTGATGGTGACCAGAGGGGAGGGTGTGGGGGCATGGGTGAAATAGGGGATGGGGATAAAGGAGGGCACTTGCTGAGATGAGCACCCGGTGTTGTAAGGAAGTGATGAATTGCTAAATTCTACGGCTGAAACTAATATTACACTGTTTGTTAACTAACTGGAATTGAAATAAAAACTTGAAAAAGAAAAAAACAAACAATACTACCGTGAATATCCTTATACATGCCAAATTTGTAAGTGGAATTTTTGGATAGAAGGATATGAAGGATATAAAGAGACCAAGGGAAAGGTAGTAATAAGTTACATATTTGCTGTGCTGATGACTATTTTGTTTGTGATAAAAGAGATTCTGGTTTCCGTTTCTGTTTTCATAATCATCTTCTGAGTCCCCTGTGGGGCTATCCTTGTGCTCATCTGCACCTGAAGGATACGTCACTACTTAAAGTAATTTTATCCCAGGAGCATATGGGTTACAGAGTCTTGGATGCTTAACAGTAAAGACACCAAACAACATACAGAGATATCCAAATGAATAGTTTCTCTGGAAACAAAACTCCTTTGAATAAAATTACTTTGGACTTGGAGAAAGCCAGAGAATGCTTTGCTCTGAGTTGAAAGACCTGGTAAATGATGTTGGCAGAGGCGGCTGAGGACCAGGAAATGGTGGGGCCAGGGCGGGGATGTTCCTCCCAGGAGCCAGTCAGGACTAAATGATGGCAGGCAGGGCTGCACTCCTGTGAGGCATGCAGATTCTACTCAGAGGACAGGTTTGTTTTTGTTTTTGTTTAATTGCGTTATAATTGACATATAACGTTATATTGGTTTCAGGTATACACCAAAATGATTCAATATTTGTATATATTGTGAAATGATCGCAATAAGTCTAGTTTAGTTCACATCTATCACCAGTACTTACAAACTTTCTTTATTCTCATGATGAGAACTTTTACGATCTGCGCTCTTAGCATCTTTCAAATAGGCAATAGAGGGGTGCCTGGGTGGCTCAGTCGGTTAAGCGTCTGCCTTCGGCTCGGGTCATGATCCCAGGGTCCTGGGATCGAGCCCCGCATCGGGCTCCCTGCTCCGCGGGAAGCCTGCTTCTCCCTCTCCCACTCCCCCTACTTGTGTTCCCTCTCTCGCTGTGTCTCTCTCTGTCAAATAAATAAATAAAATCTTTAAAAAAAAAAAAAAGGCAATAGAGTATCATTAACTATAGTCCTCATACTGTGCATGACATCCTTAAGACTTGTGTGTTTTAATAACTGGAGGCTGGTTCCCTTTGACCCTCTTTATCCCTTTTGTCCATCTCCATCCCCTGATTCTGATGACCACCATCTGTTCTCTGTGCTCAGTTTTTGTTTTTTAAGATTCCACATGTAAGTGAGAGAGGACAGTTTTCTATGGCCTTCACGCTAGTGGGCAAGTCACCCACGTCTCCTGCACAACAGCCAAGTGGGGGGCCGCTCGGTCATCGGCGTCCTCTCTTAGGAAGAAAGGAACACTATGCTAAGGAGCATCCCTCCTCCTCTCCTTTCCAACTGACTACTTACATTATTTTTACTTGTGATAAGAAAATTTTGGACAGTATAGTGGGTCAGGGGCATCCATCTTTTTTCAATAGAGGGATCATTGCATAAGAGAGAAATCCAAAGCAAGCTGGGGAGAGGATAGGGTGAAAATGGCAAAATTAAGACAGTAGATGATGGTAATGATTATGTTCGTTCACATGTATTGAGCATTTACAATGGGCCAGGCACTGTGTATTGTTTAATTCATACCTGCCAGCAACCTTATTATCCCATTTTTTATAGGTAAAGAAACTTATGTCCGAGAGGATATATAACCAGATTGCAGTTATAAAGCTGATATAAGTGGTAGGGTTTAGATTTGCTTATGGAGCATGAACTGTTTTTAAAAATTTTTTTAAAGATTTTTATTTATTTATTGGATAGAGAGAGCACAAGCAGGGGGAGCGGCAGGCAGAGGGAGAAGCAGGTTCCCTGCTGAGCAGGGAGCCCGACACGGGACTCGATCCCAGGACCCCGGGATCATGACCTCAGCCGAAGGCAGACGCTTAACTGACTGAGCCACCCAGGTGCCCCACAGAGCATGAACTCTTAACAATGATTATAATAATACTCCTATACACTCTTGCCTCACTTGGTCTTCTGAGAGAGAATTTTTTTGCCCACATAGATTGTCTGCCCCAATCCCTGACTCTTTCTTTAGCATGATGATCTGGGGTGTATTAACCCCCCAAAAACATGAAGGTCTCCATGCTATAACTCAAGGGAAGGAGAGACCAATTCTGGTCCAAGTAGATGAATTCTTTTAGAGGAAAAAGATGATTTCTTGAGCTATATAATATCTTGATACAAACATTCCTCCAGGGGCACCTGGGTGGCTCAGTCAGTTGAGTGTCTGACTCTTGATTTTGGCTCAGGTCATGATCTCAGGGTTGTGGGATTGAGCCCTGCGTTGAGCCCCGCATCTGTCTCCTCACTCAGCATGGGGTCTGCTTGGGATTCTCTCTCTCCCTCTGCCCCTCCCGCCTGCTCATGCTCACTCTCTCTCTGAAAATAAATGAATAAATCTTAAAAAAAAAAATTCCTCCAGTCCAACTCTTTTGGCAATGATTACACTCATCAAGTAAGCTTCTGCTATTATTAAGAGCTTGATAGGAGAAGTCTGGTCCTCTTGACCATTGTATTCATCCCTAAATTAAGAGACTAGGATTTTGGATTTCTGGCTCATCTCTTGTGATCTTGGTAAATATGACCCGGAGAGCATCCAGAGCAAGGAGAAAGGGAAGAATGAGTTTGAGAGGATAGAGGACTACCCATGGTTGGAGTCTTTGTGGTCTTGAAGAGAAGACTAAGCTGTGAGGGGGGACTGGGGGCCACCCTGCTCCCATGGGGGCCACCGCCGCTGGGACCACGTGTGCTGCATTTGGACGGCGACTCTGCATTCATCTCCCAGCTTGAGCATCAGTTGCATCTGTGCTTTCATTAATTAATTAATTAATTAATTAATTTTTAAAAAAGATTTTATCTATTTGACAGAGAGAGACACAGCGAGAGAGGGAACACAAGCAGGGGGAGTGGGAGAGGGAGAAGCAGGCTTCCTGCTGAGCAGGGAGCCCGATGCGGGGCTCGATCCCAGGACCCTGGGATCATGACCCGAGCCGAAGGCAGACGCTTAACGACTGAGCCACCCAGGCGCCCCTGTGCTTTAATTTATTTCCATTTCTTTCCATCCACTCTTTTGACTCCCTTTGACCTCTTGCCATTGTCAGAGGACCTGAATAATCACATGTAAAAATAAAATTTCTGCAAGGTTCCTGCCCATGGGGATGCCACATTTAGATGGAGAGGCTGTGAATGACAGATGGCTGGAGGCCATTTTAAGGGCCACAGCATCCACTGTTCATTTGTAAAAACTTACTCTCCTGCCAGTTTCCTGCCAGAACTGATGTGAATCACTGTGTCAGTTTCTTGACTAAAATAACTTTTTTTTTTCCCCTCTGCAAAATGAGGTTTTCACATAGAGTTAGCCTGACCCTCATCGTGCCCCTGGGGAGGTGTAAAAGCGGTACACCCTCTGATATTGCAGAAAGAGAGAGTCTCTCCTCCACCCTGCCGCAGCCCCTCCTGGATTCCGGGTGTGACTGTGTCCAGGATCCAATGGAGCAGAGACCCAGGTAGCCAGAACTGACCACCTCTGGGAGCACAGTCTCCAGAACTGTGCGGAAGCTTGGAATCTGGGCAGAAGGACTCCAGCTGCATGTAATGGAAAAGGCCAGGGTCTGGCGAGGGTGATCCAACTTCTTATTCCACTCCATACATTCCCCCATTGCGCACGCACACACACACACAGAGGCAGTTCTCTAAATGGGACTTAAGGCTACACTTATGCTGGCATTATATAAAATAAGACAACTTCACTATTTTCCTTCTATAACCTCACTAAGCCTTTATAATCCTGACTTCTTTTAGGTGCCGGGAACAGGCATAGGCTGGAGTTTTATCTTCTTGGTTGAGCTATCAGGTTATTAAAGATTTCCCAAACAAATGCCAATGTCAAATCGCATTCACAGACATTATGTATTTTTTTCAGTAGGAGAACAAAAATGTGCTGGTCTGATTCAATTCCTTTCCTTCTCTCTCGTTTATCATTTAGTTTTATCACAAGACTGAAAAAGGGGGCAGGGCCACATTTAATCTTTGCAATTCCTTTAAGCCTTAACAATTTCCCATTAAGTCATCCTTACCAAGATAAATGAAGGCGAGTAACAAGCCTATGGGTTGAGGAGTCTGGGAGGTGAGGGAATGCTGAACAGGCAAGGAACCTATGCGCCTTGTCTCAGATTTAACAGCCAGTCACCATGATTTACAATCCAAGATCTCATTCCTTGCATCTTATATCCCCAAGACATGAAGAATGGAAGGAATGAAAATGTCATTTATTTCTTACATTGATGACTTAGAGGTTTTCAAGGAGGTTCTCTTGGACAACAGAGCAAGTTGCCCTTGACAGATGACTCCGCTACTGTATTTGATTCCAAGTTCCCACCAAGGAGTGCCAAACAAAATCTGTTACGTTTTAAATTGTCATATAATTTCTGCCCCCTCTCTCAACTCCACCACACATCCAACCAACAAATAAATCATGCCAAAGTCTTTTAACCACATGCTTTCAAATGAAATAAGCACAAGGGACATTTTTCAAGCTGACATCTGGACCCATTGTTCAGGAAGAACTTTACCAGGTAATGTTCAATTTCTCTTGACAAATCACAGCATCCAGTCCATTTGGGAGAGCATTCTAGGGTGATCTGAGGCGGTTGCAGAGTTTCCTTTTGCATCTGATATAGACAAATGACCCGTGCTGACACAAAGGGCTTTTAAGAGTATCTAGTCACCCACTGAGTGAATTGAATCATCAAGCCAGGATGCTGCCTCCAGCAGATGGTCCAGGTCCAGATGATGCAGCTTACAGAAATAGCCTTCTGAACCCAAGGTGATTGAAGATGAAAAGAGAAAAAGAAGAGACAAAATTTGAAACTCAGCCTCAGTTCTTTCTCTCTTGAAGCTGTCTGTTAGTAGATCCGAGGAGAGTATTTTCTGGAGAAACATATTCTCATGTCTGAAAGTCATGGAAGATCGTTAATTAGGAAGTCATTTTTTTTTTTCTTCCTTTCCTCCCTCCTTCCCTTCCCTTTATTCTCTCTCATTCCCTTCCCCTTCTCCCATCCCTTCCCTCCCTCCCTCCCTCCCTTCCTTCTTTTCCCCTCTCCTTGTCTCTGTCTTTGTCTCATTCTCCTTTCTTTCTTTCAGGACTTAAGAGAGTTCTGGGCTCACAGAAGGCACTACATTGATACTTTTTTTTTTTTTTTTAAGATTTTATTTATTTGAGAGAGAGAGAGGGAGAGACAGAGAGCATGAGAGAAAGGAGGGTCAGAGGGAGAAGCAGACTCCCTGCCGAGCAGGGAGCCCGATGCGGGACTCGATCCCGGGACTCCAGGATCATGACCTGAGCCGAAGGCAGTCGCTTAACCAACTGAACCACCCAGGCGCCCCTACATTGATACTTTTTGATCATGTTTGATTTGATTGTTGAGAACACCTGAGTCAACCGGGGACAAGTGCCCTACTTGAATATTGGCTGTAGCAGGAGGCTCTAAAGGATGTTATCCTGTGTCCTCTATAGAAGGAGAAACCAGAAGCATGGGAGGAAAATTCCACAAGAATACTTTTAGCTTCTTGCTGTGAAAGGAGACAAAAGAAGCTGAGAGATGAGCCACGTAAGGGGAACCTCAAAAGCCAGATTCCTGGGCAGAGAAATCCTTAAACCCCAAACAGGGGAAGTTTTCTAGGGAGATTGTGGGCATGGCCTCTGAGGAGAAACTATTTTGAACATAGATTTTTAAAAAAGATTTTATTTATTTATTTGAGAGGAGAGAGAGAGAGTGAGAGAGAGAGAGAGTGATCACAAGCAGGGGGGAAGGGCAGAGGGAGAAGCAGACTCCCCGCTGAGCAGGGAGCCCGATGCAGGACTCGATCCCAGGACCGAGCTGAAGGCAGATGCTCCAACTGACTGAGACACCCAGGCACCCCTGAACGTAAAATTTATAACCAGATCTCAGTTTTGTTCCTGTTCAGAGTGTATTACTTGCAGGGCCTTGTGCCTGATGATGACAATGGTCAAATTTTAGAAATTCTTCAGAAACTAATCAGTTGGCTAACATCTGGAAGGCCATGGGGGCACATGTGATTAGAAGTGAGGAAAAAATGTTAATGCGACTCATCTTTTTATGGAGTGAGAGAGGGTCTCTACCTCACTGCTAGCTTTCCCTTCCTTGGTAGGCAAAGAGTTTAACATTTCATATTTTATTTTTTTTTTAAAGCAATAGCTTTTCTTTTTTTTTTTTTTAAAGATTTTATTTATTTATTTGAGACAGAACGAGAGAGAGAGAGCACATGAGAGGGGGGAGGGTCAGAGGGAGAAGCAGGTTCCTTGCTGAGCAGGGAGCCCGATGCGGGACTCGATCCCGGGACTCCAGGATCATGACCTGAGCCGAAGGCAGTCGCTTAACCAACTGAGCCACCCAGGCGCCCCAACATTTCATATTTTAGAAACACAAAGAGCATGTTTATATTGGTTTCCTGGCTTCAAGAAAAGGGTTTCCGGGTATCAAGGGCCTGGCTTTCTTCAGGGGTCTCTAAAAAGTGAGAAAATGCTTGTGGTATTTTAAAGAACTCATCATGGAAAATTCCAAATACACACGCACATAGAGAGAGCATTGTCTGCTGACCCCATCCTCCCAACACCAGCATCACAATTATCAATACAAGCCTGAGTGTGTTTCATTTCTTCTCCACCCTCTCCCCTGACCCCAACAGGATTTTCCTGATGAAAAAATATGATGGCTGGGATCTTCATCTGTAAATATTTCAAAGCATATCTCTGAGAGCTACGGACACTTCCTCTTTCTAAAACATACCCACGATATCATGATCACACCTAAACAAGCCCAACAATAATTGCTAATGTCATCCAGATTTCATGGACTTTTTCTTTTGACTGGTTTGAGAACTTTCAGGCCGCTGGGAAGGGGCTCTCTGGCAGGTCATTGGGCACCATGTTAATGCTTCTATTATGTGGTGTCCACAGGTATAATTAGGCCTATGACCTTTTCAGCTCCAGAGAGCAACTAATGAAAATGCAGGGCAACAGTGAAAGAAAAAAAAAAAAAAAAAAGCTCTGCTTTAGCAATTCCCCTCAGGCACCCTCTTTTCGTCCTGTTATCCCATGACCAGCTACTATTTTGCAATTTCCCCAAACCATCCCTGTTGTTGTGTTATCTAATCACTTACAAAGCATCACAGATGTTGACAGCATTGCGTTTCAGAGAAAATACTTTCGTGTTTCTAAGTCTGTCACTGAGGTGAGAGCTGTTGAACTCTGGGAAATTTTCAGATTGGTTATAATTATGGCGTGGGGCCAGTGACAAAGATTTGGGGGAGAAGACCAATGTTTCTTAGAGTGAAGGAGACAAGTGAGGACAAGGGGGCCTCTGTTTCTGGCAGATAATCGCTTCAGCTTTGAAAAAAATGGCAATTGACCCCTGAATCTGGAACTTTCTTCAGCATCTCTGACAGAAGTTTAACTGTTTATGACTGCGGTAACATAATTTTTTTACCTCTAGTCTTTACAAGAGATATGGATCACGACCACTATTGTTTGGTGGTCCCACGCTGAGTGTTTTGAACTACAGCAATTAATCAAAAAGTTCTTCAAATCGTTGTTTTTTGGGTTTATTTTTCCCAATTTGAAGGCATGGCCACTGACATCTAAGAGCATTAACAGACACAAGAATTGAAGTGCTCAGCAAGTGCTTTTCATTGCAAAATATTAATTTGAAATAGGCCTTCAAATTTTTCTTTCCTGGTAGAGCTGTATGGCTCGGCAGGCGCTCCTTTATGTCTCCAGGAGATTAGGGAAGCGATCATATAGTTACATTTCTGCCCCAGAGGGTTCAGTCCCTGTGCAGTCAGGGAGAGGCAGGGGAGAGAGAGACGTGCCTTTTGTGTGCCCACGCTGGGCCAGGCATGCTCCCCAGGGTAACCCAACTCACCCAGTTGGGGTCCTCCTCAGGAACTGTAAAGCTAGTGGGATTTGCCCCTTCTTTTTGCATCAAAATGCACCTATTAGGTGGGATTTCCTCACACCTTTGCTCTCTTATGCAAATATTCAATGCAAATCAGTTCAGAGAACTTAATGGCCTTCACCTACTAAGAGCAAGGTTTGCAGTTTGGTGCGAGGAATCCAATTGAGAAATAAGCAAGACACAGATTTTTGTCTTCAAGGAAAAAGATCTGTGCACAGTTAACCATATCCAGTACCATCCCAAGTCCTGCTGACCCACCCTCTGAAATACCACTCTAGCCGTCACCCACTCTGGCCCCAGCCCCTGGCACCATCATTCACGTGGATTCTTACAGTAACTTCTATCTGGTCTCTGTGCATCCATCCTTGTCTCTCTGCAGGCCCACGTCTTCCACACAGCAGATGAAACCAACTTTTCAAAATGGAAACTGATAGGGGCGCCTGGGTGGCTCAGTTGGTTAAGCGACTGCCTTCGGCTCAGGTCATGTTCCTGGAGTCCCGGGATCGAGTCCGCATTGGGCTCCCTGCTCAGCAGGGGGTCTGCTTCTCTCTCTGACCCTCCTCTCTCTCGTGCTCTCTCTCTGTCTCTCTCAATAAAAAAAAAAAAAAAAAAAGGAAACTGATAAATCAGCCCTCGGCTTAAAGGCTAACAGGAAAAATTCTTATCAGGGCCTTCGAGGCCCTGCCTGTCTCTGTTGCCACCTTGGGCTGATCTTGCCCACTGCTGTTCACTGTGTCCTGCAGGTCCTGTGCTGTGGTTCACCTTCCTCCCACGCTGCCTCCTGCGCCGGCTCTACCTGGTAAACCCTCTTCCTTCCAGGTGCCTAATAGACTCCCATGCAGTCGGGAGCTCTGCGCTCGAACAGTCCTCCTCGGGGACCTTCCTGGAAAGCCACGGAGCATCATGAGGACTTCTCCCCTGCAGCGCCCCTCACAGTTGTCACCTTACTCTTACTGCGTGACTCTTTGATGCAGGTGTGTCTCCCCCTGCCTTCCGGACCCTAAGCGGCGTGGGGTGTGAAGACAGGGCCGGCGGCCCCTTCACGCACATTCGCATCCCTCGAGCTAGCACTGGTCACGGTGTGTGGGATGAATGAACCAAGCAAATGCCCTAGCTCAGGGGGCGGGTCACCCTGGGAAAGGTGGCCTGGTGGCCCTAGAGATGGGAGTGCTGAAAGATACACTGAGGTAAGTTAAACATCTTAAGAGTGTGTTTGAACAAAAATTGATTTGAAGAGGGCAGCAGGAAACAGAAAGTGGGTACGGGCACTCCTCTGACCAGAGCACAAGGAGGCCGTCATTGACAGAAGGCAGAAGCAAAGCAAGGAAATTATTGATCAGCTATAGCTCCAGCGGCTGCCTTATTTGGAAAAGCCTAGATGGCTGTTTGTGATCGGTTGTCCTTAGGTTCCGATTTAGCAACCCCGGAGGCATTTGCAGGCTTAGGTTTTGGTTTGCGACACGACAGGTTGGCTGTGAAGGTGTTAGAACCACTTCAGCCTCACGACCCCGTTGTGTAATTAGTTGAGCAGGGGAGAAGAGAGGGAAAGGAGAGATGAGAGACTTTGGGAGGCAGAATCCAGGTGACTCGCAAAGCACCGAAGATAAGAGAGACTGGAAGAGGTTTATGAATTCCCAGGCTTGATGGCTGTTTCCCCACACTATGTTGCCCAGCACACTTATCCCAAGAGGTGTCCGTAAAAGAAGAAAAGGGGTCCAGGGGCAAATACCTTTGAAAAGGGTTCTCATCTACACCTCCTTTTTTGGAGTCTCACAATACAAAATATCATATCAAAAACTCTGTAGGGTTAAAGAAAGCCTATTTGACTTGAAATGAGGAAGCTGGAAGGAAGAGCTATTTGGTGGCTGGAGGATAGTTACCTTTTTCTGATCTGTAGAGTTAAAATACCAGCGAATTTCTGAGTGGGGATGTTAAACAGGTCATTGCAGATGTAGGTCTGGAGATGAGAGAGTAAAAGTGTGAAAAGGCTCAGAAAAACAGAGTAGAATTATCGTTCAGGCCTGAACATGTCAAGTCTCTTATGGGAATGGGCTTTCAGAGGATACAGTCCTTTAGCCCCCAAACTGTCTTGGAGGAAAGTTCAGACTCGGGAGCAGAAGGGATTGTTTCAGAATAAGTGGGCATGTTGATAAGACTCAGACTCCTCAGCACAGGTTCATGGTCTGCTAATTGCTTACCCAATATTCTCTCTCTTTCTTGTTTGGGAAATATATTATTTGGGGTGTCAAATGTGCCCACCATCTCCCTTGTGGTGAAGGGTAGCCAGTGAAAAATAAGTGGATATTGGTCAGGACTTCCTGCCGAGCTCTTCAGGAGGGATCTCTTTGATACACCTGTGTTCATAAACAGCGTTATTCATGATAGCCAAAAAGGGGAAACAACCCAAATGTCCATTGACATGAGTGGATAAACAAAATGTGATATTGCTGTCTAAAGGGAAGAGCCAATAGCCAAAGAGCCACGGGCAGGCTGGGGAGGTCTGGATGCTTCTTGAGAGATAAGCAGAAGAATTATACTTTTCATACAATTCTTTAAAGAGAAAACCTCGAAATGGGAAAAAAATAAATAAAGAGAAAACCTCTTTGTAAAGAATTCATCACTATGATAATTTTAGGGCTGAGACTGCCAAGTTCGTGGCTACAACTCATGCTTGAGTATTAGTTGCACTATCTATGACTGGGCTAATTTCATGTTACTGATACCATATGTATATTTATTCAATATCAACCCACATTCATTTGAGTCCCACTTTGTACTGCAGCAAGGAACAATAGGCCTGACTGAAGCCACATGCTGGATCTTATTGCAAACCACAAGCTTTTAAAATTCCCCATTAAGTGCAGGGAGTCTTCATGGAGGGAAGGAACGAAGATCCCTATTGATAAACACAGACACCAGATGATCTCATTGCCTCTGCCTCCGTCCACCCGCCAGAGTGTCTCTCAAGGTCCCTGAGTAATTGTGACACTAACAGGCTCCTTTGTAGGTCAGTCATTAGTTTTAATTTTCATAAAAGTCTTGGGATTGCATTTGAGCTCAAAGTTAGAAGAAAGAAGCACCTGCAACCAAGAGTGATTGAGGGGCAGGTGGAGAGTAATGCAGAAGTGACCTCGGGCAAGTCTCCTCTGCAAAACTCAGGTCCTCATCTGTAAAAGAGAAGAGGTGGAAAAGGTTATTTCACCAGAGCTGATCCTCTGTGATGCTACTTATTGAGCTACTTAAATGAAATGACTTGCTAGGGATTTCAAAGTTGTGGCCGGCCTGGAATGCCAGAGCCCTGAGTTGCAGGATGTTCAGCCACTCATTTACTCATTCATACTTCCATCCACTGAGCATTGATCAAGTGTCTACTGTGTGCCTGTTCTTAGATGCTAGAATTATCTAGATGGTTATGACATGGTTCTTACTTGGAGAAACTCAGGGTTCACCTGGTGAGGCACAAATGCCTTATGAGGTGATCAGAGCTTAAATAAAGGTGGGAGCACAAAGGAGGAAATAGCTGCTGGGGGTTGGAGGGGCAGTTTCTCAAAGCAATTAAATGAGAAGATAGGATCTTGAAAAGAGTGGTATGCTCCAGCTTGGGAGCTAGACAGGGAATGAAAGGGGTCAGGCATTAGGGACCTGTCATGGTAAGAATTTTGGTTGAGAATAAGCGAGGGCAATAATGAAATAATCAAATAAATAAGGATAACAATCACATAATGAATAAACAAGGGAATAATCAAAAGTAGGTTCTAAAAGCATCCCCCCCTTTTTAAAAAACGATTTTAAGTAATCCCAATACCACATGTAGGGCTCAAACCCACAACCCCAAGATCAAGAGACACATGCTTCACTGATGGAGCTGGCCAGGCATTAAAAACATTTTAAACAAAAACATCTCCTTTTAAATAGAGCTCAGGATAAGAAAAACCCAAGGAGTTGCTCATATTGATAACCTGGTGGAATGTGACAGCAAAAACTGTATCGTAGTCCCCAAGTCCACAAAGCTCAACAGATGATCATCCCTCCTGTCTCTTACCACCACTTTGTAACAGAGTTAAATGATTTTGCAAATGATAAGATTTCATTCCTTTTCATGGCTGAATAATATTCCACTGCATATATGTACCACTTCTTTATGGAGCTAGAGAATATAATGCTCATATGTGGAATTTAAAAAAGAGGGGAGGCTGGCTGGCTCAGTAGTTGGAATGTGCAGCTCTTGATCTTGGGGTCATTAGTTTGAGCCACACGTTGGGAGTAGAGATTAGTTAGAGAGCGAGTGAGAGAGACTGAGTGAGAGAGAGATAGAGAGGAACCAAGAAACAGACTCTTAATTATAGAGAATTGATGGTTATCAAGGGGGAGGGGGTTGGGTTAAACAGGTGATGGGAGTTAAGGAGGGCATGTGTTGTGATGAGTATTGGGTGGTGTATGGAATTATTGAACCACTATGTTGTAGACCTGAAACTAATATAACACTGTATGTTAACTGGAATTAAAATAAAAACTTAAAAACCCAGAGTACCATGCCTTAACATGTCATGGTTCAATGTCAAAATGCTCAAGTTAAGTCCTTCTTTTTTAGTAGTTCAAGAATGCAGAGGGGTAGCTTTGAACTTAGACCAAACTCAAATCAGAGTCCTATGTAACCTTGGGCTGATTACTTAACCTCTCTGAACCCCAGTTTACTTATCCACAAAATGAGGATAATACTTCCTTCCTTTTAGGGTTATGAGAATCAAATAAGTCAATGAAAGTATTTAGAATTTGTTAGTGCAATTATACATTTATTTCTGTGATTTTTAAAAGTAAAATTTTCACCGCTAGACTAGAAGTTCTGGGAAGGTAACAGCTCTGCTTTTCCTTGTCCTTAGACCTAGAGTGCCTAGCGCAGTGCCTGGCTTCTGTTATTCAGGGATGATGAATGATGACTTCTTATAAAACATATGGTGTGATGATAAGGGGCATCCCCTTAGGATTTGCTTCTACAATTTTTGTTAAACCAAGAAGTCAGATCCAATAGCTCACCCCATTTGTATAGACCTCATTTCTGGGCTCTCTTCTGCCATGCAAGGTGTTGCAAAGACATCAGTTAGGTTAGGCAGATTCTCATAAACTATTAGGTTCACAGCATCAGCAGGAAGAGAGTCTGGGGGCAAGCTGGTTCATTTCCCATGTTAAATCCAGCCATCCATACCAGCCTTATGGTCAGCCTCCGGATCTTTTTAAATGATGCTTCCTCAATTATGACTTCATTTTCCTTGGAGTTAGTCTCCACAGTAATTTTCTTTTCTTTTTTTTCTATAATTGAAATATATTTGACGTATAACATTGTACAAATTTAAAGTGGGCAACATGTTGATTTGATACATTTATATATTGTAATATGATTGCCATTGTAGTAATGATTAGCACCTTTCTCGGGTCACATAATTATAATTTCTTTTTAGTGGTTGGAATAATTAAGATCTAGTTTCTTAGCAAGGTTGATGATTATAATATTGTTGACTATATTCACTATATTGTACATTAGGTCTCTAGTACTTATTTACTACTCGTTGCAAGTTTGGACCCTGAATCAACATCTATTCCATCCCCCCCCCCCACTCCATCCCCTCTTAACCATAATTTTACTGTTTTTACAAGTTTGGTTTTTTAAGATTCCACATAGAAGTGATATATAGTATTTGTCTTTCTCTGTCTGACACCTCACTTAGCATAATGTCCTCAAGGTCCACCCATGTTGTCACACTGCAATTTTCTAAAGTGGATAATGTTAAGGTCTAAGTACTTCTGGTGGTTGGGATAACTATCACATCAAGATAAATTCCTCTGTCAGATTTGGAAGTTACAGGCAGATATATATTGGACCAAAATAATAATTTGGGTGCTCTAGGCTTTATTCTTACTAGGATATACATAGGGAAATTTTTCTGTAGGCATAATTTTCTGCTTGGCTGTTACTTCCTGAATATGGAATAAAGTGGCTTTTTTCCATTTTCCTCTCTTCAAGTTTGGTCCTTCACCTAGACCCTTCTGGGACAACCTCAAGATCATGGTGTCTTGCAAAAAAACATGGACTTTATTTTTTTTTAAAGATTTTATTTATTTATTTGACAGAGAGAGACACCACGAGAGAGGGAACACAAGCAGGGGGAGTGGGAGAGGGAGAAGCAGGCTTCCCACCGAGCAGGGAGCCCGATGCGGGGCTCGATCCCAGGACCCTGGGATCATGACCTGAGCCGAAGGCAGACGCTTAACTGACTGAGCCACCCAGGCGTCCCAAACATGGACTTTAAAGTCAGACAGATCTTAGTTGTACTCTAGGCTTGCTACTTATCAACTATAAAAATGTGGGCAGGGGATTTAACTTTATTGTGCATCAGGTTCTTTGTCTACAAAATGAAAATAATAATAATAATGTCTCTTTCAGAGGGTTATTATGAATGTCACAAGTTGTAGAACGTGCTATTTGCCTTAATTTATCTTGTAGAGAATACTATACTTATTTGGAAGAGATACTTTGGAGGGGTAAGACCCCCAAAGACAAGCTCAAGATGCCCAATGTGATTAATACATTGAATTGTACAAAACAGAAGGAGGATTTGACTTAGCTTATAAGGGGAAAGGGGAAAGAGGAGAGGGTGGAGATAGTGAGATGGTAGCGGGTTCTATGTTGTTTAATTAGACATTTCCTCAAACCCTTTTCTTGCCCCCTAGCACACCCATAGATTTGATTAAACTCACGAGATTGGTTCTGGAAACAAGTGGATGGGGCTGGATTTCAGCTTGGGGCCAAAGAGAAGATAGCACAGATGAATATAAACCACATACAAGGAGATTAGACTCTAACGCTCTGGGAATTCATAGAGATTGAAGGGAGGGCTTTGAACTTTCACAGTTCTTAGAATTGGGAGTTTCAAGCCAAGTTCACTAGAGCTCAAGGAACAAGGAAATGCCAGGAGATAGCCGGGTTCTTGAGGATTTGAGTTAATGTACCTAAAAGCCGTCTACTACACAGTGTTCATCTAAAAACTGGTGGCTACTATCTTTGGCTACACCCAAATCTGAAGTTGGGTATTAGACGTGAATTGGCATTTCAATGCTGGAGCTAAGCCCAGATCAAGATATTAGATATAAGAAGAAGACTTCGTCTAACTGAAAGAGGAGAGGGCGAAGAGAGTTTAGCTCCAAATAGCTAATTCTGCCCATCCAGTTGTTTGTTGTGAGAAGCATCTGCCTGAGTCCAGACACAAGAGCTTTCATTTTTACACTCACGGTAACTAGCTTTGGAGCCTTTCACATGCCTTCTCATCGCTTAGCTTGTCTGGTTTGAATGAAATAAGAGCACGTGCAAGTGCTTTTCCAAATATAAAGTGTTACAGCGTTGGTGGTATAGTGGTGAGCATAGCTGCCTTCCAAATATAAAGTGTTACAGAAGTGTAATGGCGACCATGATCATAGCTGCCATGACCACCCACCTCCTCAAGCTAGATGAGGGCTCGGGCTACTGTCTTATTCATGGCTGCATCTCTCTGCCTCAGACAGTGCTCAGAAGGTATTTACCGAGTGAACTAATGACTGCCTTCAGCATTCTTCACTTTCTGAGTAACCATCCCGTCTGAAAGTTTACTCTCTACCCTGTCTCCGTAGGCCCTATGCCAGCGCTTCTCTGTCCCTCTGAACCCCACTTCCATTTCTTCTCTTTCAGCCAATGACTGCATCCACTACTTTACAGACCACTAAAAAAAGGTTACTGCAGTTCTTCCCCTTGAGCCAATTCTGTGCCCCTGGGGTTTCTATTTCCTACCCATAAACCCAAACGATCTGGTTTCTGTCCTACCACTCAACTGAAATTGTTCCCAACAGTCAATGTAAATTCACAGATTGGAAAGCCTGATTACCTTTCCTTAGACTTTATTCTTCTTGCCCTCCTTGAAACATAAGACACTCTGGTCACATCTGGTCTCTTGAAGCTTCATCCCTTGGCTGCTGGACTCTACCCCCCCCCCCCCCCCCCCGCCCAGTCTTCTGACCATATAGAGTGTATATCCTTGTTGGCTTCCTTCCCTTCTTCTATGTATCCCCATCTGTGGACCAAGTTCTCATTCTCTCCTCACCAAGTCTCCATTGGTTTTTACCTTTTCAACTTCTACGACACATGGGCACCAGCACTTGGATCGTATCTTCGCACCTAGACTCTCTGCTTCCGTAGTGCTCCAACTTGCTTCTCTGTTCTTCAAGGAGGATGCTTGGGATCCACCTCCACCTCTACCTTGGGGCCGGTCTCCCCTTCCTGAAACTGGAAGGCAGCAGCTCAGGGGAGAGACATTGGGACTATTTCTTTGGTCTTCCCCTCTCTTGGAATAATTCACAACATCCTCTATGATTCCCATTTAGACGACTCAGGGACACATTTCTCTGGCTGTGATCTCATCAGACGTTTCCCATGGCTTCCTAGATGCTTCCATTAGAAGTCCCCACCACCTTTTCAGACTCAGCTCTAAAATGTGACCCACTTTCCCACATAATCTGAATCCCCCTCTTTACAATCAACAGCACTACCATTTTCTCCAGTATTAAAAGTTTATTTTTGATTTTCAAATTCATCTTTGATTCCTCCTGCTACTTCTAACTTATCTCTGCTCCATTTAATTATACTAAAATGACCTGTTGCCTATTCCTCTCTTCTCTATAATGTCCCTCTCATTTTCTCTTCTTTCTACTCCCACTGCATTTCCATTCCAACCTCACTTTGCTTTAGGTCATCATCTCAAGTCTGAGTGAATACAGTATTCCCCAGGTTACCAGTAGTTGGTATTTGGAGTATTTGGAGTTGGGCTGCCTGGATATGTATCAAGGCCTTACTGCCTTTTTTTTTTTTTTTTAAGATTTATTTATTTATTTATTTTGGGGAGGGAATGAGAGAGAGAGAGAGAGGCAGAGGGAGAGGGAGCGGGAGAGGGAGAGGAAGAGAGTCTCAAGCAGATTCTGCACTGAGCACGGAGCCTGACATGGGGTTCGCTCTCATGATCCTGAGATCACGACCCCGAGACCATGACCTGAACTGAAACCAAGTCAGCTTAACTGACTGTGCCACCCCGGTGCCCCAAGGCTTACTGCTTCTTGCTGTGTACCAAGGACATTGTCTTTGTGCCGCATCCCTGGCCAGATATACATGACCTGCTCCCTCTCACTGCTCATCTCCTACTCCCCCTTCATGGCTCAGCTTGTCTCTGCCTCCATGAGTCCTCCCTGACACAGCCAGATCATACTGCTTTCTTTCTCCTCTGGAACACACTAGCTTTTATGTATTATCAGCACCATTACCTAGTTAGGAAAAGTGCTATTGTACTACCTTAATGTATTCAGTAAATATTTACTGCGCTCTCCTAGGCACTGGAGAAATAGTATGGATTAGGGCACAGAATGAAGCTTACACTCTAATTATGTGTGTGTGGAAGAGGTAGTTAGCAATTACATAAATAAGTCAGCCGTCGAGAACACTCTAGTGATAAGTGCTATGAGGAAAATTTTTTTTTTTAATTTTTTTTTAAAGATTTTATTTATTTATTTGTTCATGAGAGACAGAGAGAGAGAGGCAGATGGAAAAGCAGGCTCCCAAGGAGCAGGGAGCCCGATGCGGGACTCGATCCCAGGACGCTGGGACCATGACCTGAGCCGAAGGCAGTCGCTTAACGACTGAGCCACCCAGGCGCCCGCTATGAGGAAAATTAAACAGGGATTGATCTGAAAGTGTTGGAGCAGTTATTTTGAATTGGTGACGTGGAAGGGAGAATTTACTGATTTTCTGAGCAGGGAACATTTAAGCTGAGGTCTGAATCATAAAGGAGTTAACCCTGGGATAATCCTGGGCAAGAAGTTTCTAGGTGAAGAGGCTAGCAAGTTCAGTGCCCCAAGAATGGAGTAAGCCTAGGGGTTGGAGGAACGCAGAGAACGTCCATTTATCTGCTGGGCACAGGGGGAAACACGTAGTTCAGAGAGGTTGTCACCGGCATATGTGGGCCCCAGATCGGACACAGCCTTGCAGCCTCAGGTCGGAAGTTTTAGATCTCCGTTTATATGTGATGGGAAGACATTCGGAGATTTTAAGGAGAAGAAGGATACGCTCCAATTTATCTTAGAAATATCAGCCTGGCTGCTGTGTGGAGAAAGAACAGAGGAGCCACCAAATGGAGACAGGGAGGCTGGTTATGAGGCCACTGCAGGAATCCCAGAGAGTGCTGGTGATGGAAGTGATGCAGGACGAGGGAAGGGTGCAGACTGGGAGAAGTCTTGGAGATGAGGCTGGCATGACTCACTGACAGACCAATGTAACCAGAGAGGGGAGGTGACAAACCTCCTTTTTACTGAGGTGAGGATGACAGGGGTCACCTTTGTGAGGCGGGCAGAGAGTAAAATGTTTTAGAGAGAGAAGTCGGTATGGGCTAGAGGGCAGGTTGGCTCCTCAGAGGGGGACAAGCTAGGCCTTGAAGGATGATCAAGAGAATGATGAAGGGATGGGTCAAGACACTGGGAAAACCAAGGATGTTTGAACATGTTAATGCTTAAGGTATTTATTAGACCTTCAAGTGGGGATGGTGTCAGACAGGTGGATATGGATCGGAACTCAGTGTATTCACTTTCTAAAAAATCCTAGCATTCTTTTCATTCACCTTTTTTGTATGTGTATTTCTTGTGTTACAAGCTAGGGAGCAAGCCACTCAGGGTCAGGGATCGTGCGTCCCATTTCTCACATCTCTCACGGTACTATGACAAAACCCCGCATACAGCAGGCTCTCAATATTTTAGGATGAGTGGATATATTTGATGAGAAAACTAAGGACAGAGAGACTAAATGTGTCAAAACCAAGTCTGTCCTAATTCACGCCGATGGTTTTCTAAACCCAAACCTCATTAGGCGTCAGCACTCTGCCGGCCCATGTTGCTGGAGGGTTAGTACTGAGGAGGAGGGAGACAGAGACGGAGGGATTTGAAGACCAGAATTCAACAGCAGAGGGACTTCTGGTACACTCTCTGACCTTCTCCCATCCCTCCGGCTTCTAAAGCCTCTCCTGTTCTCTTCATAATTGTGCTGGTTTTGTGTTTGTCTGACTCGTCTCCCTGTCTTTGATGGCACCCCTGTTCCTGCTCCCCGGGGATCTTCACTTAATACTCTTCACCTCACTGATCTCCTGTCTCCCTTGCCCGAGGAATTCTCTTTTATCATCAAAAGCATTTAATCAGGCACCTATTTAGCACCCTGCTCTGTGTTAGGAGCTAGACATGTTCCTGGCCTCGAGGTTTCTGACAATTCTGAAATTCCTTTTGTATTGTGCCTTTTTGCAGAAATTGTCATGGTGGCCGTCCTGGTCTTCATCATCATCTTCCGACAGCTGGTGACGATGGATCCTGCTCAGGCTCTATATAGCTTCTGCTCGGATATGGGTGTCAATTAGAGAAAAATGTCTATTTCCCGGGCTCTCTGTGTTTTAGGGCGGAGGCTTGGAGCAGAGCTGGCGAGCCAGATAGAGCAAGGGTCAGATCCTGACTGCCGCTTTCTAGCCGTGTGATTTGAGTGACAGTCCTAATTTTCCTAAACCTCAGTTTCCCCCTTTGTAAATGGGCTATTAAACACGTACTTTGGCAGTGTGGCCAAGACAGAAAGGAGCTGATGCGTGTAAGCCCTCAGCGCAGGGGCTGACACAGGTAAGGACTCGATAAGTGGCAGCTTCTGTTATGATCGATAAAGTGACATGCCACGTAGAGCATTAACAAGGGATAGAAAAACAGACCCAAACACAATGAGAAAGTGATGATAAAATCTTAGACATGGAAGAGGCCAAAGCAGAAAAGGTCAAAGTTATTCAGGAAATAAATGGTGAATGCCCACGTGAACATCTAAAGGCTTGTGTTATCAGCCTGATTGAATTCACGGGGGTCCGAGAGGGCAGGGTCCTACTCTTTCCCAGGAGCCACTCCATCAGGAATAGGAAGGTAGATGACTTCTCTCTTCCCAGATATGCACAGAGGCAGCAAGATAGTGGATTACTTCCCCAAGCCTTCTTTAGGAGGATTTGCAGACAGGGACAGAATCTCTGTAAAAATCCATGAACGGGGAGGAGGGCACTGACGCTCTGGAAGTCAGAAAATGAGTCTCTGAAGGACCTTCTCAGCTTTGCCTCAGACAAGATTGCACTAAATTCTTCGAGTGAGCCTGCAGTTTGGCGAAAAGCCTTTCCTCCTGGGTAGCAGAATAATTTTCAGATGATCCAGCTGGTACATTGTGGAAACGTGCTAATGAGTCAGGAATGATCTTCCAAGGCTCTTCCACACCAAACCTGCTCCAGGGTAGAGAATTTCCAGGGAAGCCAGTGAAAGATTTAGGAGGCTAATCCCGGAAATATTTTCTCCTCCACCTATTGTTTTCAGCAGGGGTGCCAGAGACAGTGGGTTTGGAGTGAGGGGTGGAGAGGGCAAATGAGAAGGGGACAGACATGACTCCTGCCTTCCGGAGAGAGCTGGAGGGAAGAGTGACTACAGAAACTAGCTCATGAGGATTCCCTGACAATGAAATAGTCAAGATCGTTTTTGGAATGTACCGGCCTACAGGCCCCCCAAAGCCTCATAGATGAATTTGAGAAGGAAAGGAAGGTGCAAAACCTGGAGGCGTGGGGGTGGGTGGGTGGGGGGAAGCTCACTCCAACTCTGTGCAGGAAGGGGGCTGATAAATTAGCTCCTCTGTCTTCATACGGATGGGGGGAGGAAGAGGAGGACGAGAAGGGGGAGGCGTGGGAGGGAGGAGGAGGAGGTTGAGGTGGCTGCAGTGCTTGAGCCAAGTGGTGTTTCTTGCCACTCAGGGCAATTCCCGCTTTGCTCCCTGCATACAGCTGCCTTTTCTTGGAGAGAGAGGATCTCTCTGTTACATGGTGGGCTGGAGAGCTATCTAGGCTTTCTTAGCACTCAAGGGTCCTTAATAGAAGACCAAGGACATATGGATTGGATCACTGGGAGAATACCCACAACAGGGTGCTGCTCTTTGGCAAAAAGGCTCCTACATGTATTCAAAATATGCATTTCTTAAAATACAAAACAGCAAAATAGAATAATAAGATTTGGCTAGTTTGGCTCCATTTCAGTCATGCTTGGGCAAAGGGAAGAGATACATCGGTCATGATTTAGATCGATAGAGTATCCAAAGAACCTTGAATATGCCACAACTTTAAGGTTTCTTCTTCAGAAAATCTTGTAGTTGTAAAAAGTGGGAAAATTAAATTATTAGAATTTCACTTCTTGTACTTTCCCTCAGCCAGAAATAGCCCCAAAGCACGCCAACACGGGTGTGTGTGTGGGGGCGGGGGGGAGGGAAGCTTCAGGCACCTGTGGAACTCACCAGTCAAGTAATCAAGAGATGGGTGGGGGCGCCTGGGTGGCTCAGTCGTTAAGTGTCTGCCTTCGGCTCAGGTCATGATCCCAGGGTCCTGGGATCGAGCCCCGCATCGGGCTCCCTGCCCCGCGGGAAGCCTGCTTCTCTCTCTCCCACTCCCCCTGCTTGTGTTCCCTCTCTTGCTGTCTCTCTCTCTCTCTCTCTGTCAAATAAATAAATAAAATCTTAAAAAAAAATGATGAAAAATACTCAGGCCATCTAATGGCAGGTCTGTTTCCAGTTTCTTTTCACTGAATTGTAATATGTAATGAGCCAGCTCTGTCTGTGTGGTCAGCCCTGGAGATGAGCGCCTGTGATCAGTCCAGGAGAAATTCAGCTCTACACATATTCACGGACTGCGGGGTGCACCCGAGTGCTGGGCGCACAGAGAGGCTAGCAGAGTCTCCAGAGTATGATGATACAGCAAAATGCTGTTCCCTTCGAAACCCCAGATTATCATAATTAATAACCTTCTGAAAATGGTTCATCCCCTCTACTGTTAACTTATCTCTGGGAGGAAGATGGAAATGAGTTACCATGTGAGAACTGGAGCCACAGGGCACAAGTTCAAGATTTGATTGTGAGAACAAAACTTTTAATTAAGACTTTTGATTTCTTCTCATGCGATGTGCAGGATTCTAAGACTTACCAACACTTGGGAATACCCAGTGCATTTTTTTTTTTTTTATAACCCCATGTTCTTTGATAACAGGAAAGAGGAAGGACTGATTAAAAAAGTTTTGGAGCTGGGTCTGGTGGGAATTAGAATGACACCACGGATGCGTTTCACGTGGGCTACTATATGGCTTCAGATAGAAATTACTTTCAGTGTCCCCCCCGCCATCCCGTACAGGAGCTAGTGTTTCCTGCTGATTAAAGAAAAAAAGCCACTGTATTTACCAGCATTGCTGATCCAGCCAATCCCTCTGGCCTCTGTGTTTTGAACTACTGTGGGGTTTGTTTGAGTCTGAGGTAGGCTTAGAAGTAGAGGTTCAGACCACCCACCTTTTGGATCTCTAAGGCAGTGCTAGACCTAGGTTGAAGCGAGGCACTTCATGCAAGCTTGTGGGTTTGAGCAGAGGCAATTTTATCTGTCAGAAAATACTTTGCAGACATTTTCATATTAGTGCCCCCCAGGGGAGGGGGCTAAGCCTAGGGTCCCCCCCCGACTGCCCACACTGCGTGAATCAATCCACTGGCACATGAGGGGCTGTTTCGTTTTCCTGGCTTTTCAGCAAACACAACATTTATTTAGGCATTTTCATAAAAAAAAAAAAAAATGAGACCAGAATGCCCAACATTCTCCCATCAATTGCCTACTTGATCTCTCTCCTAGGAAACTGTTGAAATCAGGGATGCTCAACCCCTTCTGGTGAGGAGCTAGTTTTGAGTTTGCCAGGTAAGTCTCGGAATCCTAGAGTATTCAACCGGGATCCCTGGCTTGAATTTTTTCATTTTATTGGTGTGGCAACCGTGGCCTAGAGAGGTAGGAGGACTTGCTAAGGTCAGTGCTACTGCTTACTTATGTACTGATTTATTCACGCATCGAAGAAATGTTACACATCTACCACGCATTGGGCCCTGTGCTCAGCCCTGGGTATACCTTCATGAACGAGACAGAAAGGATCCCATAAGGAGTTTGCAGTCTGCTCAGAAAGATAGATGCTAAGAAAATAAGCATTACAAAGGGTCATGTATTTCATGAATTCAACAGACAGCGGGGTGGGGGCCGGTAGGGAGAACCTCTCAGGGTAGGGTCTTCAGGAAGGTCCCTGTATTTATTTGAGAGAGAGAGAATGAGAGAGAGCACATGAGAGGGGGGAGGGTCAGAGGGAGAAGCAGGCTCCCCGCCGAGCAGGGAGCCCGATGTGGGACTCGATCCAGGGACTCCAGGATCATGACCTGAGCCGAAGGCAGTCGCTTAACCAACTGAGCCACCCAGGCGCCCAGGAAGGTTCCTGTAAAGTGAGGTTTTAGGCACTGGGAGAGGAAGGGGTGTGTGGCAGGAGCATCGCTGGTGGAGGGAAGAAGGGGAGTTCCAGTAAAGAGGTGAAGACAGCTGCAGGCTGTTCTGATTCTCCAACAGGAATCCTCTTCAGATTACCCGTGGGTATCAGTGGACTGTCCACATTGCACTGCTGGATCTTGAATGGCCATCGGGGTTTATTATTAGACGTCATGCTAAATTATTCAGACATTCCCCACCCTCTCTTTTTTCATCCGTTGTAGTAGAAGTGATATACAGATTAGACCGGGAGAGATTTTATGTAAAATACATATTCTACCCCATCCTGGCATGGAGAAGGGAGAAGTTCACCACACCTACATGCTAAGTTACAATGGTGAAGATAAATTACTCACCCCTGAGTATAACATGCACACAAGGACAACTCAACACAGCCCAACCCCTGATTGCTCTTCCTCAGCTAGAAATAGCCTTCCCCTAGCTCCAGGTCTCTGTCATGGTACTTTGAGAGAGAGAGAGAGAGCGCACGTGAGTGAGCACGAATCAGGGGAGGGGCAGAGGGAGAGAATCTTTAAGCAGACTCCCCACTGCGTGGGGACATCACGAGACCATGGCCCATGAGATCATGACCTGAACCAAGAGTCGATCGCTCGATGGCCTGAGCCATCCAGGCGCCCCGGACCACCTAGTTTTTACGTGTACATCCATCCTCTCTAATGTCTTCTAAGTTCCTTGAGGGGTAGAATGGTATTGAATTCGTCATCCACTAGCAAACCCAGCACCCAGCATAGTGCCATGCCAGTAGAAACTGCTCAATGAGTATTTGTTGAATGAATCATATAGAAGGACTTAAAAAATAATCTCTAGGTAGAGGAGTTGTTAGAAAGGGAGTGCTGCTGTTTTTTCTTTTTGGCTTTTGCACGGTGGTCAGTAGAGGGAGCCCATCATGATGACTTTTATTACCAATAACAAAAAAGATGGCCATCACGGGATCCTCGCTTAATTCCTGTGATGAAGCCATTGGCTCGGTGACAAGAATATCACTTAGGACAGAGAACCAAACACTGAGCTGTTTAACAGAACCCTCAGCAGGGCCATTGTTGCATCAGTCCGTGGAGATGTGAAGTCATGTCTGAGCGCTCAGTTCCCAGCGCCCGGCCGCCTCAGTCCCTGCTCGCACTTCAGACAGCGACACAGACCCTGCATCCTGTCTCCTGACCCCTGCTCTGCGGGCTCCAGGCCAGTCCCACCAGAGGCAACTTGGCAGCCAGGCCCAACAGGAAGTGCACGTCCAGTCTCATAAGTGCAGGTCAACTCGGTGTCTGCCGTGGAAAGTTGGGGGAAGGATCTTTGCCCTCACGCAGTCCTTTCCCTTGGTGCTGCTCTGGCCCCACTCCCAAGCAAAGGACAAGAACTGCGGAAGGAAACTGGAAGCTCTGTTGTTCTAGGGCTATCTACTCAAAGAAAACCAACGAAAATCCCAGGTCAGATTCCTGTTGTAGGCCAAAGCAAAGAACTCCCACTGAAATGATGGTGGAGGGTGGTGGTCCCAGAGATGAAGGAGTTTGGGGGTAGCACCCAGAAGGAGTCCATCCCCGCCTGGTGGGGTGCTGGGGTAGGTCCGTCCTGCCAGATTACCACTCCAACAGTTGTACCACATCTCTCCTACGAGAAAAATGCATTTCTTAGCAGTGAGGGAAGGGTTCAAAAACTCCAGCATCTGAGCTGACAATGTGAAGTTGCTGGAGGTCGGAGGTGGGATATGAAAATAAAGATATTAAAAAGGATTAATGTCAGTAACTCACTGATTGGCCCCCTGCCTCTGCTAAGCACACAGCCAACAGCAGGGAAACTGGGCCACAGGTAACTGGGCATCTGGGCCAGAGGCACTAAGAGGTGTTTATTATTTAATGGATGAGTCCTGTGTTCTTGATGAAGGCTTTAGGAATGACAAACTTCCCTCCTAATGTGGTTCTTCCTGAAGACACTCTATGCCCGGGTTTACTTTGGGTGTAACAGCCTGTAATTATTGTTAGATGAGGAGAGAAGGATCCATTATATTTCTTACTACTTTCTTTTGCCTTTACCCTCATGGAAAACATAAGCTGAAAAGAAGAGAGAGAAGACTCAAAGCCAGGGGAGCGGGCCCAGCACTTGGGACTAGCAGGGAGGGCAGAGCCTCTACACTTGAAAAGCAACACTACACGTTATTAGGTATGGGGCTGGAAGCACCAAGAGACCAATTAACACCTTGTTTTGGGGATTACCCACTCCAGTATTTGCAGAGAGTTTCTTAAACAGCAGTGTTTAGAGTCCACACTCGCTGTTGATAAAAGGGCTTCCAGAACAAATAAAGAATCCTACAGTTGACTCTGGACGAGGGGTGAAGGGCTTCAGTCTTCGGGTTAACAGCTTGGCACTATATTCATTGCTGGAGGAATCCAGGCCTGGCAAAAGATAGCTTGTAAAGGAAAAACTCTTTTTCTTAGAACTGGTTAACAGCCTACTTGTTCTCTGAAGGCTGTTTTGTGAGGCCCCCGTTGCCACCATCCATACGGTTCTTCCAGGGGTCTGCATCTCCCAGGACTTATGGTTGGTGTGTGTCAATTGGCTTCGGGCTGAATCTGTGAGATTTTAGCTTGGGAATCAAATTTTTTTTTTTTTTTTAAAGATTTCATTTATTTGACAGAGAGAGACACAGCGAGAGAGGGAACACAAGCAGGGGGAGTGGGAGAGGGAGAAGCAGGCTACCGCGCGGGGCAGGGAGCCCGATGCGGGGCTCGATCCCAAGACCCTGGGATCATGACCTGAGCTGAAGGCAGACACTTAACGACTGAGCCACCCAGGTGCCCCGGGAATCAAATTTTTGTTATTCTTCATTGCCGCCCATTTTTATTTTAGGCCGTTTTGCACAATTGCCAAGGTGTTTTCCAATTAGAGGCGCTTTACTGCATTTTCTTTACTCACCCTTTGCTGTAGGGAATGACTTTGTAACTGGGAGTGGGAGAGCTGATTCTGCGGGGCAATTTGGAAATACCTAGAACGTACTTCTTTGCAGCCCTAATGCTAATGAACAGAAGCCATTCTGGGCATTTCCCTGTCACCCATTCCCCCTGCTATCTCCCAGGAAAATAGGGTAACTCCCCTTGCAAAGAATGCATAAAGATGAAATCAATTAGAGATCCACATGCCTGTTACTTAAAACTCGTAGAGTCCTTGTTTTGTAGAGATGGAATCTAAGTGTGTGTCTGTTTTCTTTGCATGTGCAGCCTGTTGCTGCCCGTTCAGTGTTTGATGCCTAATTGAATATTGAATCAATAAAATGTAAATACTGTAAATAGAGCTTTTGATCTGTAATGCTTTTATATAAAGTTTATTTTAATAAAAAGTTTTAGTCTAAAAAAAATTTTTTTTTTAAACTCACAGGGCCAAAGATCATTACAGCTGGCAGGGATTAATCCAATCTTATTTTATAGATGAGAAAACTGAGTCCCAGAGAGGAAAAATGATCCTCTCCCACCCTGCCTGCCCAAGGTCTTAAAGCTGGTTACTAGCAAAACTGGGGTAGGACCAGGCCTTTTGATTTCTAGACTAGTATTTAACTCACTAGTTAGAATTGTCATACTTCCAACCTAGATCTCTCCCAAGATGCAGGACTCAGTTTTTATGTTTGGTGTTGACACCTTCAGGGCCACCTGACTAATTTAACTTTACTCAGCCAACACTTCAGAAATTATAGTCTTCCCACCACCTGTGTAAGAATTATCTGTTAAAAATGCAGATACCTGGACTCTCCCAACTTTCAAGCAGACTCTCTGAGAATTGTATCCATGATCTAGGTTTTAATGAACTTCCCTGAAAAAGTCTTATGGAATTGAGAACCATTCTACGTGACCCCAAATCAACTTAATACATTTTGTTGTTTTAAAACGCTTGCTTAAAAGAAAAAGTCAACAAGTGGGACTATATCAAACTTAACAACTTCTGTACAGCAAGAGAACCAGTCAACAAAATGAAAAGGCAACCTACAGAATGGGAGGAAATGCTTGCAAACCATGTATTGGATAAAGGGTTAATATCTAAAACTTACAGAGAATTCATGTAACTCAAAAACAATAACAAAAAAGCCCAAACAACCTGATTAAAAAATGGGCAGAGGAACTAAATAGACATTTTTTCCGAAGAAGATATTCAAATAGCCAACAGGTCCATGCAAAGGTGCTCAACATCATTATCAGCAGGGAGATGTAAACAAAACCATGGTAAGAGGTCACATCACACCTGTAGGAATGACTATCATCAAGAAGACAAGAGATAAGTGTTGGCGAGGATGTAGAGAAAAGGGAACCCTTGTGCATGTTGATGGGATTGTAAAATAGGTCAGCCACTATGGAGAACAATATGAAGATTCCATAAAAAATTAAAAACAGAACTGCCATAGAATCTGGCAATCTCACTTTTGGGTATAGATCCAAAGGAGATGAAAATACTTATGGAAGAGATAGATATATGCACTTCCATTTAAAAAAAAAAAGATTTATTTATTTATTTGGGGGAAAGAGAGAGGGAGGCAGCGGGAGAGAGACTCTCAAGCAGATTCCCCGCTTAGCGAGGAGCCCAATGTGGAGCTCTATCCCAGGACCCTGAGATCATGACCTGAGCAGAAGGCAGACGCTTAACCGACTGAGCCACCTAGGTACTCCTGCACTCTCATGTTTATTGCAGGATTATTCCCAGTAGCCAAGCTAAGGAAACAACCTGAGTGTCAATGGATGAATGGATAAAGAAAGGTGGGTGGATAAAGGTGAATGAGAAAAAAGGAAATTTTGCTATTTGCAACATGACGGACCTTGAGGACATTACACTAAGTGAGGAAAGTCAGAGAAGGCCAAATACTATAGGATCTCTCTTATAATATGTGGAATCTAAAAAAAAAAAAAAAATTCACAGTACAGTGATTATAGACAATAAAACTGTAGTATAGACTTTAAATTTACTAAGACACTAGATCTTAATTGTTCCCACCACTAGAAGAAATGATAAAAATGATAATTGTGGGACACAATAGAGACGTTAGCTAATGCTACAACGGTGATCCTACTTCAAAATGAATGTATCAAATCATTATGTCGTATACCTTGAACTTACACCGTGTTGTATGTCAAATATATCTCAGCTGAAAAAAAATAAAATGGTTTTTTAATGTTTCTGAACTCAGGTGGCAGCTTAACAATGATTACTATAGATAAAACAGTTTTTAAACGAATGGTGTCATAATTAATAGCAACTTGGAATTGAGGATGAAGTTTTTCTTTCAAATCCTTTAGTTACTGAAGAAGCAAAAATTTTAATTTTTATCTAAATTCAATTTCACAGCATTTAATTCTTTCAGTGCTTAAATTCTTCCTTAGTAGCAAAAAAGAAATGTTGCAAAATTTTTTTCCTCAGGCCCTGGGCAGTCATTGGTGAACTCCCCAACTCAAATCCTGCCCTACAGAATTTTCAAGTCCATTCAATAGAAGATTCTGGCTCCTCTTTTTTAGATCTTACTGTCTGTGATTACATCCAAATATATAATATATATTGATTAATATTATTATATATATATATTTAAAGATTATTTATTTATTTTTTGACAGAGAGAGAGAGACAGCAAGAGAGGGAACACAAGCAGGGGGAGTGGGAGAGGGAGAAGCAGGCTTCCCTGCCGAGCAAGGAACCCGATGCGGGGCTCGATCCCAGGACGCTGGGATCATGACCTGAGCCGAAGGCAGACGCTAAACGGCTGAGCCACCCAGGCGCCTCAATATTATTATATTTATTATATATTTAGTATATAATTTACTGTGACATGTCTAACAAAATCTTGAGTTACTCATTATCTGTATCTTCTTCCTGAAAGATTCAAGGAATTTAGCATGGATTTCCTACCCAGTGAATACCACCCCCATCTTTCACAGTTGCACTGCCTAGATTTTGATTTATTTTTTTAAAACACAAATTAGTTAAAGTCAGCAGTTAATTATATTTGTCAAAGAATGTTATCCATTTTGGGGGCTTAGCATGTGAGTGGGAACACAATATTTTTGTCTAAAAAAAGATTTATTTTATTCTGCTGCAGATGATGTAGGTACAGAATTCTTGGTTGATGTTTGTTCTTTGTCAAGACTGTGAAAGGATTCTGGTGTCCATTGTGCCCGAGAGCCAGTCTACCTGTCGTTTCTTTGCAGGTCATCTGTCTTTTCTGTCTGGTAGCTTTTAAGATGTTCTCTTATCCTCAACATTTAGCAATGTCACTATAAAATGTTTCTTGATTAGATCCATTATTACGTATTCTGTTTGGCATCTGGTGCTCCCTTTTACACAAACAAAAGGGTATAACTATTACTTCTTCCGAGAACACATCATTTTCTTCATTATGAAACGTTCTCAGCCAGTGTCTCTTTGGCTACTAATTCACAGATATTTTCCTCTCTTCCATTCTTGAAATCTTAGACTTATATTAGAGCCTCTCAATATGTCTTCTCTGTCTCTTAGCTGCTGTTTCAGCCCCCATCCACTCCTCCTTAATTCTTTAGATTGCATTCTGAGTAAATTCCTCCATATCATCTTCCAGTTCACCAGTTGTCTCTATTGTTATACCCAAGATGGAATTAATCCTGTCTATTGAACTTTTAAAGTTCCATGTTTTTCATTACCAGGATTTCCAACCTGTTCCTTTTCATATACACCTGTTCTTGTTCTGTTACACAATTTACTGACCATTTTAATGGATATTCTTTCTTTTTCTGCTTGATGATGCTAAAAATCCTTATTTTAAAGAAAGATTTATTTATTTATTTATTTATTTATTTATTTATTTATTTATTTATTTGAGAGAGAGTGAGAGAGAGGGTGAGCCGGGGGAGGGGCAGAGAGAGAGGGAAAGAGAGTTTTTAAAAAAATTTTTGTGATGTTAATCACCATACATCATTAGTTTTTGATGTAGTGTTCCATGATTCATTGTTTGTGTATAACACCCAGTGCCCCAGGGAGAGAGAGAGTCTTAAGCAGACTCCATGCTGAGCGCTGAGCCTGATGCAGGACTCCATCTCAGGACCCTGAGATCACTACCCGAGCCGAAACCAAGAATCAGACGTTTAACCAACTGCACCACCCAAACACCCCACTAAAAATCCTTATTCTAAATGAACTTTCAGATTCTGCTATTATACTCTCTTAATATGGAATAAAGTGTTAGTTTTCTTAAGTGTGTTAGAATTTTAATGTTTGCGGTGTACATCTGGAGGGGTATCACATACACTTTCTCTTATTTTCTCTTGCTATCCCTTTCTCTTCTCCCTGTTTCGCTCCTTCCAGTCTGGCCGTTGTGCAACTACTTCCAGTTAGGCCTTAGGACCCCAGTCTACAACCAGGTCTTGTATTGGTGGCTATGGACTCCTTTCTTATGATGATACTGGGACATTCCAGAATGAGTCACTGGTGGTTTGGCGGCCTATGTCCTGGCCACAAGGTCTTGCTCATTCCTGCTTTTCTAGATTCACATTCATTTAAGCCCTCACCTCAGCTGCAGCTTTTTTTCTGGCAGGAATTCCCCACTCCATTCAAGTTCATCCAATAAGCTGGAACCAGGCTTCACTCATCCAAGGGACCTCTATCCCCGGTATTGTAGAGGAGTTAGCTTGTGTATCTCAGCTTGCCTTCAGAGTCTACCAAGCTCACAGTTTTAGGAACTTCCTGTGTTAGATTTCTGGTTTAATTTCTAGTGCACAGATATTTATTTCTTCTTTATGTATGTGTGCATGCTTTACTCCCTCTCCCCCAACTACCTTTTAAATTTAATCTTTTAAAATAGGTTATGTCTAGTTGCAAAGTGTTTAGAGAATGGAGAGAGTGCCTTCAAAGCATGAGCTTGCAATGCCATCTTGATCCCCAGACTCTGGTTCTGTTTGGCATCTGGTGCTCCCTTTTACACAGTAAAATAGCATATGAGAATGATGAGATGAGAATAGCAACAGTTCTTACAGTATCATCTTGGAGTCATCGACTCTTATTGCTACTGCTAGAATGATGTTGTCCTTTGTTTCCCATAGAACATGCATTACACTCCTAATATGGCTCAGTGCCTGACAAAGCCCACTTGATATAGTTGAATTTTCTCTTAAATGACTTCATTAAGCCCATCAATGATTCACTTAGCAAGCACTTTTGTAATAAATTTGCAATATCCTCTAACAAAACGAATCTGGAGGACAGCCAGACCAATTTCATAGGGAACATGGTTTAAAAATGAATGAATCATTCTCAAAAGCACACAAGATGGTTATAGAAATATATTAATATGTTTTTCTCTTTCCACACATTAAACTAAGATCCTTTGCAGATATTGGAACAAGCAGAAAATTCCCACAGATGAAGAATCCCAACCAGGCTTTCAATGAGCTTATGTGCTTTAGCTTGGAAAGAAAAGTCAGGATATGCTGCTGAATTACATCAGTGAGGAACCAAAGGTGAGACTGGGTTTGGTTTTAGAATCCTCTTAGCTATGTAGTTTGCAAATCATTGCAGCAGCGTAGGGATGCATGAATTATGCAAGAAGCTTTTAGGGGTTCCCAGAGAAACCTCCATTTCTTCCATTAAAAATGGTTTCATAAAGCAGTCCAAAAATAATTTTTGGCAGGTCACTATATGTAAGTGAATTGTTTGAAACTCATCTACATTTTTCCAGTGTTACACTTGGTGGTTAGGATCCTTTGTCAGGTCACAAGGGGACATTTAACTCATAATTGTGGGAGAGGACAAAGAAATAAACTCAGTTTGGTATGGGGAGAGCTATAATAAAGATATGCAGATGAGGGGCCCCTAACATAGGCTGTGGGGGGTCATAGAAGACTTCCCAGAGGAGGTAATACCAGAGCTAAGCTTACAAAAAGAAGAAGGCATGAGGCAGGATGAGGGTGGTAATAGTGGGTGGGTGGGGGGAGGTGCAGTATTTCAAGTATCAGGAAAAGCAGGGTCATGACACATATGATTGTTATTTTTCAGATGACCAGTATCTGCACCCCACACTGATTTCCTTTCGGGACTTACCTTTCCCCTTACCTCTCTGCCCATTGTCCTATTGGCAGGAGGGAATACATAGGTCCCTTCCTCCTGGAGAGTTGAATGTTCTTTGCCTGATCTTAGTACAACCACAACACCAAACTAAGCTATGCCATTCAGATGCTTTCTCCTAGAACTTCGCTTTTGATCCAAGGTTGGAATGAAGACTTGGAGGTAATTCATTGCAATAGCGGCATGCCTACTGGATTATTCCCATGAGAACACTCTCTCTTTTTTTTTTAATTAACATAGAAGTATTATTTGTTTCAGGGGTACAGGTCTGTGATTCATCGGTCTTACACAATTCACAGTGCTCACCATAGCACATACCCTCTCCAGTGTCCACCACTCAGCCACCCCATCCCTCCCACCCCCCTCCACTCCAGCAACCCTCAGTTTGTTTCCTGAGATTAAGAGTCTCTTATGGTTTATCTCCCTCTCTGGGTTCATTGTTTCATTTTTCCGTCCTGTCCCCTATGATCCTCTGTCTTGTTTTGCAAATTCCCCATATCAGTGAGATCATATAATTCTTTCCCTGATTGACTTATTTTGCTTAGCATTATACCCTCTAGTTCTATCCATGTCGTTGCAAATGGCAAGATTTCATTTTTGATGACTGTATAACACACACACACACACACACCCCACCTCTTCTTTATCCATTCATCTGTTGATGGACATCTAGGGTCTTTCCATAGTTTGGCTATTGTGGACATTGTTGCTATAAACATTGGGGTGCACGTGTCCCTTTGGATCACTACATTTGTATCTTTAAATACCCAGTAGTGCAGTTGCTGGGTTGTAAGGTAGCTCTATTTTCAACTTTTTGAGGAACCTCCACACTGTTTTCCAGAGTGGCTGCACCAGCTTGCATTCCCACCAACAGTGTAGGAGGGTCCATGAGAACACTCTTGCTGTCCTATTTCCTCCTGAGTATCCACGCTTCCTGCCTCTTCCCAAGCCTCAACCCTCATGTCCTTTCGGTAGATTCCTTTTTGTTTTAACTGATTAAACTCTTCTGTTTTGGGGGACGGTAAGGAGTTCGGCATGGGAGCGGCACAACATATGCAGGAGTGGTAGGGCATGGTAGTTGGCAGGCTAGAGAGATGAGCAGATCAGAAAGTGTCTTATATGATACACAGGGGCATTTCAATTTAATTCCCTAGGCATCTGGAAGCCTTGGGATGACTGTAAGCATGAGCAGCTTTATATTATTTTTGTGGCAGCTCCATGGTGAATTATTTGGAAACTGATGGGTGAAGGAACAGATTAGAAGCAGGGAGAGAATACTTGTAGAAGATTTCAGTAATCATGGCAACAAGTGATGAAGGTTTGAGTCTCTAGGACTTGGCTGATTCAGATGTGGGAGGTAAGGGAGAGCTGTGTGTCTTTAGTCAGATGTTGGGGCTCAGTGGATAGAGGAGGGTACTAGTGAGAGTTTTCCAGAGAAACAGGATCAGTGGGAGATTTTTTATGAGGAATTGGCTTACAGATTTTGGAGGCTGAGAGGTCCCACGATCACCATCTGCAAGCTGGATACTCAGGAAAGCTGGTGGTGTAATTTAGTTTGAGTCCGAAGCCCTGAGAATCAGGGGAGCTGATCGTATAAATCCCAGTTCTAGGGCTGGGAGAAAATGAAATGAGATGTCTCACCTCCATCATTGAGGCGGGAAAAAAAGGGCATAAATTCCTCCTTCTTCTGTCTTTTGTTCCATTTAGGTCCTCAGCAGATTGGATGATGCCCAATGTCTCGGTCTGGTGGTACTGCTGTGACAACATACCACGGACCTGGGGGCCTATCACAACAGAAATTTATTTCTCACAGTTCTGGAGGCTAGAAGTCTGAGATCAGGGAGCCAGCAGAGTCCACTTCTGGTGAGTCCTCTCTCCTTGGTTTCATACTACTGACTTCTTGCCTTGTCCTTATATCATGGAAAGGGAAAAGGGAGTTCTGTGCGGCCAAATCTATAAGGGCACTCATCACCTCCCAGAAGTCTCACCTTCTAATACCATCACCTTGGGGATTAGTATTTCAACATGGGAATTTGGGGGAGGGGGACACAAACATTCAGACCATAACACCCACCCACACTGGGAGGCCAATCTACTTTACTGAGCCCATAGATTCAAACACTAATCTCCTCCGGAAACATCCTCACAGACATGCCCAGAAATAACATTTAACTTGGGGGGGCATCCTGTGATTATTCAAGCTGACACATAAAATTACCCATTACAATGGAGCCATCCCAGAGATAAGGCTATAGGAGGAAGTGGGAGGGGTGTGTGTGTGTGTGTTGTGTGTGTGTGTGGTAGAGAGCTCAGTTATGGTTTTAAGTGCTAACTTTGGACCAGAAAATTCTCTCCTGCCGCATCACCAGCAGGGAGGAAACATCCATTGACCAACTATGGTGTTGAATAACCTGGTCCCGGTTGGGAATTCCAGCTGGGCAGGTCTGGAGGAGGTCTGAAAGGTAGACATGGGGCCAGTTGGAGAGAGAGGTGGGCATAGTGGGATGTGGGTTGGGGAGAATTCCTGAAAGTTCAGGGGTACAAAGCTGAACCTCCTGCCAGTGTAATGCCCTTTTCTAGGATTCCTCTTCTTTACCCCTCCGGTGGACCCCAGGGTTGGCCCGTCTTTTTCCCTTTCCCTTACCGTGGGTGCCATGGTTGGCACCCAAGGTTTCTATCTCCGAGTGACTTGCTCAGAGGTTCCGATGATGGTGAAGAGAATGGTTTTGGTTTAAGACTGGACTGGCACCTACACAGAAAGCGTTTGGCTTCCTTGGGGACAGAAGTAGGGCTAAGAAGTAGAACTTAGAAGAAATATCCAGTTAGTAATGGATCAGTTGGTGCCAAGGTCGTCTAAGGAACCAGACTGTATGCCCATATTTTGTCTCCCTCGATGGAGCTCACACCCTGAGATTTCTTTCCACTCTGGCAAAATAGTGTCTGTGCTGCAAATTTCTGAGTTTTACAGAAAAAAGCATTCTGGAAGCTCGGGGGAAGCTTGTAATTCCAAGGGCTGTCTGTGGAAGAAAAAGAACAACTCTCCTTTTCTTTTTCATTTCCAAGGAAGTGGAAAGAAGTTACTGTCTCTATAACCAAAATGTGCAGGAGGGCTCGTCTCTGGGCTTTACCATGAAGTGCTGGGATCCCAGGAAAATTTTCATGTCACCTTTGGCTTATGGATCTAGGAGGACCATGCGATGGTTATAGATGGGGAAGGGCAGATCCCAGAGATAATTTTAAAGTGGGGCCATGTGATCTTCACAGTGGGATGTGTTTTCGCGAAACCTTTCTCTTCTGGCTCCCCATCACACAACTAATAACATGCTTATCATTTTGAATGATATTTATCATTTATACCTTTCCTTAGATTAAGAGCTTCTTGAAAACATGACCTCAATTTTATTCATTTTCCTACTTTCTAGAGCCTAGTCCAGAGAGTGGCATTCAATAAAAACTCAGCCAGTATTTGTGAATTGGATATGAATAATTGTCAGAAACTCCTCTATTCTTCATGATTACTTCCCTGTCCTTCCCTTTCTGGAAGGCCCTCACCCATTCGGGCCTAATAATAGAGGAAAGGAGGGAGAGCATATTTAGGGCTCTGGTAGATCTAAAATCATTGTACTCCTTACTGAGGTCTGACCCCTCCCTCAGAAAAGGAAGAAAGCCCCTGAAACTCATTGACATCAAGGGCTTAATAACTGATAGTGGGGTACTTGCTTATGAAAGCAAATCCTTTTGTTGGTGGTATAGGGCACTAACATTGTTTTTTCTTTTCTGGTTCTCCCTAAATTCTCTTTCTTTCTGATCTCCTCTGCATCTCTTCTTAGTTACCTAGTCATTGAGAGATTCATTTTCAGCCATTTTGGTTATTAGTAAACTCTCCTCTAAGAGCTATTTTAAGATAGAAGCCATGGTCTGTATCTTTATGAACAAATCCAAGCAGATGGCAAATTGACCAAGAAATTCCACTTTTATTTTTATTTATTTTTAAGGATTTATTTATTTATTTGAGAGACAGTACATGTCGGGGGGAGGGGGAGAGGGAGAGGGAGAGAGAGAATCTTAAGTGGACTCCGTGTTGAGCAGGAAGCCCCACACAGGGCTCAATCCCATGACCCTGAGATCGTGACCTGAGCTGAAATCCAGAGTCAGACGCTTCACTGACTGAGCCACCCAGGCGCCCCGAGAATTCCACTTTTAAATGAAAGAAAGCAGTTAACTCCCAGAGAGAGAGAGAGAGGGGAGCCGTGAAGGAAGGAATGTGGGTCCACACACTTGCATGCAGGCCCAGCCAATGCTGGCTGTCCTGTTGTCTCAGGACAGGTAACTGCATTGCACTTGGATGCTCACCTTTGAAAACATTTTTGTTTTTGTATGTGTTTTATTTCCATTTTGAATTTCTCCTGAGATTCTTAGTAAAAATTCTTTTGAAAAGTGTACCATGTGTTGGCTGAACCAAAAGAGGAAGACGAGAGTTTTGTGTACCTTTAGATTTGAAAAGGAGACTCAAAGTAAGAGTTTGCTATAGTCTATGGCAATGACTCTTAGTTTTGGGGAGGTGCCAGACTCTTTGGAGAATCTTAATGAACACTATGGACTCTTCATAGAAGAATATGCATATGCACATCTTGCATTCAATTTCAGAGAGTTTTTGAAGGCTCTTTAGATCCCAGGTTAAAAATCTCTGCCTTGGCAGGCGTGGGGGACAAGCTGAGGGAGAGAGCCTCTGTTGTTTGGGGTCTTCATCATGTCCAGTCTGAATCAATTCCTTTGTGAGCTCACTTATTTTGTTCCTTGGATTATTTTATTTCATCAAGTCATTATGATAAATAGCCTACACTTATTGAATATGTTTTTAGCACATGATCTCACTTAATTGTGCCAACAACCTCAGGAGGTAACTGGATTATTTTCATTTCATAGGTAAGGAACCTGAGATTTAGCGAGGTTTAGGTACTTGCCCTAAGTAATTTACCCAAAGCAAATAATCCAAATTACCTTTACTTCTTTGTGTGTGTTCTATTTGATTTTGAGATTCTCTGACACATCTCAGTTGTCCAGAATGCTAAGATGGCTCCTCTTTATCTGAGGTGATTACAACCATGTATAGCTGCATCCATTTCTTTGAGCCTCACGTTCTTGTGGGGCCAACTCTTTTCTGAATTTCTAGCTGTCAGCAGCAAACCTCTAGGGAATTCAGGGAATTTTCCTGAAATTAAACATGAAGAATTAAGTGATTGCATTAGATGCAAAATATTGTTTTCTTTAGAGGACCCGTCTCCTCCTTCATTTCAATCATCATCAATTGAGCACCTACGACATGCCAGACGCTGGGCTGGTGCCTCAGGGGAACTGTCTATTTATTGCTCACGTCTTAGTAGGGAAACAGATGCTCCTCTCAAGTAAGTGTTGACCAAAACTTTTGGAGTTTTGAAGTTTTGGGAGACTTGGAGTTTTCCTTCTAAATAACATAAGTGGGGTGATCAGAACTGGGGGAAGTTCGTCTCTGTACTGGGGTGACATTTGCATTAAGGAAAGAACAGTGAACTGGAGAGGGGCCTGGGTTTGGACTTCTAGTCAAAGCTGTGACATTAATTCAGCATTTTAGCTGGGAAAGCCATCTGCAGCTATGGTGTGCTGGACAGGACAGGTACGTGCACACCCACTTTATGCTGAGGGCCATTCATAAATGTGAGTCCTATCGTTTTATTGATAATTACAGTGCATGATACAGAATTTTTAAAAGTTAAGGGACAAAAGGGTGATATTAAGAATGACTTGTTGGGGCGCCTGGGTGGCTCAGTTGTTAAGTGTCTGCCTTCGGCTCAGGTCATGACCCCAGGGTCCTGGGATCGAGCCCCGCATCGGGCTCCCTGCTCCGCGGGAGGCCTGCTTCTCCCTCTCCCACTCCCCCTGCTTGTGTTCCCTCTCTCGCTGTGTCTCTCTCTGTCAAATAAATAAATCCTAAAAAAAAAAAAAAAAATGACTTGTTATACAGAAGATTTCATTTACTTTCATTTTCTAAAAAGCACCACCATTTGCTTTATAAGTTTGTAGTCATTTTAAGAAGAGGGTTTAGGGGTGCGTGGGTGGCTCAGTTGGTTGAGTGTCTGCCTTCGGCTCAGGTCATGGTCTCAGGGTCCTGGGATTGAGTCCACACAGGGCTCCTTGCTCAGCGGGGAGTCTGCTTCTCCTTCTCCCTCTGCCATTCCCCCTGCTTGTGCTTTCTTGCTCTGTCTCAAATAAATAAATAAGTAAATAAATAATCTTAAAAAAAAAAAAAGAGACAGCCTAACTCATGCTATTGCAGAAGGTCCAATTCCATATCATTCTGTGAAGCATTATTTTTCCTTTAGATGAAAGGGCTATTCTTCTAAATCAGTTTCACTTCTTTTTGACTCTATGTTTTCTTGTATATGTAGAAAAACTAAATGTTTTGGCTCATTAGCTGAGAAACCCCAGATACCACTGAATGATGCACTAGACATTTTGAAAAGGAAATCATTTCTTTGAATAATTATTTTTGTCCTGCTGCGATATAGGTTAGAGGACAGAAAAGTCCCTAGGGTACAAGTGGGAGAAGAGAAGAGGGTGGGAAAACCCAAGGATGAACTGGGCTAGTATTCCCGGATGTACCTGTCCGCACCGAGAAGGATCATCAGTTTCTTCATCTATCCCATTATCCTGCTACTTATCAACTGGTGCATCTCAGTATCCTCTCCACTTCAACAGTCATAACCGTGACTTTTATGTGCTCTTATGATATCATCCTAAATATTCACTGACTATAAATGAAAGGAGAAAATGGCAAATAAATATGAAGTCAATGCTTAGAACTGTGCCTGACCCATACTACTGGCTGACTAAATATTTGGCAAATGAATAAAAGGGAAAGACAGAATGTTGAGGGAAATTAGACTTCAAAAGGTGTAAAGATAAAGCACCTTAGAGAGCAGGTAATAGACTCAACTTTGGAGCTGAAAAGAGATTGTGCATCACTGGAGGAAAAATTTGATTTACCCAAATGTGATATACATGCAACACTTTAGGATCACAATAATTATAAACAATGGTTTGCATGAAACTGTTTGAAGTGAAAACCAATTTCCATATTATAAAATCTGAAATATTGGTCATTTAAATAATTATTTGCTTCCTAGTGCCTCCATTCTCAGCTATGTATTATAGTTCGCGTTCTGTTCAACTGCTTCTTCTGCCTTAGTCTATTGGGCATGCTGCTGCTAAACTTAGAGAAGATGTTCTCTTGACACAGCTCCTGAAGTTTTTTAAAAACAATTCCATTAAGGGGCACCCGGAGGGCTCAGCTGGTTAAGCAACTGACTCTCGATTTTGGCTCAGGTCATGATCTCAGAGTCATGAGATCAAGCCCCGCATCAGGCTCCATGCTCAGCATGGAATATGTTGGAGATTCTCTCTCTCTCCCTCTGCCCTACCCTGTTCATGCACACACATACTCTCATTCTCTCTCTCAAATAAATAAACCTCAGAAAAACTTTTTTTTAAAGATTTTATTTATTTATCTGACACAGAGAGAGAGAGACAGCAAGAGAGGGAACACAAGCAGGGGGAGTGGGAGAGGGAGAAGCAGGCTTCCCGCTGAGCAGGGAGCCCGATGCGGGACTCGATCCCAGGACCCTGGGATTATGACCTGAGCTGAAGGCAGACGCTTAACGACTGAGCCACCCAGGCGCCCGAAAAATATATTTTTTAAGACTTAATTTTTTAGAGCAGTTTTATATTCATAGCAAAATTGAGAGGAAGGTACAGAGATTTGCCATGTACCCCTCCTGCCCCCACACATGCATAGCCACACCCCCATTATCAATATCCCCCACCAGAGGGGTACATTTTTACAATTGATGAACCACATCAACACATCATCATCACCCTAAGTCCATAGTGTACATTAGGGTTCACTCTTGGTGTTGTACCTTCTGTGGGTTTGGACAAATGTGCAATGGTATGTATCCATCAGTTCACTACCCTAAAAATTCTGTGTCCCATCAATTCATTCTTCCCCTGCTCCTGCCCAAGCCTCTGGCAACCACTGATCTTTTCACTGTCTCCATAGTTTTGCCTTTTACACAATGTCATTTAGTTGGGATCCTATAGTGTATAGCCGTTCAGATTGACTTCTCTCAGTGATACACATTTACGGTTACTCCATGCATTTTCATCGATCCATAGCTCATTTCTTTTTAGTGCTGAATAATATTCCATTGTCTAGATGTACCACTGTTTATTTATCCATCCAGCTACTGAAGGACATCTTGGCTGCTTCCAAGTTGTGGCAATTATGAATAAAACTGTTATAAACATCCATATGCAGGTTTTTATGTGGACATAAGTTTTCAGCTCCTTTGGGTAAATACCAAGGAACATGATTGCTGGATCGTATGTAAGAGTCTGTTTAGTTTTGTAAGAAACTGCCAGACTGTCTTCCAGAGTAGCTGTGCCATTTTGCATTCCCATCAGCAATGAAGGAGAGTTCCTGTGGTTCCACATCCTCGCCAGCATTTGGTGGTGTCAGTGTTCTGGATTTTGATCACTCTAATAGATGTGTCCATGGTGTGTCTCTGTCATTTTAATTCGTGTTTCCCTGATAACATGTGATGTATTCATTCACTGTTTTAGGCCAGGAAAGTGCTCACCAGGTGGGATCCCTTCCCACCTGCTTCAGCCCCCACCCCCCTTTCCAAGTCATCAGTGTGATTAGGATTTCTGTTCAGCATGTCCTCTAGCTTTTTAGAATATTATGCATATCCCTTGTATGCTGGATAACAGGCCTGCCCACATTGTTCCTCTAAAACAAATAATCTCCTAAAACTGTGTCACATCAAATATTAACATGAGGATTGATCCAGTGTGTTGAGCCCACAAAGCACATCTGAAGAAGCAACTCCAATAAGTTGTAGTTTGACAGGTGAATCCGTATTTCCCAGGGAGAACAGAGCTACCCCAAGCAGGACAGTTCCTTTCTCTTTTCATTTGTACATGGCTCCAGAATTCAGCAAAGTTCGGTTTAGTGGTGCTCGCCCTGTGACACACATGCACAAAAAGGAGGAAACTCAGTTCCCCCAATTGACATTCATTTTTCCAGGGGTGAGAATCCAGGATGGTGCCAGGATGGTTACCTTTGAACATCCTTCCCTGCACAGCCAGGGCTCGGGAGACGGAGCTATTGGAATATAGGTCTTACATACCTCCTGTTGGTGTTGGCAGCGCCTTTGGGTGTGCCTTTTCCTAACCAGCCTGGCCCAAACCAGCGCGAACGTTAGTCGAGAGGGCCGAGTGGAGCTTTCGGAAATGCAAATGTGCATATGGACGGAGGAGGGCTTATAATTGATGATCTTTTGTGTATTGCTCATTAAGGGGGTCGGCTCAATAAAAAGCACATGGCCTCTTCTATGTCAGTGACAGATACTCTTATCAGAAACAAGGCTCTTATTGTGCTAGTTTCCCTCTGATGGGAGAACAAAGGGGTTGCTATGCGCTGGCACGGATGGGGGGACAGTGACGAGAAGGAGCCAGAGGCTGAGGGGGGCTTCACTCCAAACAGCACTTAAAAACACTAGCATATTTATTGGCCTAATTACGAACACACTACTTCACTTCATATTGCAATTTGAGGTCTAGTGTGTTAAAGGGTGGATTTCTCTCTGGGAGCTGTCATTTTTAAGGCGTAAGCTTGCCAACCTTTTAAAAGAGACTAAACACCCATCACCCACTTTGTAAATGGTAGCATGTTTAGAAATAGCAAAAGAAACACATTTCTTTCCATGGGCTTTCTTTCTTTTTTTTTTTTTTTTAAGATTTTTATTTATTTATTCATGAGAGACAGAGAGACAGAGGCAGAGGGAGAAGCAGGCTCCCCGTGGAGCAGGGAGCCCGATGCGGGACTCGATCCCAGGACCCTGGGATCATGACCTGAGCCGAAGGCAGACGCTTAACCGACTGAGCCACCCAGGCGTCCCTCCATGGGCTTTCTGTATTATCCTCTTTTCCTTTAAACTTAGCATCCTCCATAAACATTCAAGAAACGTTCCTCAGTATTTTCTGAGGAGGAATTCAGGGGCTTAAGAGAGTGAACCTGTCTCAACTAAAATAATGGCTGAGGAGTGAGGTTCTTCCCTGTTGGGTATGTGTGTGTGGTGGGGAGCTGGTCATGTTTTTAAGGGTGCCTTACGAACAGCTGCAATGGAGAAACACTGTCTCATCTGGTGGCTAGTTTTGGGGGAGTTACTTAATTAAGAGTTTCTAAACAGGTTGCAAAATTGACATGGATGCTTTACCCTTCTGGATTAAAAATAATTCTAGAAGTTTCCTTTTATTGAAGGCATAGGAACGTTGGAAATCCCCGAAATGGATTTCAGTAAGTAATTATCAGTGCCCTTCGATGTGCTGACCAGTGCACCAAATCTATAATCAATTTGTACCTAGCTCTGTGACTTGGCCCCACTGCTTTTACTTCTCTGGTCCTTATCTGTCACATGGAGATACTGGGAGTATGTCTGCTTCATGGAGTCCTGAGGATTCAGTGAGTTAGTGGCTGTAAAGTGTGTGGCCCATAGAAAGTGCATAGTGAACACTGTGTGTTAGCCTTTCTCCTCCTTTTCCTCTCCCCTCATTTGTCTGCCCCACCTTTCCCCACCTCTATCTAGTCCATTCTTGTCCACAGACCATTGGGAACACAAATGTGCTCAACATAAGCCTCAGAGGTTCTCACCATTTTCCAAAAGGGGGGAAAATCCCTTGAAAGCCCAATAACCGAAAGAAGACCGAGAAATAACTTCTCATGGACCATTTCTCTTTGGCTGCTTTTCTTCAGGCACTTCTGTGCCCTCTCGGGAGCCTAAGGGCTAGCTAGTTCTCTGTGCTTCTGCCAGCAAGGTTAGCTTGGCCCCTGGAGGCAGGGGATGTAGGCAGGAGCACTGGGCTCACTAGCACCCTGGGCCTGATTCAAGTCTTTACTGCCAGAACTCTGCAGTGCCGGGCAAGTCATTCTACCTCCCTGGGACCTGCTCCTTCTCCTGCAAATGAGAGCTTTGGACTATTGACACTTAGGTCTTCTTGCAGCAGGGGAGCCTGGGGAGTCAAACTCGAAGAACCTGGAAGTTCTTGAATAATTAAGAAGTCCTGACTGGGAGCTTCCAGGGGGCTCAGGGTGCAGAGGGCAAGGACCCCCTTCTTGGCACCCACCCAGCATTGGAGATGCAGGCTGCCGGCCTACCTCAGCAGCACGAGGCCTATATTTAGGATGGGAGCTTCGTCTGTCCCAGGGCCGTGGCCCTTATTCACCACTGGGTATCTGGAGTGACTGGGGGCTACTCCACTCTCCCTCCTCCCCACCCAACAGCTTGGGACTTTCCCTGTGTGAACAAAGCAACAGTGGTCCAGATAAAGGAGCTGTTTTATACTGAGTAGAGCCCCAGAGCCCGGAGTGAGAGTGTGGTAGTCCCCTCTGCTTGGTGGGGCAGTCACGGCTGTGGCGGGTGTTGCTGAGGGAGGGGATTCATTAGTTCTCTTTTTGTCTCCGGAGGCCCCACTGACTTCAGTCCTTCTGATTGGCTCCAGAGAGCTGCAAACAGAAAGAGAGGCTACCTGGGGTTCAGGGGCCATTCCTGAAAGAGTGGATCACACCTGGGGGAGTTATCAGTTAGTCTCATCTTGAAGTGGTTCACTCAACTCAGTCCTTCTGGTAGTGTCCTGGGGGTGGGCACAGGAGAGGAGAAAGGGAGGGTACTAGAACTGGAAGGGCACTGAGGGTAGAAAAACCATGAGGGCAATGGATGCCTGGGGGAGGGGAGGGCATAAGATTGTGCCCAAGGAGTTGATTCAGGGGCAGTAATCATGTTCATAGTTTTCACATTAGAGTAATAAATGTTCATAGTTAGGCTAACTTTTGGGGTAGCCTGGAGCCAGCCTTATCCTTGGAGAGCAGGTGACCTGGAGCGGGTCTGCTCATGTGGCCCCTCTTATTCCTCCGCATTTCTGCCTTCCTGTCCTGGCTCTTGGGTCTCTCCACCTGCCCCCCAACATTCAGATCATCATGTTAGATTGTAAATTTCCTTAGCAATAGTTTGACTGCATTTCTTCTTACAGGTAAGGAACCCAAGGTCTGGAGATAGGAAGAGAGATTCCCAAGGCCAATGGCAGGGCAAGGACTTGAACCCATACCTTTGACCTCCAGTTCAGTGTCAAAGGGAAAGGGGAAGATGGGAATTCAAATTTATTTAGATCTTCTCTGTGCTCAGTACTGTACTGTAATTATGTCGGCCATTTCATTTAATTTTACTCTTTGATGGAGTACTAATCACTTTACAGATGTGGGAGTTGACACTTTGGAGAGGTTAATTCATTTGTGCTGATAAACTGTGGACCTTTATCAGACAGATTCCGAGCCAAGTCTTTTGGACCTTTATACTCATGTTCTTTCCTCTGTACCTTGCAATACGAATGCTAAGCATTGCCATTACTCATGCAAATGGTGGATCAAACTGACATTGAGTCTTTCTCTGGCTCCTCTGTGTTCAAAATGTTGCTGATTTATACTGCATTCTTCTGCTGTTCTTGGCAGGTCATGAGTTTTAACCAGACTATGTGATTTACTCAGGACTAAAGCTAAAATTTTGCCTTTGTCCCTCCCAGATCTTCTAAGCAGGGGTGTCCACCATTCCCAGGAGATATGGGTCAGTATTTTTGGCTATACAACGATTATATAGTGGGACTGGCAATTAAGGTCCTGGGACTAAGGATTCTGAACATCGTTGAATATTCTATAATCCCGAACAATGAAGAAATCTTCTACTTAGAGTAACAGTGGTACCCTCTTTGAAAAAAGTGCACTCACATAAAACACAAATGCCTTCCCAAAGACTCTTCATGATTTTCATGCTAGACATTTTGAATGGAAGTGAGCTCTCAAGAGAATGACTTCTGGTGTGGTGAGCCTCCCTCCCTTCGTTAGAACATAGTGGGAGATGATAGCATAATCTACATAGAAATCTGGCCCTCAGAAACATACCCTGTTACCACTTTCTCTAAACTTTCTTTTCCTTATATGTAAAATGGCAATAACAGCACCTCCCTTATAGCAATGCTGTTTTGTTTTAGCAAGTATACGTAGAGTGCTTAGAAGTGTCTGGCACCATTAATTCAAGCTTTAATTCTGAATATAATCTAAAGTGTTGAGCAGAAACTTTATAACTCTTTTGCAAAATGCTCAACTATAGGTACTAAAAAGTTGAAATACCCATATTGTTCACCTAAGTTTAAAGTAAAAGTTAAATATTTTGATACACTCAAAATATGCATCTGCTACTAGAGAATAAGAATTCTAGAGGAAGTTGAAGAGTCACAACCAAATTAAAGAAAAAACACACACATTAACATTAACACTTCTGCAGACCCAGTGATGTCTCTGGGACTGGGTTGTCTGCTCCCCCTCTTGTCCCCTGGAACCTGGGATGGACAATGGTATTCCTAGGTAAACCATGTGCAGTCACTTCACATTCTACGGCCGAGAATGGCCAGGAAAAGCTGGAGTGAGAATTCACATGGGCTCCTTCACTGTTTTAGGGCGTTGGGGTTGCACTTACATTTGTAACATCCTCAGCTGGAGAGCTGGATTTAGGGCTAGGGAGTTGGGCTTTAAAGAGCCAGGTCATTCTAAAGGAATGTGAGGAGTGCATCTTTGCCGACAGAGGTTAAACAGAGGGAAAGTGGATAAGTAATCTGCTATCTCTCAACTAATGGCTAGCTAAAAGTTAACATTTCACTACCTCCAGTAGAGAAGCTAATGAGAAAGCTCTACAGACGGTTTTACTTAGGAGAAGAGAAAGTGGCAACTGGGGTAAGATGAATTTTTCATTATCGCACACATAACCCCTCCATACGCACCAGTTTTGTTTTTGTTTTGTTTTTAACAACTTCATGTTTGTCTTTCTTGGAACAGACATAATAATGTTGTAGGGTCAATGCAATGTACTCAATGTGATATTAAGTAGTAAATGTCAACGTAATGACAGTTTTCAGTGTCATCCCATCTGTTATGGGCCTGTTGTAGGATAGAAACTGTAGTAAAGCCTATGGGAGATGCAAAGAAGAGCAAGGAGTGACCCCTCACCTCAAAGGATTTATAATATATTAAAACATCTAAGACATATAGCAGTGTTTCTCCAAGAGCCCTTTTCAAAATCACAGGCTGGGTCATCCGGCTGGCTCAGGTGGTAGAGCATCTAACTCTTGATCTCGGGATTGTAAATTCAAGCCCTAAGTTGGGTGTAGAGATTCCTTAAAGAAATAAATTTTTTTTTTAAGATTTTATTTATTTATTTGACAGAGAGAGACACAACGAGAGAGGGAACACAAGCAGGGGGAGTGGGAGACGGAGAAGCAGGCTTCCCGCCGAGCGGGGAGCCCGATGCGGGGCTCGATCCCAGGACCCCTGGATCGTGACCTGAGCCGAAGGCAGAGGCTTAACGACTGAGCCACCCAGGTGCCCCAGAAGTAAAATCTTAAGAAAAAAAAATCACAGGTCTGTTACAAAAGAAGTTTCCCAGGACCCAAAGTAGATGGGATGCATGAATCTGCCTTTAACGTCCACCCCCATAATTCAGATAAATACTGAGGTTTGAGTGGCATTGTTCTGGAATAAGTGTAGGCTCTGAGCCGAGGGTGGAAAGCCTTCATTTTCTGTCTGTACAATTAGCGTAGCCATATCCTGTAGGGGAACGCCAAGGGATATTGAAAGAAGTGTGCAGCCTATAGGCCTCAAGATGAGAAAGACATGTCAGGTGTGTTTGAAAAGTAGAGGAATTGGCCTTGGGAAGTAAGGAGCAGCTTGATTCCTATGGCAACCAGAGGAATAAATGAATATAATCCCAAAGTTTATGGAATGCCCTGTTGAGTGACTGATGTGCCCATCATCAGGGCTTAAGCCTAATGCTTTTTAGCATGCTGTCTGGTCAGAGGGAAATCCAGAGATTTGCTTCTCCATAAATATTTATCAGTGGATATTTTGGGAATTAAAACATACCAGGAAATAGGTTTAATTTACACATGTCTGTGCTTGTGTGGATGGGTTGGGCAGATTGGATATATCTGTTGGGTACAATAGAGAGTGACTCCTGGTTGGTTTGGGGTACTCCTGGTTGGGAGGTTGAAGGTTTACTCCTGGGGGAAGAGACTGTGAGAAAGTCTGAACCTTGGAAGGGAGAATCTCCAGAGAGACAGTGGGTAGGAAGAGGGATGCATGCCTGTGTTGGGAGGAAGAGGCAGTTCAGGGAAGCTCAGAAGTTGTTCTTTTCCCTGACAGCCTCCCAGGAGGAATTTCTGTGGCAAGGCACAGAGCACATTGTCCAGCCTGGGCTCGAGAGGCTGAGAGGGAGATGGCGGAATGTAAAAATCTAGAAGTGGACTGTGGTTGGGCAGAAAAGGCCTTCCTTTCTTGCGACCACAGAAGAAGAGAGAGCTTGGTGGAGGTCTGGAGAAGTAGGAGAACTTTCCAGAAAGTACTGTGATCCTCTGGGTGGGGACAGAATAGGGAATGCGTGGAAGGGAACTGGTTAAAGCTGGAAGCCTGAGTCCAGCTATCCGAATTAGAGGACAGTGTCTTTTAGCTGAACTCTTGACCTTGACCCTGAGATGCTCTCCCACTGCACCAAACATGGGGGGCACTTATAGGACTCATAATAGGATGGAGGAGAAGTGGAGTCCTAGATGGGGGGAGTGGTAGACTGGGGTGGAAGTCTTTGGACAAATCCTTCTATAATCCTCTAGGTAGTAAAGGGCCAGGAGCTGAGGAATCCACAAAAAGCTGGTAGGGGAAGACCTTGGTTCAAGGCCTGCTTGTTCAAGGCCTGGTATTTTGCCTTTGGGATTCTTTTACCCTGAGATGAAAAGCAGATTTGTGTGGAAGCATAGTTTACCCTGTGAACTGACTCCATTTACCCAGTCCTTGGGACAGTTGTGCATTAAGTGCTATCATGGCTTGAAAACAAAAGAAACCAATTTTGTCACTTTCCTGACCCTTGAGGGGATACTTTGGCTAGTGAGGGAACAAGCTGTTCTTGTTCAGTAGCTCCTCCAGGCTTTTCTTTTTGCTGTTATAATAACTAACTGAAGATTGAGAAGCACAATCTCTCACCAGCATGATAGCCCTTGATCCACCTGCCCCCCACCCCGGATACTGGGTAACCTCACACTGTCATTGGTCCTGGCTTTCTTTTTGGCCCCCAGCATGTGGTAAGGGGATGCTGGGCTCCATGATACCAGGGGGCTCAACTTTGGATGGTGAGTAAATGACTAGAGAAGAACTAGAAGAGCTCCTTTGTAGGGAACAGTCAACAAGGATGTTTTAAAGCAGCCCAGGGATCCCAGAAAGCTGTATCTCAGCTCCACAGTGGCCAGATCTCCTGTAGGAAGGCCTCTGGGGCCTGCAACACCTAAGTTCAGCTGTCCTGCGAAAGGCAAGTCCTGTGGAGCAGATTGTGCTCAGCATGGAGTTAAGGGACCTTGTTTATTTTCAACACAACACACCAGGACACACTCATCCAAGTGAGTGAGTGGTAGCTTTTTCAAAGTAGCTTCAAAGCGTACTAAAAGTTCTCTTGCCCCTCTGGCATTTTCTCCGAAGACTCAGTGGTGGCAAATCTCTATATGTGGAAGATAAGTTGATTCTTGCCAGTTATCCAAATCCTTAGGAATCAGATCCAGTGAATAAAGTAGGAGATCAAAGAAGCTCAGTTATAGTATCCTGATATTCTTTTCTTCATGGAAAATGGCCCTAAGAGCAATTATAACAGGGATTTCAATATTATGCGAAGCAATGGCAGCCCAATTGGAATCATCCCCCAAGGGGGATAGTTTCATGACAATGCTGTACTTGACGTATAAGGTCCATTGGTTTTAAAAAGAAGTATCACCACTTTTTCTCTCATATATAAAATTCCCATGCCGACTATCATTTATCAACTAATACTAAATTTAGAGTTCCCTCTGAGAATTGTTGGTTTCTCTAAAACAAATCTCTTTTCCTCTTTAAAATGTTCTTCACTCACACATAACGTGATTGAAAAGATAGGCTTTGGGCAAACAAAATTGCATGATGATTTTACCAGAATTAATGATTTTGTCAGTACATATTTGATGGACTAACAGCTGTTTCTCACTGCATGCAGAGTCAGTGAGAAGATTTAGAGCAAACATAGTAATATATTAGAGCTGGGACACTAACTAGGAGAGAGGTGCTATTTGAGCAACCCAAAACTTAACTTGAAAAACTATTTCTGTGTTTCATGGAACGTCTAGCTGCCTAAGCATTTGAGTGCTTTAAAAAGATAACCCTTATTCGTATCAAGAACATTCTAAACTTTTTCCTTGGCATTTGAAAATTTCAAGCTAAGAATGTCTGTCCTTGCTCATGTTGCACACTCTTCAACTTGGGCAGTTCAGCAAAATCCAAAAGATAAGATTTGAACACATCTATCTCTTCATGTCATCACACAGGGGAGCTAAATTGCTGGGCAATGAGAAAAGGACAGCTTCGTTCTCACTAAACTGCAAGTGGGTTTGGCAGATCTTTAGCTGGAAATCGCCGAGCCTCATTCCTTTTGAACACTCCATCTTGAAAACTGATTACGTGCTTCTTCAATTTACAGTGCAGGTCTGTTTAAAAAAAATTCTAAGTGTTTCAAAGTTCCAAGTCCCTTTTTAAATCTCTGTGTCTTTTGAGAAACTGATCCATAGTATAAATAGGAATATAAGAAATTAACCTGGATCATTATAACTGAGGGCTACTGGTAAAATAGAATAGCGCTCATTAGGTAATAAACAGAAAGAGAGAGAAAGTCTAATAGTTTTTGCTTTAGTCATTCAAGTAAAGGGGAAAATTCTACTAAAAAACCAAGTAATTTTAATTTTCTTTACATTATCTTGAAATCTCAAGTGAAATTTTATAAATAGAGGGAAAGCATTACTAGGCAGGTAATTTCATTAGCTACTTTTTTTTAAAAAAGATATTATTTATTTGAGAGACAGATTGAGAGAGAGAGAGAGCATGAGGTGGGGAGGGGCAGAGGGAGAGGGACAAGCAGATTCCCCGCTGAGCAGGGAGCCCAACATGGGGCTTGATCCCAGGACCTGGAGATCGTGACCTGAGCCAGTCAGATGCTTAATCGACTTGGGCCACCCAGGTGCCCCTCAGTAGCTACTTTTAAATAAAGGCAAAAAGCATAGCTAAATGTGTTGCTTAAAAACTGTGCTATAAAATATGTAAAGAACCTGTGTGGTTAGAGCCTTTTCTTAGGGAAATTAGTGGTTTAGGGTCCATGTGTTCTCCAAGAGTTCAGTTTATTTCATGAAATCCCTTAAACTTTAGATAGACTTGGTAGGTAAATATTTCCCACCTGAATACTTGGTCAAAAGGAGCATTTTATGGTATTTATGGATTGTCAACCTACTTAAAAATAATGTATGTTCCTAAAAATATTATACAAATAATATTAAAGAAAATTTTGAAAGGAAAGTTAACTGAGGAGTATCACTATCCTAGCATTTTTTTTCAATTTGTATGTATTACCTTCCAGTTGTTATCCACATACATGCATATCCTTATGTACTTACAATCATTTTATATATTGTTTCGTAGTCTACATTTTCATCTAGGATATTTGTAATGGGTGTTATCTTTGTTACTTGAGAATATTCAAATAATACAAGGAAAACGAATGGTACGTTTGAGAGTCACGATGTACTGAGCATGCCCAACTATGTAAGCAGCAGCTTATGAGATACAGGAACACTCACTGGACGTATCAGGCAAGCAGAGAATGAGGAAGCAAGCAGCTCTGTGTAAGTAGAATTCGTAAGATATGTTAGATATAGGTAGTAAGTAAACTAGTAACCTGTAAGACATGCTAAAAATAGAATGGAATATATAATGGAACAAATAAGAGAGTTACTTTTAGATAAAGAAAGAATAGAAAGATGAAATCCTAATGTTCGATCGCTTCTGCATTGACAGCTGCGTCACCCCTAAATTGGCATCTGTTGGGGATAGCCTTTATAGGTCCACTATGGACCTACCTGTGCTCAGCCCAAGAAAGGCAAATAAAATCCAAAGTTGTTCAGCAGCCTGTTTGGCAAGTTACAGCTATTGGCCAGGTGTGCTTGCCCCCGAATCTCCGAGAGAGTAAGAGTGTGTCTCTGGCCTACCTCGGTTCGGGTCCTTGTAACCACAGTAGTAGCGAAGGCGGCTCATGTAGGGAAGAGAAAGGAAAAGAGTGAAAGACAGGCTGTAACACCACTGCGAACTAGGATTCAGGTAGCATGATCCTCCCACCCTGCTGATACCTTAAGTATGTTAACCTAACTCCTGTTGTTGCCCTTAGTATCTTGCCATGTGTTTAAGTTTAATATATTGGGCAGTATGAGCATGTTGATTTGGTTTGGGAGTCTTTCTGTTCCGTGACCCTGAGGGAGCCTGCTCGGTAGTGTACTTGGAGTCTACCATACGACAAGATCACCGAGATTGTAAAAGTATTTAATCTCCAAAAGGAAAGGATTAGGACTCTCCTTCTCTCCAACAAATGATGAAAGAATCTGTGGACCAGAAGAAAAGCTGATTGTGTAGCAATAAAGGTCTGGAGCCAGCATGGAATCTATAGGTTTTTAAACCAGTATCTGTTGAATGAATGGATGAATGCGTGCCAAGAGTTGGGGCTAGCAAAGGAGCTGGGCAACCTGAAGGGAGGGGAAAGAGGTTGAGTCATTCAGATTTGAAACAGTGTTTAAAGGATGGAAGTTAATTGAATTACATGGGACTGTACCTGGCCCTTGTCCGCCATTTGTGCCAGAGATCCCTGGCTCTATGAGCCAAAAGAGCCAACGAAGTACTCTTTTGGTGAAGAGAGTACAGAGAAGGGAAAGTGGGAAGAGCTGTGTGGACCGGAAGCTGTATCTTCAAAAAACAAAATGCCTCCATTCAAGGGTTGTCACTTACTTTAAGATACTTCAGGACAGACAGTGTGAACGGTGTGTGATTTGCTGGTTTAAATGAAATCCTGGGGTAGATTAAACATCTGAAGTGTCTTCCAATCAGGGATTCATACTCCAGGGGTAGTAAGTTAGCATTTGAAAGTCCTAATTGGCAATTCATATCCTGAGGCTGTTACTACAAGCCCATTTCAACTAGATCTGCCATCGATGATTCATTAATTGTTATAAAGGAGTGTTAGAAATAATTTATTGGAGAGGTAACTGTCATTTGATTTATATGCACTGGGTAGAAATATATATTTGCATGAATAGAATATAAGAGAATCTGGTGAGTCCAGAAGACTTAATACCTTTTGGTGTAGCATTCTTGGTCTAGAGGTCCAACTTAGTCCTACGTCCTGTCATTTGATGTGGGATTCTGTCACTTAATCCAAACAGAGTATTAGCTGAATCTTGCCCCTAGAATATTGCAACATCTGCCCCAGGTAAGCCAGGTAGTTGTTTGCATGCCTAAGGAATGGGAAGGTGGGACCTCAGCTCATTAAAAGAACAGATTATGGGACTCTGTTGGGCCTGCTTCCTAATAAAGGTTTGCATGTGTGCCAGAATGTGGCCTGGTACTTGCTGTCATTATAACATATTGTCCAGAACTGCAAAGGGCCTGAGACTTTACCCTACTCACAAGGTAGCAAGTTAGCCTGCCTCAGTGTCAGGGATGCTGGGAGAAGACGTGAGACTTACTTCAGAGGGGAACAGTTTCTCGCTCACAGCAGAAGGAGCAGCCAGAGGGTCAGCATTTTTCAGCTGGTTCCTTGAGCCTCAATCCTTACACGCTCATAAGAGGGCCTGCTGATCACCGCACAGGGAGAGGTTGTGTTACAGGAAATGACACCTGAGTTTAGGGAAACCGAATCTTTTATAATGGGAAGTAAGCTCTGGAGAGAGACACTACTTCTTTTTCCCCAAACTATTCACAGGTTCATAAGACTACGGTACAAACATGCCTGAAAAGGTAGTCCCAGGACCAAGGGCAGTCAACAGCTTACTCGTAAGACATGTAAAATTCGAGAGAACCAAGAATTGGCTCCCAACACGTAAACCCTAGAGATAAGGGGTGGAGGAGTCCTATTATTGTCACCATCTCAAATTACTGGAGGCCTCCAATAATCAACAGAGAGGCCATGAAAACTGTGACCAGCCAAAGGGTCCCAGGCCCTGGGTTCTCCCCATGAAAGCCAGCTGAAGTCACCCATTTGAAGTGGTGGCATACCTGGCTGGGAGCTTTCTGTCTTGGCCCCCTGCCCACTTGGACAAATCCCCTTCCAGTGCAGCAGATACGGTTATGAGATCCAGAGTCAGTTAGTTTTTCTTTTTCGGAGAAAGCTGCAGGGCCAAGGGTAGGCCATCAGTCCAGCTGTCCGTGTTCCATGGGATGTATCAGTGAATAAGGAGGCCAGCCCCCAAGGAGTAGACTTCTACCCTGGGTGTACAAAATTTTCTGGATTCTGTTTGGTAAATGCAGATAAAAACATCTGATTATGTCCCTGGCACTAAAAAAGTTGTTCCTGGAGGGGATAAAAAGAATGAAAGGGGTCTTAGTAACTGGTGCACAGAGAGTGAGCAGAAGAACAAAGAGCTGGGTGGGGTAGATGGGAAAAGGAGATTGCAGAGAGACCAACAGGCAAAACAAAAGCCTTTCTTGTCGCCTTGTGACTGCTCATGTCCCTAACCAAAGGTGCATTTGAAGCTATTGGTACTGTAAAGACAGCAAACCATTTTGGGAAGCAGGGGTGCTTGGTGCCTATTCTCATTTCTTAAAGCTTACTTTAGAGATTTACCTCTCTGAGGACTGGATCCTTGGAAGCCACAAGCCGGGCGTCCAGGGAAGCTATGGGTTTCTAGATACTCGGTACCTGGCCTTGTTAGAAGCCTGAGGGAGAGGAACATTCCATCAAAGCATGACTGAGATTAAGACGTGGAGACCCGATAGAGCAGCAGATCAGTGTTAACACACTCAGTCAAGGGGAAACAAATAGCTTTCCCCACCTGCCCCATTAACCGCGAGTCCTCAGGCCAACCCAGGGGTAAACGACAGGCGAGAGAGGGGCCCCCTTGAACACCAGAAGCAGCTGCGAGTTGAACCATTAATCTTTATGTGAGCCGTAAAGGAAAACCAGGTCCCCAGCTGATGGGCTTCACCCTAGGAAAGTTCTTCTGATTAGCAGGGTGGCCCTCTCCTGGGGGAACTCTGGGGATGGGTTTGGAGCATGGCAAGTCCCCTGGCAGCACCCGGGCATTTTATTGTAATTGTAAAGGAGAGGGAATTGCACCTTCTTCACCACACTTCCCTGGAATTTGCAAAATGTTTGCGTCAGTGATTTGTTTTTCTCGGAAGCACCCGATGAGAAGGAACCTGCTTCTGCCACGAGAACATTCTTCGTGTTGAAGCCTAGGGAAGGGATTGCGAGTCCTGTCACAGAAAAGGTGAATGTCACGCAGTCTGCAGCTCCCGGATCACCCTCTGCCTGGGTCGGAAAGCACATTGCTTCCCCTCTCTCACAGCTAAGGTCACAGCGCACGCGGTGGGAGGGGCTGCCGAATACGGGGTCATAGTTGGGGGCCTCAAGGCATCCCCCAGATGGCTCTGCCTCTTTGGAGCGGAAGGAACTGTCTGGGGTCTGAGGTCTGTTTCAGAAGGTCCTTGGTACATAATCTCTAACAGTGACCACCTGCTCTAGATCCTAGGTATTGTTCCACGTGCTTTATCTGCACTCAGTCCTGTAAGTCCTCAAAACCTCTCTCTTTGGTAGTGAACAGAGACTGAGGCAGAGAGAGTTTAAGTTAGCTGCCCAAGGTCACTCAGCTAGTTACGAGTAGAACTAGCCCTTGAACCAGGCAGCGGGCTCTTCACGGGCAGGATGTACTACTTCTCACGGTGCACGCTCAGTCGATAGGCTGCTGGTGACAGGGACTCTCCTCCTCTCCGTCGAGATTTCCCAGTTGCAGCTGGGCTGACTGCACGTAGATTTCTGCACAGTGCGTGCTCCTGGCCTCCTCCAGGCTGGCCTCCGCTCACCAGCCTGGACACCTTGTTGCTCTGCGTAGCTACTTTACTGGCATGTTCTGATTGCCACAGCCTCGGGTCCTGTATTCTGTGCTCAGGCTTGGGCTGCTCCCAGTGAGGAGGGGGCACGAATCATGAGCTTGTGCACGCCACGGTCAGCCCGTCCCTTCCAGGTAGCCGTGTCTGCAGCCTGGCTACCCAACCCGCCTCTGGCTCCACACACCGTTCATCCACTTCAGCAGGACTTTTTTTAAAGGCCAGTTTTATAATTTTTGATGTTTTCTCTTTTATCCCAAAAAAGTGATTTATATTGCAAAGCAATTTCTGGCCTTGGCAGGCTGCAGAATTGGGGCCTGGGCATTTTCTTTAACTGTTTATTAAGGATGGAGGACCCAGTTTGGAGAGATCGTGAATCCTATGAATTTTGTTTAAAAAGTCAGCTCTAACTACTTTTTGAGCATGAAAAGAGTTGGTTTTAAAATATGTACATAAATGTATTTATCCCTCCCTGCAGAGACCTGGGGGAACTGTGCTAATGTGGGAAGCCAGGAATACCAGGAAGGTGGTCCGAGGAGGAACTCAGCTACCTGCTGGCTCAGGGATTTCCTGGCAGTGAGGGCTCTTAGTGATGTCCTTGGCTGCCCCAAAAAGGTACATTTTATTCATCTCGTGACTAACTTCTATCTGAACATGAGTACACCAGGGGAGAAAATGATGGCTTTGTATTTTTTTTTAAAGTGATTTCAACTCCATCCAGTTTTGTTATAATAAAAACTATTCTCCTTAATTGGATCGAGGGGTACATTTAACATGCTCACCACTTACAGAATAGGAGCTGCCAAGTTCAAGTCCTATTACTGTGATGTTGGGCACTATTGATTTCCCATTTTCCGAAAAAACAAAAAAACCTCAAAACCCCAAAAAAACCCCACATTCTTTTTTTTTTATTCTTATGTTAATCCCCATACATTACATCATTAGTTTTAGATGTAGTGTTCCATGATTCATTGTTTGTGCATAACACCCGGTGCTCCATGCAGAATGTGCCCTCCTCAATACCCATCACCAGGCTAACCCATCCTCCCACCCCGCTCCCCTCTAGAACCCTCAGTTTGTTTTTCAGAGTCCATCATCTCTCATGGTTCGTCTACCCCTCCGATTTCCCCCCCTTCATTCTTCCCCTCATGCTACTTCTTCTTTTTTTTTTCTTAACATATATTGCATTATTTGTTTCAGAGGTACAGATCTGAGATTCAATAGTCTTGCACAATTCACAGTGCTTACCAGAGCACATACCCTCCCCAGTGTCTATCACCCAGTCACCCCATCCCTCCCACCCCACCCCCCACTCCAGCAACCCTCAGTTTGTTTCCTGCAATTAAGAATTCCTCATATCAGTGAGGTCATATGATACATGTCTTTCTCTGTTTGACTTATTTCGCTCAACATAATACCCTCCAGTTCCATCCACGTCGTAGCAAATGACAAGATCTCATTCCTTTTGATGGCTGCATAATATTCCATTGTATATATATACCACATCTTCTTTATCCATTCATCTGTCGATGGACATCTTGGCTCTTTCCACAGTTTGGCTATCGTGGACATTGCTGCTATAAACATCGCGGTGCACGTACCCTTTCGGATCCCTACTTTTGTATCTTTGGGGTAAATACCCAGTAGTGCAATTGCTGGATCATAGGGTAACTCTATTTTCAACTTTTTGAGGAACCTCCATACTGTTTTCCAGAGTGGCTGCACCAGCTTGCATTCCCACCAACAGTGTAGGAGGGTTCCCCTTTCTCCGCATCCCCGCCAACATCTGTCGTTTCCTGACTTGTTAATTTTAGCCATTCTGACTGGTGTGAGGTGGTATCTCATTGAGGTTTTGATTTGGATTTCCCTGATGCCGAGCGATATTGAGCACTTTTTCATGTGTCTTTTGGCCATTTGGATGTCTTCTTTGGAAAAATGTCTGTTCGTGTCTTCTGCCCATTTCTTGATTGGATTCTTTGTTCTTTGGGTGTTGAGTTTGATGAGTTCTTTACAGATTTTGGATACTAGCCCTTTATCTGATATGTCATTTGCAAATATCTTCTCCCATTCTGTCGGTTGTCTTTTGGTTTTGTTGACTGTTTCCTTTGCTTTGCAAAAGCTTTTTATCTTGATGAAGTCCCAGTAGTTCATTTTTGCCCTTGCTTCCCTTGCCATTGGCGATGTTTCTAGGAAGAAGTTGCTTCGGCTGAGGTCAAAGAGGTTGCTGCCTGTGTTCTCCTTTAGGATTTTGATGAACTCCTGTCTCACATTGAGGTCTTTCAACCATTTGGAGTCTATTTTTGTGTGTGGTGTAAGGAAATGGTCCAGTTTCATTCTTCTGCATGTGGCTGTCCAATTTTCCCAACACCGTTTGTTGAAGAGACTGTCTTTTTTCCATTGGACATTCTTTCCTGCTTTGTCAAAGATGAGTTGACCATAGTGTTGAGGGTCCATTTCTGGGCTCTCTATTCTGTTCCATTGATCTATGTGTCTGTTTTTGTGCCAGTACCATACTGTCTTGATGATGACAGCTTTGTAATAGAGCTGGAAGTCCAGAATTGTGATGCCGCCAGCTTTGCTTTTCTTTTTCAACATTCCTCTGGCTCTGCGGGGTCTCTTCTGGTTCCATACAAATTTTAGGATTATTTGTTCCATTTCTTTGGAAAAAGTGGATGGTATTTTGATGGGGATTGCATTGAATGTGTAGATTGCTCTAGGTAGCATTGACATCTTCACAATATTTGTTCTTCCAATCCATGAGCATGGCACGTTTTTCCATTTCTTTGTGTCTTCCTCAATTTCTTTCATGAGTATTTTATAGTTTTCTGAGTACAGATCCTTTGTCTCTTTGGTTAGATTTATTCCTAGGTATCTTAAGAAAACCCCACATTCTTAATAATGCCTTACGCTACCTATAGATAAGAGGCTGACCTAGAACATAGAGCTTTTTACCTGTCAGTGTTTGTGAGACTGTTTATCTATTTCACTATTTTGCTCTCTGCAGCCCATCTGCTGCTTATTTGAACAGAAAAGCCAGTGGCTTTCCCACGGAGAGCCTGCAGGACAAGCTTCATGGGTATGTGACCCGTGCAGTCACACAGGGCCCTGCTCTTGGGAAGGGCCCCATACTTGGTTTTTGCTCTGCTATGGCGGTCTTGAAATTCTTGATGCTTTTTGGAAGGGGGGGCCCTGCATTTTCATTTTGTACTGAGCTCTGCAAATTATGTAAGTAGTCTGGATGGCCAGACTGGATCCCATTCGTTTGTCTGGCTGGGTGGTAGGCCCTCTTTTCCTCCCCTCCCTCCTTATCCGTATGTCCCCTTGGTGCCCCTCCCTCTGAGGATGTGGGTGTTTCATTTCTCACGACCTCTGTGGATTACCGTGGAGCTTTGGCCAACATGGAAAGAGCTGAGGGCTGTAAGTTCACAGTCCAGATCTGGCCAGGCAGCAGAATGCTCTGATACACATGGAACTTCTAGAGGAGAACTCTGTGCCCTTTAGAGGGGCTGAAAGCGACAGTGTTCCTCAAAGCCATGAGGATTTGTGCGGCCATTTAGGAGGGTGTCAGTACTGTTCTGGGGGTGGCTGGGTAGGGGCATGATTTTGGAAATAAAAAGTGATATGACAGGATGTTGAGGTTTTGAGGCCTGGAAGCTGCAGGGAGTAAAGGTCCGCCTAACTAAGCTGCAGGTACAGAAAGGGGACAGAAAACAGGTATTTTCTCCTTATTTGTCCCTAGAGCCATGCCCTTTATCTGTTTAGTGAAGCTCTCTCTGGTATTCCTGCATGCGGACACATAAACGGCTCCGTTTCTCGGGGTATAAGTGTCTGGTGCCTTCTTTAGGCAGGAGTTTTGAGAGAAACGTAAGGCTGGGTTAGATTTCCCAGCACCTGGTGTCAAATTCCTGGTCAGCGTGCGAGGATCGAGGACCCTCGGTGAGTCCCATGGTTCACACACAGGTGCGAGTGAGAGCAGAAGCAGAACTTGGTGGAACAGAGATCTGGAGCAGACAGGACAGAGGGGGACCACACAGTCCGGGGTGCTCGTTGGAGGGGTGAAGGGCTGGAATCTGGGGGGGCTCTGTTTGCCCCCAGGTGTTGCCTTTTGCTAATTCACACAAGGGAAAGGAATGGCTTGTCTCCATCTTCAGACCATTCTTCACCTTGGATTCTATCATAGGATTTCTTTAATTTAAAGAAATAGACATCTATTTTTTCTGATTTTAAAGGTAAAAGTTTGTCTTTGTGTAAAAACTTGGAAAACATGAAAAGGAGTCAAGAAAAATTTATAATCCTGTAACTTAGTGATGATCACTGTGGCTCTTTTTTAAGGATTGTTTCCTTGCAAAGGAGTCTTCTGCTGCCTTGAAAGAAAGACTATATGCAGATGTCATGTGCTCATTAGTCCCCCATGTGAGTGAACAGTCCTTAAAGGATGGACGTGTTTCTGAGGGGCTCCCTGTAAAAACTGTGTGTCTCTTCCAATTAGCTTGTTACGGTTGCTGATGGAATATCTTTTCCTTCTCTTTATTGTGGTGGAAGAAGATGTTTATGCATTAAATTCGGTCTGATTGAAACTGAGAACTGACTTGGCTAAACACCCACCTTTTAGGAGGGGACTTACATTAAGTGCTCGAATGATTTAACTGCATAAGCAGAACCTCTAATGCCAGGAACCTTTCTGTGTTTGTCAAAGTTAAATTTGTGTGGATTGTTGAGAGTTTCCTGTGCTATTCTCATAAAAGGGTCCTGTGGATCGAGATCTCACAGAACTATCTTTGAGTGGCCAGAGTCTTGGCGTTAACCGGGAGAAGTGATTTTCGTACAGCATGTTTTTTCTCTCTTCAGTTAAAAAAAATCATTAAAACTCTTTGTGTTTGTAGGACTTGAAAGACTAATGGACTCACAGTTAACTTGAGAGTTAAATTATAACTTAGTACCTTCTGTGTAAAGATTTAGTTTAGGGGCGCCTGGGTGGCTTAGTTAAGTGTCCGACTCTTGATTTCAACTCACATTATGATCTCAGGGTCGTGAGATCGAGCCCTGGCATCGGACTCCACACTGGGTGTGGGGCCTGCTTAAGATTCTCTCTTTCCTCCCTCTGTCCCTTCCCCCACTTCTCCTTCTCTCTCTCTCTCAAAAAAAAAAAAAAAAAAAAAAAGATTTGGTTTCAAAAGAAAAAGGGAAAAATCAATGTCCAAATTGGTCTGGGGAATTTCTTTCTCACACATCTACATCTGCTCTTCCTACTTTAATCTAATATCCCTGTCAACCTTTAAAGAAAATGGTTTGTTGTGTGAACCTGAAACGACTATTTGCTTTTTTGTTTTAGAGTTTTAGAAGTTCCACTGAATTTATCCAATTTAATTCAGCCAACATTTTAGCGTTATAAGCACCTACCTGGTGGGGCTGAGGAGAGGACAGGGAGAGGGAAAACAAGAGCGTGCCCCCTACGTCCTAGTAGTGTAACCCTTGCTAGCTGGCTGGACAAACGGAATCTTATTCCCAGTCATAAATGATAAACTGATTACTCTTATCACAAAACTGTGTTACATTTCCACAACAGGGACGATAATACTAAGGCAAGGGCTGAAGCTGCCCCAGAGACCCCTGTTCCTCACCTCGGGTGTATCATAGCATCACCTCAGGTTCACTGGGGTGGCACCTTTAGGTCTTCTTTGTTATTTGGGGTTTTTGGAAGTCATCCCAAGGGCCTTGATCAGGATGGGCCTCAGGAACATCTAGGTCGGTGTACTCTCTCTCCCTCACTTCCTCTGGAATTTCCCTAGAACTAGTTGTCAGAGGACCTGGAGGCCAGTGGTTGTTGATTCAGCCCTCTGGGATGATACGGGTCTGGGTCTGTGTGTGCAGACAGACAGAACGCAGTGGACTGGCTGGGGGGCCAAATCTCCTGCTGGACGACTGGAGACTTCCACAAACAGAGGGCCAGGTGGCCCTGGCTATGGTTCTAGGTTTTGGGTGTTTTTTTGACCCTTTCAGTTTCTCTGCCTGATGTTGACCACTAAATTGTTATAACACAGAAGCTAGATCTCTTTCGAAGTGCTATTTTGTATTGCTTACTAGCCCTTTGTGTGAAAGCTGTTCATTCTAGGCTGAAAAGAAACACAAAATCGCTACCTCGCCCCCATTTAGATAAATGCGGAGAGTTCATATGGATTTGGTACCTAGGCCTTTCCAGTGAGAGACCTTCGATCTTAGGCCCTGGAGCTTCCAGTAGCTCTCATAGCTCCTAGGTCTTCTGTAACAATCAGTGTGTATCAGAAATGTTGCACAGGAGAACTGATTTTTGTCTGAAGCAATTTTATTTTTATAGGCAACAGAAGTGCTTTTTCTTAAAAAACAAAACAAAACAAAACAAAAAACCAAAAAACTCAAGTCACTGTTATTTTCTGACAAAAGCCATGAGTCTCCATTTTATCTTCTAGATTAAACCTTTAGAGAACTTATGTCTTCATTAAAAATTAGGCTAACAATTATCCATAAAAATGAAACTGTATCTGCTAATTATGTGTCTTTCTAAAATCAAACCTGAAGAGTTCTTTTAAATGCTACATTTGCATCTTAAAGAGAGAATATTATTTATGTGCTTTTTTTTTTTGCTTTTTTTCCCCTTGGTCCTCCGCTCTTTGACAGACCATTTTGCTGTGATTGGTAGCATTTTCCTCTCATGTTCATTTTCAAATGTTAATCATTAGTCATTCCTCATGACCTCTCCACTCAGCAGCCCAGAATATAGAGCTCTTAAGGGCTGCCTACTCCAACAACAGTGGTGGGGGGCTCCGAGGGTTACAAGTGACCTGGGGTCACGTCCTGGGTCAAAAAAAGATGAAGGGTTAGTCTAGTGGTCACAGACCCCAGGTCCTGGGAAAGCTAGGCCTCTCGAGGCCGTGGAAACTGAGAAGGAGGGATGTCCATGTATAGCCCTGGCTGTGCTCAGGGAGACAGACCTCGCAGGCTCCCAGAAACCCCTTTGATTTGCTGCCCATTCCACATGATGTTTAGTAATAAACAGAGTTCAATGACCAGTCTAGACAAACAAATCACGGCCCTGGCAAACCCTTGTGCTCTGATGACATGTTATGTCTCTGCAGTGCAGAGAGGGAGCACCCAGCTTTGAACGGGAGACAGCGCCTTTGTGAGCTAGGAGCAAAGCGAGGCTGAGAAGGATTCAGACGGCCCACCGTGCTCTGGCCAAATTAGAAGGTATTCCCCGCTTTGTGGTTTGTGAGTTTCCTGCTCTGTCTTCCTCCAGGCATTAGGAAGCTGCCCTGAACTTGAGTGAAATGCGAGAGGTTTAAATATTAATATTCCTGCAGCCCTCGGGGTAGACTCAGCCACCTGCTTCCCCCGTAGCAGCTGTCCTACAGAGTTTTCGCTGGAGAGACACCATCTTCCCCTTCAACAAAGTATTTAATCAAAGTTGGATTTTAATTGAGTCAGGAAGCTTCATTTTCATGTTCCCTGACTAGCTTGATCTGTCATTCAGAGGTGAAGAGAAATCTCAGAACTTCCTCATTTAACGCGGTCTTTCTTCCTCCACCTTGTCTATGGAAGTATGGCACCCAACCTTGGCAGGTTTGTGTGTTACCAGCACGTAGCAAACAGTGAAATCTCCGTTCTGTTGGGACTAAGATAGGAAAGATGCTAAGAAAGGACTGAGCTCACTGAATTCTCTGTAAAATAATCCTGGGTGAAAACAGCAGTTTTGTTTTTTTTTTTTAATTTGAACATGTGCTTCTCATAAATATAGTCCAGGATGATAAACTGTGTATATATACAATAACGAATGCTTAGCAAATGTGGTTGGTAGTATTCTTCTGTGAATGTATTTGGGCTTTTTTCATTTAGAAATAATTCATTTTCAGTATTTATCAGGGGAGGTTCTTTAACAATTATTTAAATACATTTTTCTTTGCCTGCATTGGAGTATTTACTCAGTGTTAATGGTTCTTCACAAATATTTACTAAATCACTCTGTAAACTGTTCTCCAAATTAGACCAGCAGGTTCAAGACTCTGCCTAACGCCCTTCTTTTCCTCTCCAGCCTTTTAAAGTAATCTCTCCGCTGGTGTCTGTGCAATTAACTGAGAGCATTTTAATAACGGAATAATAACTGCTGTTTGCCTATCATTGAGAGGAATTTCCCCCCATACACTTATTTTTAGGGAGACTAGATTGTCATGGAGCACCCAGTGATGTTGATAAAGACTTTACTTACTTACTGCATGAGAGATTTTGGCGGATGAGGAACAAGAAGTTTTGAGTTTTGCACAAAATATGAGCAGTACTTTTGCTCATATTTTGTGGAGAATTAAGTAAGAGTCTTAAATCCCTATGATTGCTGAAAATGTGTGAACTTCTGGAGAAACAGGTGTTTAATTTTGGCGGATGAGGAACAAGAAGTTTTGAGTTTTGCTTTGAATATAAAAAATATTCACATGTGCATCAAAATATGCAGAGGTGAACACATGTTCAGGGAATAAAAACAAAAGCTGATGCTTTTGCTACTCTTTTTGGGGAAAAGGTTTTGTCATGGATGTAAAGTGATTCCTCTACAGACCAATCTGGGGAAAAGAAAGTGTGTTCATTCCTGCTACCTGATTGTAGTAGAATGTTATGTCCATGCGTATTTTTTCTTCCATGACCAGTTCCATAAATTTTAATTTTATTTATTTATTTATTTATTTTTAAAGATTTTATTTATTTATTTGACAGAGAGAGACACAGCGAGAGAGGGAACATAAGCAGGGGAGGTGGGAGAGGGAGAAGATGGCTTCCCACCGAGCAGGAAGCCCGATGTGGGGCTCGATCCCAGGACCCAGGGATCATGACCTGAGCCGAAGGCAGACGCTTAACGACTGAGCCACCCAGGCGACCCAATAAATTTTAATTTTAATTGCAACATGAAAGAATTATACCTCATCCTACCCTAACATTTACCCTGGTCTAAATTCGAACTTAGGAATTTTTAATAAAGTAAAGCCTGTGTTAATTAGATTTCAGGAATCAAGAACTGTATTAAATAAACTCAATTAATATGTATGGATAAATGTACTTGGGATACCAGATCTGCAATTCATAGTGTGGAAACATATTAGCCATTTCTCAGTTACTGCGAAGATTCACCAGTTCAAACTACTTGAAATTCAAGGTGTTCTTTGTATCCTTCATCTGGGAAAGTAAATGTGACTCAGGTAGTTCAAGAATTCAAAGCCAGATCAAGACAGAAATTCACTTGTCTCATCACATTAGTTAATTTACTTTTGCATTCATTCAACAAATGAGGGCCTACTAGGTGCCAGCCCTCCCTACTAGGTGCTGGGATTACAGGTTTTCCCTCGCCCCCAGAAAGTAGTGTTTCTATGAAACTTTTCATGAGCCAAGGTGGTATAAAGTGAAGAAGCCATTACCACTAATTTATATGGAAAGCTTCCAGAGTGTGCCCAGACCCCCAAAAATAACCTCATTTAGGCTTTTCTGATACCTTAGAACCTATCTTGCGAACAGATGCACAGAATAAACTGGGATAAAGTACAAGTGTTGACAGAGCTCAAAGTTACAGTGGCTCGATGCTGGTTCCCCAGCAAGGAGCATGGGGGGGCGCCACTCTTGCTTCTTGGGGCACGCTGCCTCTATGCGGACTTGTTGCAAAACAAATGCTAAACGCTATTTTTGATTTTCACCTTTTTTCATAAAAGCAAAAATCCTCTTCTGATTTCTTTTGCTTAATGAAAACAGGTCCTCTTTCGTAAAAGCGAAGTGATGTAACCTGAACTTTCAAAAAAGTGGAACTATCTGTACAGTGGTGAGCAAACGCAGATCAGCTCCCGCTCTCATGAGGTGGATACTGGGGAGAATTGACATGATCAGATAGGCATTTTGAAATGCTCAACCTCATTTATTTAAAAGTTTTAAAGATAATTATCATATTCAAGTAAACTACTGGAACAGAACCTTACAAGACCTGGAAAATTTAAAAGGTGACATGCATTCACTGATGGGACTATGGCTTAAATTACCAAGAAGCTTTCTAATACTACTGTATTTATATTATTTTGTGTGGTAGAAGTGTAAAAAGAGTACCACAGTTATTAGGTGGCAATATCTGCACTCCCTGCCCTCTTCCCCCCCTTTCTGGATTTAATTTGCTCCGGGGAAGGCTACATTTTCTGCTGGCTTAATTTTATTTTTAATTTAAATTCAATTAATTAATTATAATTCAATTATATAGCGTATCAGTAGTTTCAGAGGTAGAGGTCAGTGATTCATCATCAGTCTTATATAATACTGGTGCTCAATACACTTGTGCCCTCCTTCATGTCCATCACCCAGTTACCCCATCCCCAACTCACCTCCCCTGCACCAACCCTCAGTTTGTTTCCTATGATTAAGGGTCTCTTATGGTTTGTCTCCCTCTCTGGTTTCATCTTGTTTTATTGTTTTCCTCTCTTGCCCTATGATCCTCTGTTTTGTTTCTTAAATTCCACATATCAGTGAGATCATACGATAATTGTCTTTTTCTGATTGACTTATTTCGCTTTTCTGCCGGCTTAATAGTTATGTAAGGGGTAAAAATTCACAAACAGTCAAACTTCATCTCTACCGCTACATCCTATTCTCCTTGGGCCCTGAAAATTCAATCTTTCCAATTCAAGGGAAATAGTCCAGTTAGCCATGACCCAGTATTTCCTGCCTAGATCCAGTCATGTGCAGGGTTCTGCCCCCTCCGCCGGTTCTGGGGTTGGCTCGAAGTTCGCCTGTAGGGGGTGGTGGCAGCTCTTGCAGAATGGGTTGAGGGAAATCCTCTGGCTCTGGCTGGACCTCTAGGAGATGTCGTTGGCCTTATGGTTGTTTTGTTTGTTTGTTTGTTTCTGTCTTTTTAAGATTTTATTTATTTATTTGAGAGAGAGAGAGCGCCTGAGTGGGGAGGGCTGAGGGACAAAGAAGGAATCTGAAGTAGAATTCGCACTGAGCACAGAGCGAATCCTCAATCCCTCCTAGATTCTGCAGTTATGTCCACATGGCTTCTCCCTGCCAGCCCCCCACCCCTCAACACCACTCCATACTCTGTATCCGCCATGTTCCATCCAGGAAACCCCTTCTGGTATGTTAGCCCTTCCTCTGCTCTTCCTTGCCTTGGCTTTGGGGGTGGGACTCTTCACTGGCTCTTTCAGCTTTACCCCCTGGGGCATTGGGGGGATGAACTTCCTTTAAAAAAACTTGCCCTGCTGCGTTTTCAAGCACAGGTTCCTCTACTCTGGAACCCCTTCAGAGTATTTAGGCACATGGGCAGGGCTTGGGGCAGAGCTTGGAGCAGGTGTGGGGCAGGACATGTGCCTGAGGTGTGGGGGCAGGGCTTGGGGCATGTGTGGGGCAGGACATGTGCCTGAGGTGTGGGGGCAGGGCACCTGGGCAGGGCACGTGGGCATGGTGTGTGGAAGAGGCTTGAGGCAGGTGTGAGGCAGGGCATGAGGGCAGGGCGTGGGGGCAGAGCACGTGGGCAGAGTGTGGGGCAGGTGTGGGGTGGGCCAAAATAGACTAGCTGTGAACAACACTCCACTCCCACCCAGAAATATTTTTAATCTTTACCCTTTCCAGTGGGGAGAAAATTTTTCTCCCCCAAACTATTATTTATGGGCAAGCTTTATATATAGGTTACTTAGGGCTCTAGTACTTGTTTTTAAAAAGATTTAATTATTTAATTTAGAGAACCAGTGGAGAGGAGGGGCAGAGGGAGAGGGAGAGAGAAGAGAATGTCAAGGAGACTCTGTGCTGAGCACGGAGCCCCATGTGGGGCTCGATCTCACCTGTATATCTATATATATTAAAGAGAAAGAGAGGGAGAGGTTGGGGGAGAGGCAGAGGGAGAAGGAGCGAGAGAACTAAGGGTCAGAGGCTTAACCAACTGAGCCACCCAGGTAGCCTACCTAAAATCAAGTTTTTGAACCTCAGAAAATCTTTTATCTGTTCAAAAGCCTGGTTTCTGCAAATCAGAAGGGTCTTGGTTTTCAAGACTAGTTTCTGTTAGAAGTTTCAAAAATTGATGTTAAAAAAATAAATTTAGAAATGTGGTTGCTTTATTCTCACTGTATTTTGACCTCTCATGAGGTGGTAAATCTCAGTCTCAAATTCAGTGGGTTTTTTTTTTAAGTTTATTTATTTATTTTTTTTAGTAATCTCTATACCCCTGAGGTCAAGAGTCACATACTCTTCTAACTGAGCCAGCCAGGTGCCCTTCAAACTCAGTTTTAATGGAGGAAAAATGGGGGACAGGTAGGGAAGGTTATAAGGGCAGGAAAATGAAAGGTGTATTGATTGGAAGAATTTACTGAGAACAAAACCCCTTTAGAAAATGTTTTAAAAATGTTATCCCTGTGTACTTAAGAATTGGAGCTTCCTAGTGGAACCTCAGGTTTTCTTTATTCGGGGCAGAGCATACCTTTCAAAACCCGAGTGGCGTGCCATTTTTCTTTTGCTTACAACTTTCTTAGCAAGGTCTTTATTAAGGCCAGTTCTGTATCTGTCCCAAGTTTATGACCTAATATGCACTGAAAACTACTTTTGTTTCTACTTTCTATGCCTCCATGGGAGTGTTTAAATTTGCTAAGTGTGAAATCTCACCCCAAAGCCTTTTCTTGAAAGTGATTCCAAACATCGAGGAGTAGATGATTTAAGCTGCTCTTCAAAAATCATTACACAAAATGCGATATGAAATGAGACATGAACTGCCAGTCACGACGGTGGGAACACAAGGCTGGAATGTGTTTGTAAAAATGCGATTACTTATTCAGATGATGTTACCATTACCAGATCACCACTGGGAGTCAAATACAACTACACTTCAAGCCACTGGAGGTTTCACTCAGCTCTCTAATAGCTTCATTGTAAGGAAAAACTAAATAGTAACATAGGTCTGCAACATGCCCAGTGCACAGAAGGTGTTCAAAAGTATAGATTGGGGCGCCTGGGTGGCTCAGTTGGTTAAGTGACTGCCTTCGGCTCAGGTCATGATCCTGGAGTCCTGGGATCGAGTCCCGCATCGGGCTCCCTGCTCGGCGGGGAGTCTGCTTCTCCCTCTGACCTTCCTCCCTCTCATGTTCTCTGTCTCTCATTCTCTCTCTCTCAAATAAATAAATAAAATGTTTTAAAAAAACCCAAACAAACAAACAAACAAAACACAAAAGTATAGATTGAAGGACGCCTGGGTGGCTCAGTGGGTTAAGCATCTGCCTTCAGCTCAGGTCATGCTCTCAGGGTCCTGGCATGGAGACCCACATCGGGCTCCCTGCTCAGTGGGAAGCCTGCTTCTCCCTCTCCCTCTCTCCCTGCTCGTGCACTCACGCATGCACTCTGTCTTTCAAATAAATAAATAAAATCTTAAAAATAAAAAGTATAGATTAACTGTCCGGCTTCTCAGAGGCCAATCAGCAAAGCCTGTTGAGGCAAGCTGAGCTGCCAGATCATCCATCCATTTCATTTTCCTGGGAAGCAACTGGAGGCACATTGACTCTTCAGCATAAGGAAGGAGATGGGTCGTTAGTTCTTGTTCCGTGAGACTGGGTATCAGTAGATCTCTGGTGCCTAGAGAATTTTTGGTTAAGTATTAGAAAGTCTTGCTCACCCCATCATGTGGGACCAAGTTTTAATGAAATCTCAAAGGATACTACAGGGCCCTTTACCATTTAGATCAATCAGGGAGGGAGAATGACAAAGTACAGAACCAGGTAAGGTCTGGGGCTGCCATATTTGCTGCCTCTTTCATGGAGAAACAGTGTAGTAGAATAAAGACTGGCCCTGAATTCAAATCCTACCTCTGTTGCTTCCTAATTGACCCTGTAGAAGTAACTTAACCTCCTTGAACTACAGGACACATATCTGATTAAAGGTAGGCTTGTGAAGATAAGAAGGATTAATATGTCAAGTACCCATGGATCAAAATTACGGTTTGTTTTAAATGTTTTTAAAATTTTTTTTTAAGATTTTATTTATTTGAGAGAGCACTCAAGGGTGAGCACAAAGGGGAATGGTGGTGGAGGGAGGGGCAGAGGGAGAGGAAGAAATAGGTTCCCCAGTGAGCAGAGAGCCTGATGTCTGTCACGGGCCTTAACCCTAGGACCCTGAGACCATGACCTGAGCCGAAGGCAGATGCTTAACGACTGAGCCACCTAGGCACCCCTAGTTTGTGTTTTAAATAGTGTGGTTTTTTTTTTTTTACATTTTCCAGATATATAAAATAATATGATCTTATTGAATATGTTCTTTCAAACTATAAGCCCCACTCCCATATTTGTGAGTTGCCATCTTCCATTGATAGTCACTGAATTGGACTTTTTAAATTGACCCTTGTGCTCATCTGGAACATACACTGCAGAATATTATAACATAATCAATCTGAATGTCATTACCATTCATTATCCTTAAAAGCATTTATGAGACAGCTATGTGCTTGGGGCACTGTCTAGATGGATCGACAGCCCTTGATTTCTGGCACCTTGCAAGCCAAGATGGTTCTGCAATAATCAGGCTTGGAGGCTTGAAAATGGAAAGACTGGCAAGATTGGGTCACAATGAGGGCATTTTCAAAGCACACAAGCAAAGGGAAGGACTACCTGGGGTCATATGGCATGTAGTGAGTAACGCAGAGGAACCTGAATTGGGTGTGAAGACGGGAAGAGGTTAGTCTGGAAAAACTCAAAGGTAGAGATTGGGTTTTGGGAGCTGCTTCAGAGAAGGAAAGGACGCAGAGGGGGTTGGTCTAGACAGTTAGGGATAAATCCAGATTGGGATAGAATGACCAGATAAATCATGTGATTTCAAAGATTAGGGGAGCTACAGGGGTCTCCTGATCCTACCAATAAATGAAATACTCTGTACTCATTGTGTCCTGGCCTAGGGTTACAAGAGAAATTTCTGCTTTCCGGGAGCTACTCCTCTAGGATCTGGTGTGTCAGGGTAAATGCATGACAGTGTGTTGTGAGTATTTGGGAGGAAGTGACTAGTTCGGCTGGGGGAGGGGTACTCACTTGGGGAAAGCTTCACAGAGATTGTGACGTTCTACAGATGAGGAAATTGAGGCCCAGGGAGAAAAAAAACAAATTGTCCAAGAACACACAACAGAGAAGTAACAGAGTTGAGATTACAACCCAAGCCCTCTGCCCTGAGCTATGACTCATTCTTGGCCATTGTCCTAACAGCTGTTTTTCTGCCTGAGGGAAGTGAGGAATCACGTGAGGCTGAAGGTGTCGTGGAACAGAAAGGGAGCTGGTCTTGGGTCTCCTGATAAAAAACTTTGAGACTGGGCTTGGTTTACCATGCAAAAGACCTATATCCTGGGGATCCCTAAGATGAAGCTGAGAATGAAGACCGCGCAGCGGCGAGTTGAGATTTCAAATGCTAATGACATAATTTGACCTCTAAAGTTCTACCCATAGGCTTTTGCTTCCACTTTTGCAACCACTTTGAGTTAGGACGTGCGACTTAAGAATCTTCACTGGTGCAAGAAAGCCAGGGCTTTGACAGTCGCTCCTCCAGGTCCGTATTGTGGGCCTACCGAAAGGACACTGTAGTGAGTTAGCAGGACGCCCATGGAGACTATAGGTGTAGAGATGGGAAAGAATGCTCGGCAAGAGGAGTGCAAGAAGTGGGAGAATTTGATGGATAACTGGGTGGATGGACGAAAGGATGAATCTGCTCTCACCGTGAGGCTCTCAGGTGTATGTATAGCTGCTGCCGAGGTGCCGGATGGTGAGGATGTCCAAGTGCCGGGATTTGGGGGAGACTGGAGACGCTCTCTGATTTCCTGTCTACTCTTTCCCTTCCCACCGTATTTAACTTGAGTGGCTCTATCTGGATCCACTGAGTGATAAAAAACTTGGAATGCTTAAAGCAGTGGGGACACGAGCAGTCATTTGAATGTGGTTTTTGAAGTCTTGCAGGCTACCAGGGGTAGCCTTAAAACCTTTCCCCTTAGGGAAACTTGAAAAGACCATTTCACCAGAGCAGGAAAACATCCACCCTGTGGTTTTAGGGTTTCATGTTCAAATTGGATGGCAGCTAAAGATTCAGAGAGTGAATTAGCTGGAGTTAGGCTGCTCAGAAACGCTAGTCATGTTATTAGATGAGGAGGTGAAGATCCTAAAAACTTCCAACTCCGTTTCTTTCATTTATGATATTCTCATTGAATAAGTGTGACCATTAAGAAAGCAGCTTGAGACAATGTTGAAAACATGGGGGCAACAGAAGGAAAAAACAAGAAGATCTGAGACTGGTTGTAGTTAACCTAATATGAGTAATTTGGGATTCTAGTCAGAGATTCACATCTCATCGGGTCCCCTCACATTTCCTTGATACACTGATATAATCTGATTTCCTAGTTTCAGAATGGGAAATTGAGTGAAATGTAAGAAACGCGTATGTTTAGAGAAGCTGGGATGTGGTTGAGTGTAAGCCGACTGCCCTGCTAACAGCCGGAAAGAGGAACCAACAGGACTCTCGAGACCCAGGTTGGGTATGAAATGGAAGAGCCAGACTGAAGAACACGGTTTTAGAAGGTGGCCTCGTTAGATGTCACAGTAGGAAAAAATTTGCTCTGATTTTTTTTTGAAAAACTCAAGATGCTTCATTTGTTTAGTATCACAGATGCTCTTCATTAATTTCAGTAGTTTTATTATCTCATTTCCTGGGTGACCTAACAGCAGAGTGTGAGTAAGCAGAACAGGATGCCATTTCTAAGAAAAGCATTATTCATGTCTGGGAGAGGTGAGCTTTAGGGAAAGGAACGCCTGGAACCACTTTCTCGAGCCCGTAACCCTGACCCGTTGGAGAGAGAAGTCAGCGAGTCTGTAAGTCAGGGGATCTCTCTTGTTTAGTCTAAGAGAGACTTAATTTCCAGTTTTGCCAGTGTGCTGATGGCATGGGAAGGGAAGGGTCAGTAATTCCAGCACCAGTGAGCTGCTGCTTTGGACCTGAGTAAATTCCATGATATTGACGAGCTTTGGAGCAAGCGACTCCTGAATAATTAACCTGGCATTCTCCTTCTTTTCTATTATTGTGAGCTACATGAAAGTGAAGATAGGAAAGGCAAGGCAGATGGTCAAAACTCAAAAGATGGCAACCTCACGAACGACCAGGGGAAGGCAAAATAAAATAGGAGTGAGGTACCATTCCACATCCACCGGATGGGCAAACATCAAAAGGCCAGCTCAAACCCAGTCTGCTCGAGGATCTAAGAAAACAGAAACTCATACTCATCATTGGTGGAGGGCAGGCTTTGTGCTATTACTTTGTAGAGCAAATTGGTAATTCCCGGTAAAGTTGGGAGATGCCTCTCCTCTGTGAATCAGTTATTTCACCTCTTTTTTTTTTTTTTTTAAGATTTTATTTATTTGACAGAGAGAAAGACAGCCAGAGAGGGAACACAAGCAGCGGGAGTGGGAGAGGGAGAAGCAGGCTTCCCGCTGAGGGGAGAGCCCGATGCAGGGCTCGATCCCAGGACCCTGGGATCATGACCTGAGCCGAAGGCAGATGCTGAACGACCGAGCCACCCAGGCGCCCCGTCAGTTATTTCACTTCTAAGTATTTACTCTAAGACTCTCTCATAAATGCTCAAGGAACATTGTTTGTAACAGCAAAAAAGTAGAAATGATCCAACCCTCTATTGACGAGAGTGGGGGCTTGACCAGTTGCAGCCCCCCGGGGCAAAATCCAGCCACCTGTCTGTTTCTGCTTAGCTGGCAAATAGTTTTTACATTTTTAGAAGCTTAAAAATATCTGTGACACGTAATGTTTTATATCATGTAAAAATTTTATGAAATTTGAACGTTAGTGTCCATGGTAAAGTTATACTGGAACACAGCCATGCTCATTCACGGAAGCATTGCACTGTGGGGCCTCCATGCGATTCTGATCTTCGCTGAAGTCTGAGGAACAGTGGAAGAAAGGAATGAATAGATTGTGGTGGATTCAGATAATGGAATAGTGTACAGTATTTAAGGTCAGTGAATTATTATTATTTTTTTTAAAGATTTTATTTATTTGACAGAGACACAGCGAGAGAGGGAACATAAGCAGGGGGGAGTGGGAGAGGGAGAAGCGGGCTTCCCGCTGAGGGGAGAGCCCGATGCAGGGCTCGATCCCAGGACTCTGGGATCATGACCTGAGCCGAAGGCAGACGGTTAACGACTGAGCCACCCAGGTGCCCCAAGGTCAGTGAATTAGATCTACATATTAACATGGCAAAACCTTAAAGGGAAAAAAACCCACAGAAGGATATGTATAATATGATATTGCTTGGCACATTAAAAGGTAGTAAATATGGTTTATACACACATATATAAGTAACAAAAGTTCTACAGCATGCATATAAATAATATTAATTACAGAATGGTGGTTACCTCTAAAAAAGGGGGGAGGATGAAGGAGGGATTAGATTTTAGCTATATTTATATTTTATTCCTTAAAAATAGAGACCTGAATTAAATGACAAATCTTAATTCCATATGTGATGTGATAGTTTTTATATGCTTGAAAACTTAAAGCTATACTTTCTCATTAAAAAAGTAGGAATATAAAGAATATTAAATAATTAGATATTAAAAGTGATCTCACATAATTAATAATATTTTGGTATTTTTCCTTTTACTACTCTTTTTTGTCTATGCATGATAAAAAGACTTTTTGTTTTATGATATTTACAATTTTATACTCTTTTACTTCCTATTTAATATTGGCTCTTAGAAATTTTCCATGTTGTTATTCTAATTTGTATAATAACCACATTTACTCCATATATGTGTAACACTTTTTCTGAGTTTTTAAAAAAATATTTTATTTATTTGAGAGAGAGCGAGCGAGAGAGCACAAGCATGAAGTGGGGAGGGGCAGAAAGGGAGGGAGAGAGAGAGAGAATCTTTCAAGCAGACTCTGCGCTGAGCACAGAGCCCAACGTGGGGCTCGATCATGACCTGAGCTGAAACCAGGAGCTGGACGCTTAACTGACTGAGCCACCCAGGTGCCTCAACACTTTCTGATTTTTAACATATGTTTGCTATAAAAATTTGGAAAATAAAGAAAATAAAAACTATTTGTTATCACAGCATTTTGATGCAGTAATATTTTGTGTAATTTCTCCAGTCTTGCTCATTGTTTTGCATCTTTAATTTTTTTACTTAACCATGTATCATGAGAGTTTTGCTGTGATATTAGTATTCTACAACACGATTTTAAAGGACTCCATCTCATTCTATTACGTATGGATTAAGAAGTGCAAATGCTCATTTAACCCGTCTTCCTTTCTTACTCTCTGTCCACATTTGTTTGTATGAGATAGAAAACTGAATAATCTGTTGCTGATTGTGGGACCCGGGAGGGAGGAGCAGGTGCTGGGGGATGTTGAAGGCAAGTCTCCTGAGCTCTGAGGAGGGGGCAGGATGAGCAGTCACTCAGGATTCTCACCCCAAATGGGCTCTCCCTGAGTGGAAAGAGTCTGCTTATAATCTTTCACCTCTACCTCTGGACTGCTGGCGTGTGACTGGCTCACTGGCGGTGTGAACTTTTTTGGGGATAGTGTAATGTATGGTTCTCACTTTCTGTACTAAGGAGACAAGCAATAAATGTTGGGTGCAAATAGAAAATAATCAAACCACAAAGCCTTATATAAAAAAAATACTTTTGAGGTCATTTTACTTTGTTTGTTTTATATAATTGAGTAGCCCAAGAGCATGTCTTACTTTTCTGCATCTTATGTGGCGAACTCTCTTTTAATGATTCTGAAATGTACGTTTGTTCATATTTTAACATCCCTGGAACTGGGATGGGTCCCACAATTCCTGGTGTCTTGATATCACTTTCAACTATTATTCCCATTTTAACATCTCAGAAATCAGGATGTGACTTACAATCTATGACTTCCTAGGTTCAATATGATATTGTATTTTAAAGCTGTGGTTTTCAATCTTGGCTACACATTAGAATCATCTGGAGCACTTTAAAACTATATAAAGATGCCTGGTCCTCACCCTAGATGTTCTATTAAATTGGCTGGAGTGGGGGCCTACACAGCTGTATTAAAAAGCTCCCCAGAGTTGGAACCATTGTCATAGACTTTAATGGAGTTAAAAATAATATATCATCATCGCAATCAAAGACCAAGTAAGGGTGACTCTTAATAAAGTTTCTAGAAGAGTTGGTTTCCAACTTTTAGAGACGTTCAGTTAGGTATCCAAGTGCTAGAAGAATTGGAAAGAACAATTGAAAGAATTGGCTTGGAATCGAAAGACGGATCCTGGTTCTCGCAATTTTTAGTTTTATGGCCTTAAGCAGACGAGTTAGCCTCTCCCAGCCTTGGTTTCTTTGTACAATAACAACATAACTACTTCATAGGGTTGTTGTGAGGATTACTCAAGGTAATGTGCTAAAATGTCTACCACATCGTAGAACTCATTGTAAGTACCTGTAAATGGAGGTTTTATTGCAAATACTGTTAATTTAAATTGAAGGTAGATTTCTTAAGCCTGGATGAAGAAAGAAATAGAGCTCTGTGTGATTTACTTAAACCTTTTGAATGAATTCCTAATGTTAGGGTCGCCCACTCATTTAGCACAGTAAAAATAGAAAGGAACAAAAGTTTAAAGGTCAATGTCAGCTTTTCTCATTTTTTGTAAAATAATTAAAGGAATCGAGTTGAAAGGACTTATACTAACAAACTTAAATTTATATATCCAAAACAATTCTAAAATCACCTAGCCACACTTGTAGAAAAGGGACCGCTTTTCACAATAGCCAGCAATCACAAATGGTAATGTGAAATGTGATAAGTTCACTTGATAGTAGCAACATGGCCTTTATTTCCTGTGTGAGGCTTGGTAAATCATGTGCTTTACATTGCATTAAAGTCCATTTCTATATGTATCATAACAATTTCCTGTGTGTGTTGAAGAGATACATAACAGTGTAGGCTTTTTCCACTATGAGAAAAAATATTTTCCAGCTGCATTGCATTTCTGGAAATGGAATCAACTGTAACCACTGGCACCAAGTATTTAGCAGTCTGGACCCTGGTGGAGAGAAGAAAGGAGGAGTTTGCACTGCTCTCAAATCGCTTTTGCCACAGGGTGGGTATTATAATGTGATATTTCTGTGCTCTGGATAGTTGAGCTCGTGGGGAAAGCCAGCATTACCAGTGCTCAGGGTCAAACCACAGCCTGGAAGTATCGTGCCCACGAGGGCCTTTATCTTGGGTGCATGCGAGAAGCTCTTTTCCATGTATAGCCAGTGCTTGATGACCTGCTTGTGTGGCTATCCCGCTGTATGCATTATTCACAGAAATTCTGAGGCCAAGCCTGGATCCTTTTCTCTGAACTGTCTTGCCACCCACTAGGATTCTCCAAACATTCTCCTCCATTCAGTTGGTGTGTGCTGAGGAAATCAGTTATAATGGCTCCATGCGAGCATTTACTGAATGCCTATCATGTGCCAAACTTTTCATTAGACCCAATCTTCATACAACTTTGTGACATAAGTGGTATCATCTTATTTTCCAGAGGAGGGAACGAAGATTTAGAGTTCAAGATACTTGTCTAAGGTCACAAGCACGTTTCAAAGCGGAGTATGAGTTCTAGATTAACCATTGCTTTTGAAAACTTGAGCCATGGAAACTTCTCTATGAGCTTGAGGAATCTGAAATGATTTCCACCCAGTTAGCATGGCAGATTTTAAGCCAATCTTCCCCACCCTCCCCCTTTTTTTAAAGTAAATTCTACCCTCAATGTGGGGCTCAAACTCACAACCCAGAGATCAAGAGTTACAAGCTCATCCAACTGAGCCAGCCAGGTGCCCCTAAACCAGTATCTATATCTATATCTATCTATCTATCTATCTATATAAATATATATAAAACAAACCCTAAAGGTCTTAACACTTGAGAGGGCAAGAAAGCGAATAAAAATCAAGTTGTAACATAATACCGTGTTATTCAGGCTTAAAAAATGAAATCAGTTGAGCAAAGATAGCTAAAGTGTCTTTATTGCTAGATAATTATTCTTTCAGGGCAGATTATAAATGTAGGTAATTTTTTTCAATACATTTTTTGCCTGATGGAGAGCAATTTCCACATTCTTTCTAGATGATTCCTTTGTCAATATTTCTGCTTAAAGCCTCGTTACCTTTGCTTTGTGTCCTACTGTACATCATTGTTTCCATAGCAACGAGATAGACTGAGGAGGAGGTAGCCACTGGCTCTTGAGAGAATGAAAATGCAATGGAAAGTTCCACCTGAAATAACAACATGCAAATCACTTCAGCATATGGTAAACAACAAAGAAAGTGATGCTTTTCTGGGGAGACAGCTTATTTGGTTTTTGGAATGTGCTCATTTTTCTGACAGCTTCTCTTTCTTGTGCTATCTTTCTTGCCTTATTTTTTCTTTTTTAGAGACCAAAATAAAATCATTAAAAAACAAAAATTCAACCTGACATTGCATGTGATTCAATGGCAGATGTAGCGATTTGTGCTTCCAGAGATAGTTCTGGAGCAGAACATTTACAAAGGCTTTTACTTCTAAAATGAATTTGACTCTTGATGAAGCTACCTTTAGTTGCCAGGATATAGCTGAAGTGTGAGATATTCCTCTGAAGTGAGATTCCCCCACCATTCTGTTATCAAGGACTTCTGCTGTTATTTTTGCTTACATCTTTCCAGAAGTTTTTCAACGTACTCAAATAATTGAAAGTATTTACTATTGAACTATATGGTCTTAGGGAAATATAAGATTTCCTTTTTGGAATATTGAAAATAGCTTTCAAAATTGAGTTCCCCTAACACAAAGTCATTGCTGAAATACCATCTTGAGATGGCAGAATAGGGTGGACAATACAGATATTTATTTTATATTAACAGAAATTGTGGGGTTGTTTTAAGTATCCCTTCCTTGTACAACACCAAGCACACTATAAACACTGCTTATATTTGTGGGAGTAAATAAAAATATAGAAATGATGTTCCTATAAAATTGGGGGAGAGGTCTGTATCATTTCACTTGGGGGCCCGTTAAAGTCATTCTTCACAGCTGTTCATTGCTCTTATTTGTGGGTATTGCTCTTCAACATCTTTCCTTAGGTTTTCAAGCAATCAAGGATCATAGAGTACATTTTTAAAACCCTGGAAAGGTGGTGATTAAGCACTATAATGCCTCCTCTTATGCAGCTATGTAGTGTGCCTGTCCCATGTCAGCTGAATGAATTCTCTCAAGCTACACCCTTGTCTTCGAGGATCTTCACACATACCTTCCCCTGGGATCACGCCTGCATGGGGGAGGGGGGGGGCATTCATAAAGCCCTGTGCCTTCATTTCAAAGTTGCTCATTTATATTTTGCTCTATTTCATTAAATAATGAAGTCAATAGCTAGACGATCTCAAGGTAAGGTCCTCTGGCCACCTGCTTCAGAATAACCTGTGCTGTTTTTTTAAAAAAAAAAAGTAGCCCTCAATCCAGACCTGCTGATCCATTTCTGGGGGTGAATGTGTAATCTGAATTTTGAATAGGCTCCCCATTATTTATTTATTGATGCTCAATAAAGCCCTCCACTGAGGAAAGTTCAGAGTAGGGGACTGTCTCTGGTGCTTAAAAAGCTATCAAGACCTCATATGCAGGAGCAGGCCTAACGCCTACTCTTCTCTTGGTCCCTATACCAACCCCTCCCTAGCCCCTGAAACTGACCCCATCATCTGCCTTCTCACCAGGCCCCAAACCCTTCAGTTGACTCCTTGTGATATTTTCCTTAATTCTTTTGCAAAATACAGATTAGGAATGATGTCATTTGCAAAATACTGATTAGGAATGTGTAGGTAAGAACGGTTGAAGTGAGGGAGTTGGAGAGTTGTGTCTCTTTGTCCCAATAGCTCTGCCCTCATAGGATGACCTTGATTGCACTCGTTCTTCCTGGCGGGTGCAGGGTGGAGGGGTAAGAGTACAGTAGCCATGGATATTCCATGCAGGGCCTTATATGAAAACATTTTAATTTAGTCAGATGGATACTTGCCTTGATAGGATTTGGAGGTACCATGGTTATCTAATAATTTGGTTCAAATGAATCCTAGTTTGCATTTCCTGAGAGGAAACCAAATTGTGGCTGAAGGAAAGTGACCCAGAAACACTGATAGATATGTGGAGAACCCTATTTGGGCTTTTAAAAGTATATATTCATTAATAATCCAGCAGTGGGTAGTTCTGAGCTAGCTTAAGAGAGTCTTTGATTCCAATTTAACCATCTGACATATCTGAGGTAATAGAAGAGGAGTAGAGGGGATAACGGTAGAGGGAATGACGTCCCATTTGGCCCTGGGAAGAAGTTCTAAACTGAGGCCTGTGTCTTAGAATCACACGTGAGCTATATCATCTACAGAGTTCCTTACGGTTTGGGGATGTAGAAAAGTCACATGAGTTTGGGATATGGATGTACAGTAGCCGTCTTTATTTCCTTCAGGCTGGCCCTGGATTTCCCGGGCTTGGTGCCCAGCAGGATACTGACCAAGTCACCATGGCCTCCTCTAGGTTTGAAAATTGATAAAAGTTCTATCTTTACCGCTGTGAGTTCCTAGTCATCTTGTGTCAATATTGAAATTGCTCTGGAAAATTCAGGGTCCCTAATAAGTGTTGGGTGGGGCAGCACTTTTCCCAGATAGCACAGGAAGTAGCAGGTTCTCTGCTAGACTATTTGGCATCTAGCAGAGATCACACCTTGTGGGAAGGGGAAACCCACTGGGATGGAGGGGTTGGTAAAGGCTCAGGATGTAGGATTTATAACAGCCTGGTCTGGGGAGAAGTAGAAGTAATAGGAAGGCACTAGGCTTCTGTAAATGGGGGAGGGCATGTGGAAAATGTAAGTACAAATGAGGAAAAATGAGGGCACAAAATGATAGTCATAGTCATCCTGTTATTTGCAAATAATTTACAGCCTTCATAGCCACGAGCTCTTTTGATCCCCCAAGAGCACTCTAGGTGGAGGGTTGGTTGTTATCCACATTTTACAGATGAAGGTAATGAACCACAGAAAAGTCGTGACGTGCTCAAGCCCAGCTGGGGCTAGGACACAGGTCTTTTGTCCCTTCTTCCACTCTTCTATTTCTTTCATTCTACACCAGTGACTAACAGAAGAAAGAGTCACCCCATCTAACTCTGCCTACGTCATGATTTTGCCGTAGGGTCAGCCTGAGCAGGGAATAAGTGATCAATGATGGAGGCATGGTGAGGAGACTGGACTTTTCCCCGAGGTTGACTTGTACTAAATGGATGCCCACGACCAATGGTGTGTCTTTAGGCTAAACTGCATAATGGGTCTCTAATGTGGGTAAAAGAAGATCACCCAACTCACTTTTAACTGATGAGGCTGAAACCAGATCTCTAGAGGTGAAACGGCTGTGCATTAGCCCTGTGATAATAGATTTCCAGATGGCTGGAATTGGACCTCCGTCTCTGCCCTTGGCCGGTGATATTGACCAATAAACTGCTTTATGTCAATCGATCATGAGATACGGTGCAAGTGAATGTTACATGTGGATAATAGCCTTTATTCCAGGTCTTTTATAAAACCATTTAATGTACAATCTTTCCTTAAGACTCTCAGAGGGGAAAATGTTCTGAGAAACCTCTTTAGAATGAAAGTTATCCACATGATACATTGTTATTGAGGGGTAATGTATACTAAAATTAAGCAAGGTGTACTCATAAGAAGGAAAAAGGTGAAGGCACTTGTGAGTGATTTGAACAGTGCTTGTAACAAATAGCCTTTCCAAGTGTCCTTTCCACAGACGTAATTTTAAAAGCAGTGTTACGGCTGACACACAAAAAGGGAGAAGACAATCTTTTTTCTCAGAGACACACAATTATTCTCCACTCTACTCTATGTAAATATAAATGTGTATCTCTGAGAAGGTTACTCTCCCCTGTGAATTAATGTAGTACATCTGAAAAGGGGAGATGAGTGGGCTACATGTAAATTATGACTTCCCCGGATGTTTCTTCGACATTCAATTTCCGGAGATTGATCTGGCTGAGGCTGGTAATTGTGCCTCTTTCCATGTGGGCGGCATGCCTATTTGCCGGGAAGGGAAAGGAATGTAAAGGCGTATTCGAGGGCGCCCTCTGTGCTTGGGAGCTGGCTCTTCTAGTGACTGTTTCTAAAGAGTCGCTCTGAGTGGTTGCGGAGTAAATGAGTTAAAGATCTTCGGTGGAGTTTAGACTCGGAATGTAATTTCTTATTCACGGTCAGAATACAGCCTACTACTGTGAAAAATAAAAGCCCACGGAGAACAGGGTGGGGAGCAGAGGTGGTGTTCTGAGGAGGCAGCCAGCCAGAAGGGTGAGGCAACTGTCGAGGAGGCCGGGAAACGCAGAGGCCGGCCCAGATATTTGTGTGACTGTCACCCAGGTGCTAGTGAGGCCGCAGAGGTAGAAGGGACTCCATACCGGCCGGCTCCCTGTACAGCAAGAATCAGAATCAAGGGGGAACGTAAGCCGTCATGCACAGCTTGTAGGTTTCTCAGAAAGATACTGGAGGGGGGAGCTGGGGGAAGCTGCCTGTCTCATCTCAGTGTTCACTCCCCCGCTCTGAAGAACCACATGATCGATCTAAAATTAGGGCAAAATGAAAGGCTTCAGTATAAGTGGTTCTTGATTTCAGGGTTTTTCCTCTTGCAGTTTGCAGCCAGAACCACATGATAGTTTTCTGGTTATAAAAAGTAATGGTGCTAAAATATTACAGTAACTCTGCCTACTCTTTAATCGTGTTCTCAATATGTTAGACATAGGTAAGTTTATGCAGTAATGTTCTCTTAAGTGCTCTTGTTTTATATTTCTATTTAGAAAGTGGACAAAACATGGTTCATTTCGTGAACTCAACAAATACTCATTGAATTGCTTCCTGGGAGCCATGCTCTTTTCTGAGTGCTTTACATGGCTTATCTCCTTGAATCCTCACAAGCCTACACGACTATGCCTTAGGTCGATTCTCCAGGAATCAGACTTTGAGATGGAGAGGTATGTGCAGGAAGTTTATGGGGGAATGCCTTTGGGATCCACGTCTGGGGAGTGGAGGCTATGGGGCCAGGACAGAGGGAGGGGGAGGCGTTGCAAAGCCCCGTAGCTGCAGCAAAGGTCTCTACAGATCCCCGAGGGAGCTCTGGAGTTGGGAAGGCATTTCACAGTGGTCCCCTTGGAGGCAAGGGGACAAGGTTTTTACATCCCCCACGCCCCTCAATGGTCAGTGGATGTCAGATGCCCCCAGGAGGGGGTGTGACTCTGGGCAAGGCCAGCTCTCAGCAGCTGAAGAGCCATCAGCTGTCAGTGTTCCTCAGAGCTGGGTACGGCTGCAAAAAACAGACTCCAAGAGTTAAACAACTTGCCCAAGGTCACACAGGATAGACCCCATGCAGTCTGATCTGGAGCCCACCCTCTGAACCATCATTTTGCCTCCGTCCTGCAAACCAGATAAGTAAACGATTAAATGAATAAGATAATTTTGAAGAGAAGTAAATGCTCTGAAGAAAATGAAAGGGGGCATACTAATGTGAAGGTCAAATACGGATGGTGCTTCTGCTTTCTGGGACCCTCAGATATTATACTGTGTGTGTGGCTGAGACCACTAGCCATCCTGTGCTGCCTGCGCACACAGCCAGATGGCATTCTGCAGGTTCCCTTTTGGTGGCATGGGCTCCTCCGCAGCCTGGCTGGTAGGGCCCCGTGGACTGTGCTGCTTCTCCAGTCCTGGAAGCTGGGGCGTCAGACAGCAGAGCTGCCGTGGGCCTGGGGCTCTCAGTGATGTCATACAGCAGACGGCAGTAGGCCTGGAGCCCTCACGCTGGGCTTTTTGTTACGAGAGAGCAATAAACTTATTCTTCTAAGCCCTGCAATTTTAGGGGGTCAGTATTTGTTATAGGAGCTTAATCTGATCTCAGGAGTACAGTGTAGAAATATATTTAAAATACTTTAGTATAGGAGAACCCAGGTGGCTCAGTCGCTTAAGTGTCTGACTCTTGATTTTTTTAAAAAAGATTTTATTTATTTGAGAGAGAGAGAGAGAAAGAGAGTGAGAGAGAGAGAGAGAGCACGAGAGTGGGGTAGGGTCAGAGGGAGAAGCCAACTTCAGCTCAGCAGTCACTTAACCAACTGAAGTCACTTAACCAACTGAGCCACCCAGGAGCCCTGACTCTCGATTTTGGCTCAAGTCATGATCTCGGAGTCTTGGAGTTGAGCTCTGCATTCGGCTCTCCAAGATCAGCGGGGAGTCTGCTGGAGATTCTCTCTCTCCCTCTGCCTCTGCCCCTCCCCCTGCTCGTGCACACTTTCTCTCTCTCAATAAATAAAATCTTTATAAAAATACTTTAGTATAAATAGTATAATGTATGGGTAGTTATTATTGGGGTACTATGATGGTTAATTTTATTTGTCAGCTTGGCTGGGACACAGTGCCCAGATACTTGGTCAAGCATTATTCTGGAGGTTTCTGTGAAGGTATTTTTTCGAATGAGATCATTTAAATAGGTGGAATTTGAGTAAAGCTGAATACCTTTCATGATGTGGGTGGGCCTTAACCAATTTGTTGAATGCCTTCATAGAACAGAGATTGACCTCTCTCAAGCAGCAAGGAATTCTGCCCGCAGACTGCCTTACAGCTTCTAATGCAAAAATCTGTTTTTCCTGGTTCCCCAGCAGACTGCCTTTGGGCTCAAACTCAACTCTTTCCTGAGTCTCCAGCCTGCCAGGCTCCCCCAGCAGACTTTGGACTCCTCAAGCCTCCACCATCATTCCTTAGAATAAGTCTCTATGTAGACATATCCTGTTGGTTCTCTTTGGACAAGCCTGACTCATGCAAGTAGTTATTAGCATTTGAAGCAAAAAATGAGGAATCCCAGCCTCAGAGATGGCAATCGTATCTTCACATATCATAATAGAAATCTACTCCAGAAAGTTTGTTAATTGAGATGAAGAATGGTAGAAATATATATGTATATAATTGGTGGTATGGATTGTATTGAAGATGTTTGGCTGGCCAATTTCTGTCCCCATTACCCTTGCCAGAATGAGTTGTAAGAACACTACTGGGCTTGTCACGTGTTCCCCAGAGAGCTCCGCGGCCTGATCCACCCAGGGGTCTAGCCGAGTCTGCTGCTAGAGTCTCCCGTGTCTGCCCCCAAGTGAACCTCTCATGCCAAGTGTTTGCTCATGAGCTGGTGAGCCCGAGGACAGAGAAAAGGGATTCATCCAGCTTCCAGTGACAGGTTGTGAGACTGTTTGCTTGTTTGTTTAATCAATAATATACAGGTGGCACAACTGGATAGGTGATATTTCACCTTTAATCTCCAAAGGCTGTCACTATTTACCAAAAGAGCCGACTCTTGTCGAGTGACCAGTTTGACTTAGATCAGTTCCCCAAGACAGGAAAGAAGGCAATGGAGAGTAGTACATGGGTGAGCATGGATGGTGTCTTCAGAGGGCCTGGATTTATTGATTTGTTGATTTATTTTTAGAAAGACAGAGCAAACAAGCGAGTGGGGAGGGGCGGAGGGGCAGAGAGGGAGAGAGAATCTTAAGCAGGCCCCATGCCCAGTGCAGAGCCTGACCCGGGGCTCGATCTCATGACCTGAGTCAAAATCAAGAGTCAGATACTCAACCGCCCGAGCTATCCAGGCGCCCTGAAGACCTGGATTTATATCCCCTATCTGCCACTTGTTAGCTGTGTGGCCTTGGTCAACATACTCTTCTTTTACAGTCTTCTACGAAGTAGGTACCAGTCACTAGGGGCTGGGGCTCTTGGGACGATCACATGACTACTGCCTGTGCTGTGCTTCCTTCAGGGCCTCAGTGAGTGTCTGGAATAAGTGCTAACAAATATCACCATCGAAGACGAACAGTGTGTCATGGAAGCTTGCAGACAGGGGAAGGTTAATCTTTTAGGCGTTGTTGCAGATGCACCCAATTTTGACAGATACAGTTCTTACTTGCCTTCTTAACAAAGAGAATGAACAAGAAGAAAACAATAGAGGTATCCCCTGATTTGGCAGTTTTGTGTTACGCTACTTCGCTTTCACAGAAGGCCAGGACTTGCCCTGTTGTTGTTTACTAAGAAATCCAAAGGGAATATTCACTTTTATGAAAAAAGGTGAAAAGCAAAAAGAGCATTTGCTTTGCAGCCAGCCGTTACAGAGGCAGCGCGCACCCCCAGCAGCGAGAGTGGCGCCCCCGAGCCCCCTCCCTGGGGAACTGCACTCAGCATCTGAGCGTCCGGCTGCCACGGCTTTGACCCGTGTATGTGAGGACCTGTGCTTTCTCCCTATTGATTTTGTGCAGCATCAGCAAAATGTGGCCTAAGGTATCAGAAAAGCCAGAGAGATGTTATCTTTTGGGTCTGGGATGCTCAAAACATTTTCCGTGTAAATTAATGGTAACTGCTTCCTCGCTTTACGCCGTTTCTGCTTAGCGAAGTTTTCAGAGGAATGTTCTACTTTCGGAGAGCAGGGGAAAGCTGTGCTATTCTATGCTGTTTAACCGTGAAGGCTCAAGTGTTTCCTACCCAGGTGTGTGGGGACAGCTATAATTTAATTCTTTGAGTTACACCGGGCGATGTTTTCTGAACCATTTTGAGAGACGCTGCTGTGAGTGCTGGGACCTGAGTGTTCTGTGTTCAAGTAAGTGTGGGAGATACTGATGTTATTTGTCTGTTTGGGCTGCCGTACAGAATACCGCAGGCTGGATGACTTCAACGATGAAACGCATCTTCTCATGGTTCTGCAAGTTGAAGATCTAAATGCTGGCTAGGTTGGTTTTTAGTGAGGCCTCTCTTCCTGGCTTGCAGATGGTTTCCCTCGTGCTGTGTCCTCACCATGACCTTTCCTCTGAGTGTGGGTGTTGCTGGTATCTCCTCCACTTCTCGCAGGGACGCCAGTCCTCAGGGATGAGGGCCTCACCCTCATCATCTCATTTAACCTTGATTATCGCCTTCATTCCCTATCTCCAAACACCCCCATGGATTCATTGGAGGTTAAGGCTTTAACATAGGAATTTCGGGGGAACACAATTCAGTCCACAACAATGGAGTCTGAAATGGTAACTATGTTTCTTTGTTCTGGGACTTTATTATCCTCAAGAGACACTCCACAAGGACATATAATGATACAGTGTTTCCCCAACTGATTATTCGAGGAGATCCCATTTTGATGTTTATAAGCCATCACTTATTAAGGATTTGGGAAAAACCATTCAGAATAAACTATGGTGCTAATCTGCGTGTGCCTCGGTGTGGACTCAGGGAAAGCGGAGACAGGCAGGACTGTTGATTTTTATATTAAATATTCTAGTTTGTTCTCACCTTTTGTTAATTGGTTTTGGTGCCGGTTTTCATAACCATCCCAGCCCGGCCAGCGCGAGGGCTCCTTTGCAGCCGTGAGCTTGTTGAGCTCAGCAGGCCTTCTGTCATAGACGTTCTTATGGTTGCTACTCATGCTTTCTCACAGTTTCCGTGGAAAGCGGAGGGTGTTTAGAAAAGCAGTTCCCTCTCTCCCGAAAAAAATGGAAATAACATGATGCTCTTGGATTGACATTGCTGTAATGCGATGTGCTCATTTGTATTCATGCAGAGCTTCAAAACAAATATCCTCGTCTGCAGATTTTTCTAATTAAATAGCTGGAAAAACCATCCACCATTATCTCATTTGAACTCTGTAATAGCTTATTTCCTCCTCTTCTTTTTAATGTATAACTAAAGGCTTCAGATTTTAATTTCCCTGACACTTTCCTTTACTCATAAATACTACCTTTCTGGACATTCTTTTTCAGCAGTTTCTTTAACATAAAAATTTATTACATTATCTTTCTGATGTAATGTTAAAAGGCACATTGCTGTAATTCCTCATTATTAAGGAATTATTATTAATAAATATTGTGATTCATTGCTACAAAACATTAAAGCATATAATTTTCTTCTCTGTGTTAAGCTCATTATTTAACAAATGTGAAGCTGCGTTAGTACTTGGTGATTGTGTTTAGGAACAGCATTCTCTCAAAGGCAGGATAATGTTGCAGGAAGGTGGCCTCCAGTGTCGTAGAAGCCATTTCTTGGCTGCCAGACCCTGGGAAGGGGGTGGGGGGTGGGTCTCATTTTTAAAATTTGTAAAATAGGGCTATCTTTTTTTTTTTTAATTTGTGTGATTGCAGGGATGATAAACCCATTCAAGGGAGCTAGAAAAAAAAGGGGAGTTTTCTCTAAAAACATTATCAATTGATCATTAATTGACTTAACTGATTGATTAAAAAATCGTCAGCACCCATTGTAACCCACACAGGCAGGCATGCACATCTGGACACACTAACACATCTAAAGCTGACTGCTTTGAATTTTAGTTACCCATTCTTCTATTTTGGGTGTTTAAATTTTTTTCAATTTTTACAATTACAAATAATGTTACAATGAACTATTTTTGGTGCTTAAATTCTCCTGAGTGTGTGATTATTTTGTTAGAGAAGATTCCGGGAAGTAAAAATTAACTGGGTCAAAGTGTATATACTTAAAATGTTTATGCATATATTTAAAAACTACTTTCCTGAAAAGGAACCCAATTTACATTCCTAACTACTAGCTTACGAGAGCATCACCTCTCCACACTCGTACCAGTACTTAAAAGTAGTAGCTCATTGTTGTCTTAATTTGTATAGCTGTGGTATTAGTACTTCATAACCAGTAAGACTAACCATTTTCTCTCTTTTTTTAAAGATTTTATTTATTTATTTGAGAGAGAGAATGAAAGAGAGCATGAGAGGGAAAAGGGTCAGAGGGAGAAGCAGACCCCCCGCCGAGCAGGGAGCCCGATGCGGGACTCGATCCAGGGACTCCAGGATCATAACCTGAGCCGAAGGCAGTCGCTTAACCGACTGAGCCACCCAGGTGCCCATGACTAACCATTTTCTAATGTTTTCATTATTAGCCAGTTCCATTTTCCTAGCCTTGTCTAATTGCACCAGCCTATCTTTATATTAGATGTTACTGTTTTCCTTATTAATTTATGGCAATTATTTACATATTAAAAATATTAAACCTTCATATTATTTGCAAATACATTTTCCTATTTATCATTTAATATTAATTTTGTTTATACCATTTTTTTGGTGGACAGTTACTTAAATTGAAATTGTTTTATGTGGACAAATACAAGTATCTATTAAATATGGGTGGTGGAAATATGGGCATTTATATATTTTTTCTAATTGAAAATGATTCATAGATAAAACAAATATAAAGTCATGCTTGCTCACTAAAGATTTCTTCCATTTTATTTATACTTAGGAAGCTCTTCTATTTTTTTCCTGGCATTATTTCATAAAGAATTCAGTTCTTCCCCCTTAGCTTGCTTCATAGAGTGCTGTCATTATTAACTTCCTATTTTGCTGCTTGACTATTTTTCTGAGTCTATCATGTCTGTTCGGAAAGAACAATGTCTGGGGGAGAAAGGACCATGAGAAGACGATGTGAGGTTCCATCCTGAGCGGTGGCTACATTGTCATCCTGAGACTGTGGGAATGATAGGTCTTCAAACTAGGAAGCTCTCAGCAGACATGATTTGACACAGACTTTATGGGATAGACTCAGCGAATCAATCAGAATGTTTGAGACCCCGTTGTGAATACGTGCCAACCTCCTCCCCAAACACACCCCTCTCCCAGGCCTTAAGTAGCACATGCGCCTTTGTCAACGACGCTGCCCAGACGGATCAATAGTATAGTAGGGATATTGCACACTGGACACTCCTCCCGTCACCACACGCCCACAGCACTGAAGAGCAGGAGCTAAACTCTGATGTAACCACTACCTTGTGGTAGGCTTGGCGGCTAGTCTTGACTTAAAAAGAAGGCAAACTTCGTAAGGGACCTGGCCATGTTACTTGCACCTTATTTCCTGCAGTGCCCAGAAAATTGATCAGTGGGTAGCAGATGTTCAGGGAATACCCTAGCGATGATCATTTTTCTTTTCTTTTGCAGATTGCTATGCTTAGCAATTTTGTATACAACAGGAGGATTTTTATTTATTTATTCATTTAGTCTTTGAGGATTTTTGTTTTCAACCAAATGCTTTTCTACATTCAGGGCTGAGAATAAGTATTCTAAATACTATGTGAAATCGCATCTGAATACACACACAGGCTAATTTTCAAAGCCTGATTTTGGATTCTTGTTTAGGCTCATAATTACCTTGTTACTTTGCATCATAAGATAGGAGTTGTCCAGAAGCTGCTTCTCTCATCTCAATGCAGCCCTGGTTCTCCCTTAAATCTGTAAAGCAACTTGTTGGAAAAGTATGCATCTTGCTGTCTTTTTCTGCTCCGGACTGGAGGCACATAGTGGAGCATCTAGGAGAGGCTAGAACAAACTAGGCAACACAGCATGAATAAAGCAATTTGGTGAAGAGTAGTAAAATCGCAGGGAAGTTCCTGGGGCGGGGGGTGGGGGAGGGGTCTGCCGTGTGGAGGCATCAGTCGGTGCACGGGTCAGCTGTTACTGCAGCACAATGTAACTGAAAAGCAGCTTTGTCTAGGAAGTCATCGACCGGCTATGTTGGCTGTGGACATGAAAAAAGGCAAAGTGGAAAATCACATGCTGGAACATGAGGCCCCAGAGGAGACCTCGGAGTTATTGCTACTTTTCCACATCCCGTGCAGCCATTTGCTTCTTCTAACCACTGGTTTTGGCTTCTCTACATTCAGCTTCAGGGATAACTTTTCAGGAGTTTGCTGGAATTTTTTTCCTAATTTCTAAAAATCGTGGTAAGGTACACATCACATAAAATTTACTGTCTTGACCTTTTGTAGGTGTACAGTTTAATGGTAGTAAGTACATTCATGGTTTTGCTGTATTTTGGACACCAAAGTGTTTCTCTTTTAGATTTCCTGCCTCAGGCCCATGAGGGCAAACAGATCGGTACTCAGCATTGAATGAATTCGCCTGAAGTTTCTATTTACGTTTTGAAAATTCAGTCAAACTTCATTGGGATTTTTATTTGTATGTTTTTAAAAGATTTTATTTATTTGACAGAGACACAGCGAGAAAGGGAACACAAGCAGGGGGAGTGGGAGAGGGAGAAGCTGGCTTCCCGCCGATCCCAGGACCCTGGGATCATGACCTGAGCTGAAGGCAGATGTTTAACGACTGAGCCACCCAGGCGCCCTGGGATTTTTATTTTTAAAGGGTATTATTATCATTGTTGTTAGTGGTGGGAGTTACATGTGAGACTGAAAATAAAACCTGGGTTTGTTATCAAACAGGACATTAAAGGGAACACTTCACTGGTGTGATAAATCAGATGGAAAAGTCAAGAATCAATTATTTGTTGTCACACACCAGAGCTGGTTTTCCAGACTGGTGTTCATTCCCATGCTGGGTTCAAATGGCCGCTCTTCTGAAAGGTCTTCTCGAGGCAGAGAGTGAAAGAAAACACATTGTTGCAGTATGCCCTCCACGATGCTCCTAGAGACCAGCCACGGGATTTTAGCAAAGTCACCTTTCTGTTCTGTGCTGTGGTTCCTCCTGCAGATAATGGCAGAATTTTGTATATTACCTAAGCGCTGAAAGGTGTAGAGATCTATTCGAGCAGTGTGATATAGTCACGCTGTCTTCAGGGCCACTGTCATGCGGGCCAGCCCTGCTTTGTTCTTAAAAAGCATCTTGTGTACCAGGGGTTGTCCATACTTTGTGGATGGGGGGTGTATATGTGTGTGTGTGTGTGTGTGTGTGTGTGTGTGTGTAGGAGGTCATTGTGAATGTATGTTGTTGCTTCCACTAGTTTTTCAACTGCTAACCCAGCAGAGGTAGTACAACGGACGATGCTCACCGTCTTCAGTGCTCACTTGGCAGGAAGACTGCCTCGCCCTGTGTGATTATTTGCTAATTGAGAAATAAAAAGAAGAGCCAGCTAAAGGCCTGGACAGAGTTGTATACTGTTTCAACGAAGTATCTTGGGAGGTGTAGGTTTCTAGATCCTTATTCCCATTCTTATTAATTTTCCCTTTCCTCGCTTCCTTCTTCCTTTCTTTCTCAGACTTAGAGTATACTACTTACTTATTCATTATTGTCTTTCTAGGGTAAATATTCGCTGCCTTTTTGATCACACCAATCAAACATGTAACTTTTTCTTTGCAGGTGCGTTTATTGATAAGATCTGGAGAGGGCTACTCTAAAGTCGCTCTGTTTATTAGATTTGGTGTGCTGTAGCTAGGAAAAAGAATTCTGGTTTTTCCATCTTTTTTTTTAATATTGCGGTTTGTGCTTCATAATATCCTGCACTTAAAGAACATGATTACTGTTAATTATCATTTAGAAAATTGTTCTTTGCTTGATTAGAGATTTTAGCTATGTGTACTCAAATCTAGTGGGTCTTCATTATGTGCATTACTTTCTATTCTATACTGGCTTAAATATTAATATATGGAAATTTAGCTTCATCTGCCATACCTTTTGATGTCAGAAGCATAATCAGTGTAATTGGCTTAGATTGTTTTTTCTCCTGTTTGTATTTCATATTATCTAATGTCATTAGTGAGTTGACTGCTGAGTGGGTAATCTGCATTTCAGAACTGCTGCTTGAGCACATTATTACCATTGATTTTGATTATTTTAATTTCCATTCACCCTAGGCAGGCCCTCAAGCTGTGTCGTATTATTCAAAGAACTGCTTTCTTCCATTCAGTGAGCAAATCTTTCGGTTTCTGAAAACCCATCAGCGTTCTGATAAATCCTGATTTTTTACTTAGTCTGGGGGCAACTTGATTTTGGTAGCATATGGCTGGGCGTAGGTAGCTCAAGACTTGTCTGTGTTCATTCTGAATGGTGGTTAGCCTAGAAGCCTCTGGTGCCCAGAGGGAAGCCGGGTGCCCGGTCTGGTCTGCTTTCAGAGACTCAGCTGGGTAACTGTCGGGCTTCTCTGAGCCTGGAGCCAGGGCTCCCTATGCACAGGACGCGTGGGCAGTTGACTGCTGGAGCACTGCAGCCGTACCTCTCCTCGCTCTCCCCAGGGCTTGCAGGTTTACCTTCTGCCCTTGGAGAATGATTGCTGGCCTCACTGAAGGATTGGAATCCAACTTCCTTTTGGTTTTTGAGTGTATTCCAAAACTAAGTGTAAAAAGAACCCCACATTAAGATCTAGGTTTGGCTACGGCCAGCCACGGATGCTGCTTAGCCCCTGGCTCGGATGCATGCGCTCTGTCCAGCTGCTGCTGGCTGTTGAGTCATTTGTAGTTGCACGGAACCCCGACCGTTCAGGCCGCGAAAGAAATGACCAGCACCAGTATTCTGCTTCTGGCTTTTTATAGACAAGGAAACAGAGGCCTGGAGAGGTAGATGACTGGCTGGAGGTCACGCAGCTGCCGAGCGTCAGAGCTGAGTGGGAGAGTCGCCTTTTACAGGCGGCCCGTGCTCTTCCCTTTTCAGCGGCCCCTTGTTACTGGACGAGCGAGTGTAGCGGCGTATTTTGCACACCTGCTGACCACCAGGTGGGGGGCTGGTCGGCAGCTGTATACGTACCCGTGTAGTTCGAGGCGGTTTTTAGGGGCAGAGGTTTTATGAGAGAAATGGGAATACACAGGAACGTGATTAAAAGCATGTGTGTAATGTGTCTACACACATGTACGTGTTAGAGGTCTAGCAGGGTGATTCTGCCTGGATGTGACCTAAATTGGCTTGGATTAAAGAGTTTCTCTCCTTTCTCCCATCCGGGCAGGCTCCTTGCTCCTGTAGTGTGGGGGAAACACAGGAGTTTGGGGCTCAGAGTTCTGTCCCCCTTGGAAGGCACTGCCTGAGTGGGACTCCAACCCCCTTAGCACTTTGCTTCACGGTCTGGTTTGACCGGAGGAGGCGGAAGCAGTGGTAGCTTCCTTGGGGAGACTGGAGGTGGACGACGGGGTAGGACTTCTCTGTTTGAAGTTTCTACGATAATTAGTTTAGGACATACCAAACTATAATTCGTAATGCATTGAATTATTGTCGGAATTTGTAATTATCGAAAGGGTTTTTAAATGTTTTCACCAATAAGCCCCAAGGGTGGATACTTTAGGGCCCATGACTGGCAGTTCTTTGAACAGTTGGTTAACGTTAATTTGGCCTCATCAAAGGAGGCAAATAAAATGGACCCAGGCAATATTTTACCATACATGTCTAGAAATGAGAATCTTAATCCTAAATAATCAGTGCCTGCTGTTTCCTCCTCGGGCCAGGCCTCTCCTTGTTTTAATTTGTTGCTTTCTGACGTAGGAATGTCAGCTAATGGGCTCCTTTCTCAATCCTGTGCGAGCACCTGGTCATCCGAGGTCCCTAGAACGTGCCTGTATCACACCTGCTTTCTTTGCCGTTCAGTTACAAACCCCAGGGAGGGGGGTTACTTGGCACCGAGGAAAGCTTGCACTAGCCAGAACATTTGGAGACTCACTGAATTTTTGTCTGAGTTGCCAGGGAAGTTTCAAATTGAATGGACCTGGATACTTAGATGAATTTACTTAATGAAAGGGATAAAAGGATGGACAAGGCCAGTGACTTCTAGACTCTTGGCTTTCACGGACCATTACAATTTCTAAAATGATTTTAAAGACTGACATAGAATTATCGTTTCTTTTTTCTAAGTAAGGCCATTAAAAAAGTATCAATATATCACCCACTATGACACCGTGTGTGTGTGAGAGAGAGAGAGAGAGAGAGAAAGAGGGATTAACAGTAAGGACAGTCCTTGCATTCAATTAAAAAAACTATGAAAAACTTAATGTGGTATTTATTTTTTTCATTTTACTGAAGAGGCATAAAAACTGGCATTTAACAGCTACTGAGCCAAGTGACCTTTTAGAGTCCCTTTCAGATATCACACTGACTTATATTTAACTTATATCACTATGACCCAAAGAGCTTTTCATCCTTATTCATTTTTTCCCTTCTCAGGAACTCTTTCCTTGCTTGTGATTAGCTTTCTTCCCCCACTGCCCCTCTCCCGCTGGCCCCCACTTGGTCCTCCTCCTCTCCTATTCTCCAGTGTTTGCCAGGTGATCTCTCAAGGGCAGAAAGGCTCAGTGTCACCACTCTGGGGTACCCCTTCCAAGGGGTTGGTTTCTTTTTAGAATGGGGTGGTGTTCTCAAACCTGAGGAGAGTGCCATCATACAAAACACTCATGCCATAGATTAAAATGTAAAACATCGTTGTTTGGCTGACATCCATCTACTCTTAGCTACTTCATGACTATAATAATCACCCAACTAGCTGTGCACCTACCAAGTAGTTTTGTGTTCTGAATATTTTTCCAATTAGTTAGTCCCTGTGGTAGGGGACTGAAAAAAAAGGACCTTTCTTAAATCAAGATATATTATGTTGTTTGCTTCTCTTCAATCTACTGGGCCTATTACTCTGTCATAGAAATAGATTAATGGGCTGAAAATTTCACCAGAGCTTGTTTTCTCATGAATTTTGCTGATCTTACTGCTTTTGTTTGGGCCAGAATTTACAGTAACTGCAGGTCTGGTTGTTTTTCAAGATTTAGATTTCTAGTTTCAGTAAAATATTTCCCAAGTTTGTAAGAGTGGAGGGCAGTGAAAACTTTTCTATAAATTTTACAAATAAGCCTGTTTTTGATACCCATAAAATCAGCTGGTTTGACTTTTCGATAATAATTAGGTTAATGTTCCTCATTCAAAAGGACTTCTGGGGAACTATTTTATCAGTTAATTTGAAACAAAACACTTTCATGGGTTATAATTTTGTATTCTAATTATCATGAAATAAAGTTTAGCAGCTGGATAGTGGGATCTCATTTTATTGAGGGTTTGAATTCAAGGACTAGATCATATCTTTTGATTCTAATGAAAGACAATACTGCACACATTCCTTAAAACTTCAGATAGCTATTTCTTTTGTTCTGTCCATAAAAAATGCAATAAAGTCTCAGTTTTAATCAGGTACCACGATTCATTAAAGCATCTTGGCAGATTTTTTGTCAGAGATGTTTTTGCTATCGATGGAGTATTTTGGGTCTTCTATGGTGGAAAATAGAGTTAAAACATTCAGGAGCTTCTAAGTTCTTCACATAAAACCATTGTGGTCCATATAGTCCAAGAGTTAAAATACCACCCAGTTCCTGGTGAGGCTGAGATGCTGGCTTAGCAGTGTAAATCTGAGCAGCAGAGTCCCAGGAGAGCATGGGGTCTTTTAAGCTTCTAGAAGTTCTGTGGTTAAAGCACTGGATATGCATGAAGGTCACCTATCGCCTTTGGAGTCTTTTGAATGGCTCTACCCTACCTCAGCGGTGGTATTGTGGACAGACCCCTGAATTTGGACAGAGCACCCCTGGACTCCAGTCCTGACAAGCCCCTCTCTAGCCGCTGGCTGAGTCATGGTCTTCTCATCTGAGAATAGCTATGCTTCACTCAGAGGGCTATTGTGGAGATGACAAGACATCATGTGGAGAAAAATAGTTTATAAAGTGTGGAGCTCTTTCAAGTATTTGCCACGGTGTTAACCCTATCAGAAGCCAGTGTGGTTAAGGATTGATAAGGGTCGACCACATACATTCCTATCCTCTCCATTTTCACCTGTTGGTGGGTAGCATGTCTGCTCTGGTATGTTGACTTGACAGCAGTTATGGGGCATCCGTCTTATCACGTAATTATATTCCATCTCGTAATGTCACCAAAGGGACTCCATGACAGGATAGGTCCCAACCTAGAGTTCTAGAGGCTTGATGGTCATCATTTCAACCTCAAAGTGTGGGCTGATATACCCTTAAAGAACTAGAGGTAAGAAACTAAGTATCAAAAGCAAGTGAGAATTCTGCCTAAACATGTCATCTGGTTGGAGGTGGAGGGGAGAAAATTCTGCCCTGATGGCATCTGAGCCCTGACAGAATGGGAGGCATGTGGAGACCCATGCTTTGTTCTTGGCATAAAGAGCCAGCCTATGGGGCTCCTTGGCAGGAATGAACTGTGGCATCTGCTGGGAGTAGAGAATATATTTAAATGGAGTTAGTTTCGATATATTAGTTTCTTGTCACTAGGGATGAGCAAACCCAGCAGTGCTCTATGTTTTCAGAAAGTCTGACTTATTTTTCAAGCATTTTGGGTTTGGCAAATTCTACATGTGTTTTGCCAGCTCTCCTTCTTTAATTATTAGTATTAAACCCATGTGTATGAATTTGAATGAGAATTTCATAGCCATTTTAATATTTATTTACACTTTAATTCATCCAGAAACTGTGTTGAGTAAGAGTGGTTATATCTTGTGGAGTCTTTGAAGATAGTTTATAAACATTTCTCTTCATAAGATGTAACACCGATTGCAAGCTTTCATTTCTCACAAAGAAATTTGGATTTGGGGATGGTTAGGATGGGATCCCAATTCCAAATCTGCAATGCTTATGGCATGGTTTGAACAACACAAAGTAAGTTCTCACTGTCTTACTTGCATTTGACTTAGAGGCAATCGTTTTGGTAAAAATCCCAAAAGGATTTTCCAGAAAGCACATGCTCTTTAGAAAACGTTATTCTCCATCCCTAGGTCTTGCATACAGTTGCCAGAGCCATGGAAAAACAATTTCCGCGGCCCATCTTTTTTTTTTTTTCTTTCTTTTTGCCAAGTACGACACACAGATTGGTTCCAGGCAGTAGATGAGTACAAAGAGAAATGGTAATTTCCCAACACTTCTCACCTTCTCATTGCCCGGTAACCCATCTATGTCTGTCGCGGGCTATGCTCAGTACTAACTACATCAGTAATACTGATTTAAGGGAAACGGCATTGTTTGGTAATGGCAAAATAATGGTCTCATTTTGCTCTGATCACAAGCTACTATTCTATTCCTGACAGTTTGTTCTGAGATAATAGCAAGGGTGGGAACTGTAGTTACAAGTATTAGAGCTTGGGGTAGGGTGGGGGGATGTCGTGACCGTTCGGTCAAACCCCTCTGTTAGCAAAGGGTTTGAAATATCAAATGAACAATATAAACCGAGGCACATGGCAGGCATACAATAAATGCTTTCGAATTAATGCATCAAGTAATCTTAAAGACCAAGCTCTTTTTATGCGTAAAGAATTGTATTAAATTGAATTGAATATCCAGACAAGAAGTGCAGCTGTTTATTCTTACGTCTTCCTCTTCGGTCCTTTGTCTACAGAACCGAGCTGCATTTCCTTGAATCGAGAAGGAATTTTGTACTTCATTGTCAGTTACTGCAATTTCATAACAGTAAATGTTGTACTTTAATGAATATTCGATTGGAGGGTGGGAAATGGACCCAAAATCACTAGATTTTGGTCATAATTTATGAACCTGTTTATTTAAGCTGCACTGTTCACATTTTTTACATTCCACTTTGGATTTTGAGATAATTATAGATTTACATGCAGTTATAAGAAATACTACAAAGATATGTCATGTACCCTTTACCTAGTGCTAACATCTTGGAAAACTATAGTACAATATCATAGCTAGGATATTGGCATTAACACAGTCAAGTGATAGAACATTTTTTTTAAATTGATGTATAACTGACATAACATTATATTAGTTTCAGGTGTACAACATAATGATCCGTTATTTGCATACAGGGGAGAATGATCACCTTGTGAAGTCTAGTTAGCATCCATCACCATGCATGGTTGTCAAATTTTTTTCTCACAATGAGGACTTTTACGATTTACTTTCTTATCAGCTTTCAAATACACAATACAGTATTATTAACTGTTGTCCACCATGCTGTCCATTCCATCCCCAGGACTTATTTTATAAATGGAAGTTTGTACCTCTTGACTCCCTTGACCCATTTCGCCAACCACCCATCCGCCACCTCTGACAACCACCCATCTGTTCTCTGTATCTATGAGTGAGGATTTTTGTTTTGTTTTTAAGAGTCCACATATAAGTGAAATCATACAGGATTTGTCTTTCTCTGACTTCATTTAGCAGAATGCCCTCAAGGTCCATCCATGTTGTCCTTAATAGCAAGATTTATTCTCTTCCATGGCTGAATAGTTTTCCATGGGATACTATATATACTACATCTTTTTTATCCATTTATCCATCGATAGACACTTAGGTCGTATCCATATGTTGGCTATTATAAATAATGTTGCAATGAACATGGGAGTGCATATATCTTTTTAAATTAGTGTTTTCATTTTTTTTGGATAAACACCTGAAGTGGAATTTCTAGATCATATGGTAGTTCTATTTTTACTTTTTCAGGAATAGTACACAAGGGTTCCTTTTCTCGAAATCCTCACCAAGGATGTTATTTCTTGTCTTTTCATAATAACTATTCTAGCAGTTGTGAAGTGTTAGCTCATTGTGGTTTTGACTTGCATTTCCCTGATGACGAGTGGGTGATATTGAGCATCTTTTCTTGTACCTATTGGCCATCTGTATGTCTTTTTGGGAAAATGTCTCTTCAGAGTCTCTGCCCCTTTTTTAAATTGGATTTTTTTTTTTTTTGGTATTGAGTTGTTCTTTATACATTTTGGATATTAAAATGTTCTTTATACATTTTGGATATTAACCCTGTATCAGATATAGGACTTACAAATATTTTATCCCATTTGGTAGATTGCCTTTTCATTTTATTGATGATTTTCTTTGCTGTGCAGAAGCTGTTTAATTTGATGTAGTCCCACTTGTTTATTTTTGGTTTTTATTGCCTTTGCAGTCAGATCCCAGAAATCACCAAGCGTTAGGTGAAGGCTTAGTGCCTGTGTTTTCCTCTAGGAGTTTGATGGTTTCAGGTCTTACTTTCAAGTCTTTAATCCCTTGAGTTAATTTTTATGTATGGTGTAAGACAGGGGTCTAGTTTCAAGATAGTGAACATTTCTTTCTTTTCTTTTTTTTTTAAAGATTTTATTTATTTATTTGACAGAGAGAGACACAGCGAGAGAGGGAACACAAGCAGGGGGAGTGGGAGAGGGAGAAGCAGGCTCCCCGCTGAGCAGAGAGCCCGATGTGGGGCTCGATCCCAGGACCCTGGGATCATGACCTGAGCCGAAGGCAGACGCTTAACGACTGAGCCACCCAGGCGCCCCGATAGTGAACATTTCTAACACCACGAGGATCCCTCAAGCTGCCCTTTGGGAGCCACTCCCACGTCCCTCCTATCCTCACCCTTTCCTTAACACTTGACAGCCACTAAGCTGGCCTCCATTTCCATAATTTTTTCATCCCGAGAATGTTATAAAAATGGAATCATATAGAATTTAACATTTTGGGATTGGTTTTTTTTCATTCAACATAATTCTGCAGAGATTCTTCCAGGTTGCTGCATGTATCAATAGTATATCTCTGGGGCGCCTGGGTGGCTCAGTCTGTTGAGCGTCTGACTCTTGGCTTTGGCTCACGTCATGATCTCGGGGCTGTGAAGTCCAGCCCCATGTTGGACTCCACACTTAGCAGACTCTGCTTCTCTCCCTCTCCTCCTCTGCCCCATCTGTGCTGTCTCACTCTGTCAAATAAATAAATCTTTAAAAAAAAATTACATTCCTTTTTTTATAGGTAGTAATATTCCACATCGTGGATACAACACAATTTGAAGGATATCTGGGTATCTAAATTGTGGTTTATCCTGGTATCTTCTATTTCTTTAATGAGCCTTTCTCTTTGTTGAGACTTAATTTTCATTTGTTTCAAGCATGTTTATAATTGCTTATTGAAACATCTCAGGATGGGTTGCTTTAAAATCTTTGCCGGTTCAAACATCTCTGTCATCTCAGTGTTGGTATCTGTTGATAGTCTTTTTTTTAATATTTTTTTAAAGTAATCTCCACACACAACGTGGGGCTTAAACTCACCACCCAGAGATCAAGAGTCACATGCTCTTCTGACTGAGCCAGCCAGGCGCCCCCTGTTGATGGTTTTTCATTCAATTTGAAACTTTCCTGGTTCTTGGTATGAGGAGTGATTTTTTATGGAAACCTGGACATCTTAGATACTGTGTCATCAGATTCTGAATCTTATTTAAACCTCCTGTTTTAGCTGGTTTCCTCTGTCACCACTCCAGCAGGGGGAGAGGAGGAAGCAACTCATTATTAGCTCGTAGAAGTCCTGGTTCTCCACTATGCCTCTTTTGACACTCAAGGGCTCTCCATATAGAACCGCTGGGCAGGCGTGGGAGCTCTGACATCCTGCCTTCACGCATAACCTCCCTGGCTGGTAGGGGTAGTGGGGATGCCTTGTTACTGCTCCCCACATGGTCCCCACTGACAGCATGAGGGGAGAAATTGTCTTCCTACTGCTAATGACATCGGTAATGACGAACTTCCTGGCTCTCAACTAGGTCCCCTTGCCATCACTCTAGCAGGGGTGGGAGGAATGCCTCGTTACTGCTGGGTGGGGGTGGAAGTCCAGGCTCTGCATGTGGTCTCTCTGGGAGTGAGGAGGGACTTGTTATCATTCAGCAGGGATGAAAGTCCTGGCTTCCTGCTTGGCACCTTATTACACCCTCCAAGAAGGTGAAAGTCTAGGCTTACCTTAGCCTTTGTTGGTGCGGGTAGGGGGAGGGCCATAAATTTTTCTCTGGTGTTTGGTTGGATTACTGTCTCAAAGTTTTCTGTCTTAATAGACTACTCCTTTCCTGGTCCTTTGGCTAAAGAGAGCAGGCTTTGATGTTGTTGTTTTTGGCCTGCGCTAGTTGGTGTTTCTGGGTGGCTAGATTCTTTAGCTCCCAGTCTGAGATATAGGAGGCAAAAAGACAAACCAGGAAACTTAGCGCCATTTTGTGCCTTGGGTGTCCAGCTCCCTAATGGTTTTCCTTTCTCCTTTCTTTTTAAAGTCTCGCATGTTTATTTTATATACAATGTCTAGGCTTTTTTTTTTTTTCTTTGTTATAGTTAGTGGGGAGAATAAGGAAACATAAATCTATGCCACCTTCCCATGTTTTTGTTTTAAACAGAAGGGGAAGAGATGAAATTGAGGTCAGAGAAAAGAAGTTGTGGGTTTTTTTTTAATGATTCCTATTGATTGGGAAAAGCATCTTTTGTTTTTAGCTGTCATGCTTACCATGAGTCAAACATTTGGTATAGCTGTTATTGCTTTCTAAACCCCCTCCATAGCTACAGAGCTCATCATGTTTCCCTTTTCATCAAAGCCAGTCATTTGCAGCTTGGCACATCGCAGCCAGCCTTCTAGGGGGAAGCGTTGGGACGTGAAGTCACTTTGGGAAGGCTCCTATGTTCTGACACTTCCAATCTCTTCTGATGTCCATGTCTTCACTCCACAAAGATGTGGTTAGTCAGCAGTTTTATTTTATCACAACTCAGGAAAGGGTTTTGTGTGGCAACACGCTATTAGGAATAACATTTTGGGCCCATTAAACATGATTATTATCACCAAAGCTCTATTTGGAAGACCAGTTTTTTAACTCTGCTAGTAACTTTGTCTTGAAAAACCGTATTTACCCACACATACACACGTGCAGAGACTCCAGCCTAAAAATTGGCTGTTAGCATTCATATTTTATTGAACCAGTAAATTATGAGTTTAACATTTTAGTCAAATTGAATGCCAAGTGTTTCATTTCAGGCCCTAGTGTCCATATTGACAGGACTTTAAATCTACTACTTGTGCATCTGGAGCTTGTTAGATGTTTATAGTTCGAAGGGAGCCAAATGTCAATGGCACCTTTGGTCTGTGCAGAGATCCAGTGGAGCAAGCAGTTACTGTGCCTCTGAAGCAGAAACAGGCACCAGAGGGCCAGGTCCCCACTGATGTGCATTGTGTAAGAAAGGTGGGGAGTGGGTTGGGCTTAGAGTTACAAGCTTTCTCATAATTCATCTCCAAGAAACAAGCCTATGTTCCCAGAGACATGCATAAGTGGTCTGATGGGAGGACCAGCACAGTCTCTCTGGAGTAGCGCTGTCCAGTAGAACGTTCCATGATGGAATGTTTTGTGTCTGTGCCATCCAATGTGTAGCCATTCACCACATGGGGCTACTGAGCAGTCCAAATATGGCTAGTGCAATGGAGAAACTGGATTTTTCTTTGATTTAATATTAATTAAACATTTTCATTTTAATAGGCATATGTAGCTAATGATTACTGTTTTGAACAGTCCAGCTCGAAAGCCAAGCCAGATGTGAAGAAATACTGGGAATTGGTTCCTTTTTTGCAGCCGTGATTAGCCAGTGATGATTTTTTACTTCATCCATGCATCCACTCACCCACCCACTGACCTCTAAAGTGTATGTTAAGCATTTTTATGACTAGGCACCGTGATTACTCTGGAAGATGCATAGACACGTGCTATTCCCAGCCCTTCTCTTGCTTCACAAGGTATGTTCAAATGCATTTCTCTACAGACCCAGCACAAAACAGTATGAGATAGGGACTGTGGATTCAGACAGACCTGGTTTCAGTTCTACCTCAGCTGTTCCATCTCCTTAGGCATGTTACTTAATCTCTCTGAGCCTCAATTGCTTCATCTATAAACTAAAATTAAAATCTGCCTGTGATGGTTAATTGTGTGTTCCACCTTGGCTGGACCATAATACTCAGATATTTGGTCAGACACTATTCCGGTTGTTTCTGTCAGAGTGCTTTTGGGTGAGATTCATATTTAAATTGGTAGACTTTGAGTAAAACAGATTTCTCTCCATAATGGGGGTGGGCCCCGTTCAGTTGAAGGTCTAAACAGAGCATAGGGCTGATCACCCCTGAGCAACAGGAATTCTGCAGCAGACTGCCTTTGGATTTTGTCTGTGACATTGGCTTTTCCTGCTTTTCTAGCCGACTGCCTCTGGACTGGAACTGCACCTTCTTCCTGAGTCTCCAGGCTGTGGGCCTCTTCCATCACCTTTTAGGCTCACCAGGCTTCCACAACTGTGTGAGCCAATTCCTAAAATAAATCTCCTCATATCTATCTATCTATATCTTTCTATCCATCTATCTAACTTTCTATCCATCTAACTTTCTATTCATCTATCTCTACACACACACATACACATACTTATGTATGGAATGTTTGTGTATCCCCAAATTCATATGTTGAAGCTCTAATTCCATGTGGTGGTATTTGGGGATGAGGCCCTTGGAAGGTAATTAGGGCTAGATTAGATAGTGAGGGTAGGGCCCTCATGATGGGATTATTGGCCCTATTAAAAGAAGAAAAAAGAGAAGGAGAAAGATGTTGATTTCGCTCTCTCTCTGCCATGTGAGGACAGTTGGGAGGCAGTCCAGGAAGACCTCTCACCAGAATTCAATCATGCTGGCACCCTCATCTCAGGCTTTTAGTCGCCAGAACTGAGAAACATAAACTTGTGTGGTTTGAGCCACCCAGTTCATGGCATTTTGTTAGCTCAGCCTGAGCTGACTAATAAATGCCCTATTGGTTCTCTTCTTTGGAGAGCCCTAACCAACACATCCCCTTCCCAAGGTTGTTGAGGAACTTGGATAAGGCAAAGCACTGGCATGAAGTGAGTTCTTGCTTGTCAGTACCTTTGTCCCTCCCACTGCATGAACACTGCCCCCTGCTCCAGCCATCCTGTCCCCTTCACGCTGTTTGATCTATTCCGGTGACTTCCTTCTCTTCCTTGCAGTTCCAATTCTAGCCACCCTTCCAAGCCAGCTTTTTCACAAGACTGCAATGGACAACAGGGTCTTCCTTTCCTAACCTCTAGTAGGCTTCAAAATCTAGACCTTTGGTGTTTAGTACTTTTGAATATGCTTCCTTGTTTTCAATTTTAAAACATAGCCACTTTTGAGTGACTGCTTACTATGGACCCTGTCCTGTAACAAGCACTTGCCACATAGCATCTGGTTTAATTCTCAAAATAACCTTATGCTGTAGGCATTAGCATAGTCAGTGTTCAGTTCACAGATGAGGGAATGAAAGCCCGGAGAGGTTTAATATGTGTGTGATGATGCTCAAACAGAAAAGATACTTGGAATACTTCCCGATGCATTCCCTCCTCAGTATTCGGCTATCCCCCCTGCCCCCGCAGCTCTTCTGTTATTAAGGCTGAGTAAAGAGTTTTGTTGGCCTCGGAAGGAGAGGGAGGGGACAGCCTGGAACACAGGGTGACAGTGTGTCCCTTTGGTTTCTCTGTGGCAGCACCACCTTCCGCGATCATGGCGGATAATGCTGGGAACTCACTTTGCCAGCCTCCTTCGTTGCTAGTCATGGGCAGGAGAGTCCGTTCAGACCAAAGCAACTGAGGAGGCATTGCCACGAGCTGCGGGGAAATAGTTCCTCCCTGATTAGAAGAGGGTCTCTCTGCTCATGAGAGCAGCAAGTCCTGTCGTCTTCTTATCCTTCTCTGGATCCCGCCAAGCGAGGTGTTGCCACGGCAGCCATCTGACAACCAGGAAGGGAGAATGGCCAGCCCTCTGGGAAGGGCTGAGTAGAATGGGTTCCTGACACCATGACACTGGATCCTTGATGCCACCATTGAGCTACTCAAGCAACTCTCGAACTTGCCTACATTTTTAACTTCTCCTTATGAGAGAGAATAAACATGTTTAAGCCGGTTGCCTTTTACTGAGAGATAAAAGTGTTCTAACACATACAGGTACGGGGCACCTGGGTGGCTCAGTCGTTAAGCATCTGCCTTCAGTTCAGGTCATGATCCCAGGGTCCTGGGATCGAGCCCCGCATCGGGCTCCCTGCTCCGCGGGGACCCTGCTTCTCCCTCTCCCACTCCCCCTGCTTGTGTTCCCCCTCTCGCTGTGTCTCTCTTTGTCAAATAAATAAAAATCTTAAAAAAACCAAACAAACAACACAGGTGCATGATGAATCTCAAAGTATACTTTTAAAATCTTTTGAGTCTCTACGGAGGTGATAATAACGTTGAAAGTTAGAAATCTGTCACTTGAAGAAGCATCAGCCCATCCGGATGTGGAGAAGCAAGTGGAGGGAAGTTGTTTATATGGCCTGGGGGTCCCTAGGAAAATGGGCCTCCCTCCTCTAGGAAGGGAAGGGAATACATCTCCACGAGTAGACCATGGAGGTGCCATAGGCATGGAAATAGGTAGAAACAAAGGAGCTGCAGAGGTCAAGATGGAGAAACCAAGACAAGAGCCTTATACCAGCACACAATGTTTGGGTTGGACACAATGTTGGGTTGGACACAATGTTGGCATGGAATAGCCCAGGTACAGGAGGTGAGTGTCCAGGGCCTAGATGAGGAGAGCTGAGCCTGGCTGATGGTCCTGCTGGACTGTATGTGAGGGGGGGGGGAGGGGGCGGGGAGGAATTGCTCATGAGGAAACTGGGGTGCTGTTAGGTGGGAATGGATTTGAAGAAGACCATCAACCAATGTCCTCTACAACAGTGCAACTCAAAGTGCAGTCTGCAGATGGAGACAGGTCTACAAAACTCTGTAGTTTGTGAGGAAGTAAGTTCAGAACTTGAGAATCAGTGTTTAGAAATGACACTGACAAAAGAAATTTTATGTTCGTTGACTCTAATAATCATGAATTTGGACTTGTATTATGTAGGTCTTTTAAATCATTTTTTCTAGAAATTTTTATTGTATTTTATAATACTCTCAGTCTGTGAAGAATTTTTCCCACCATTTTAAGAATTTAAGTATAATCTACATAAAATAAGTTGTTTTTAGTGTGAGTTTTGGCAAATATATACAGTGTGGCAGCCACCACCACAGTGAAGTTATAAAGGTTCTCTCACCTCCCAAATTCCCTCTTATCCCTTTGTAGTCAACCCTTCCCCAAACTCTCAGCTCCTGGCAAACACTGGTCTGTTCTCTGTCCCTAGAGTTTGCCTTTCTAAAAATACTATATCGATGGCATCATCCATCATGAAGTCTTTTACAAAAATTGATTTTATTGTGTTTAAAAATTTATTTTGGGGGGCGCCTGGGTGGCTCAGTCATTAAGCGTCTGCCTTCAGCTCAGGTCATGATCCCAGGGTCCTGGGATCGAGCCCCACATCGGGCTCCCTGCTCCGCGGGAAGCCTGCTTCTCCCTCTCCCACTCCCCCTGCTTGTGTTCCCTCTCTCGCTGTGTCTCTCTCTGTCAAATAAATAAAATTAAAAAAAAATTTTTTTTTGAATGGAGATATAGTGGACATGGAACATATTTTCAGGTGTACAGTGTAGTGATGTGAATATCTGCATACATTATGTGGTCTTCTGAGTCTGGCCTATCTTACTTGGCATAAAACATGTGAGATTCATCCATGTTATTGTGCATACTATTCTTTGATTGATTGTTGAGTAGTATTCCATGGATACCTATAGTTTATTTATCCATTCTCCAGTTGAGATACAAGTTTTTTCTAGTTTTTGGCAATTGTGAAAAAAGCCACTATAAACATTTGCATGTGGTTCTTGGCGTAAACATAGGTTTTTATTTCATGGGGTAAAGATGTAAGAGGGGATTGCTGGCTCATAAGGCAAGTCTATGTGTAAGGTTATAAGACCGTGCAGAACAGTTGTTCAAGGCAGCTGTGCCACCTCCCTCTCCCATTGGCAATGGACCAGAGTTCTGGTTGCGCTATAGCCTTGTGAGCATGGGGTCCTGTCAGTTTATAGAATTTCAGCCTTTGTAATAGGATCTCATTATGGTTTTAATTTGTATTTGACTAATGATGTTGAGCATCTTTTAATGTGATTATTTGCCATCTGTAGCTCTTCTTTAGTGAAATGTCTGTTCAAATCTTTTGCCAATGGAAAAAGAGAGGTTTTTTCCCCCCTAGTATTGAGTTGTGAGAGTTCTTTATATACTCTGGATACGAGTTCTTTATCATGTAAGTGCTTTGCAAACATTTTCTCCTAGACGGTCTGGTCTTTTCACGCTCTTAGCTGTGTCTTTTGAAGAGATGTTATTTTCGATGAATTCCAATTTATCAGTTTTTCTCTTTACGCATCATGCTTTCGGTATCCTAGCCAATTTTCTGAAAGTTTTTTAGTTTTAGATTTTGAATTTAGATTGAGGATTCATTTTGATTTAATTTCTGTAAAGGGTGGGAACTGTGGATATTTCTTTTCTTTTTTTTTCGTGTATGTGTATCCAATTGAGCACTATTTGTTGACAAGATTCTGCGAAAAGGTTTTAACTTGGCAAACAGAGTGGTCCTTCAACAAGGATGGGTTGAGGAGCACTGACTACACAACAGTTTCATTTGCGGCTGCCTGGAGATCCAATCTCAGATTATTTATTTTTTTAAAAGATTTTATTTATTCATGAGAGATAGAGAAAGAGAGGCAGAGGCAGAGGGAGAAGCAGGCTCCCCGCAGAGCAGGGAGCCCGATGTGGGACTCGATCCCAGGACCCTGGGATCATGACCTGAGCCGAAGGCAGTCGCTCAACCGACTGAGCCACCCAGGCGCCCCCAATCTCAGATTATTGTCAAGATGTCCAAATGTCCTTCCTGTGAGCCGCAGCTACTCACCTTTCATTACAGTTATTCGCAGCCTGGATTAGGGAGGCAGAATGAACTCCTACCTGATTAATCAAAGAATAGCTTTATAGCTTTCTCAAATGTTTGGTAAATAAAAGGTATTCTCAGAAATTTAATATAAAGCGTCCTTTTTTTTTTTTTAAAGATTTTATTTATTTATTTGAGAGAGAGAGAATGAGAGAGAGCACATAAGAGGGGGGAGGGTCAGAGGGAGAAGCAGATTCCCTGCTGAGCAGGGAGCCCGATGTGGGACTTGATCCCGGGGCTCCAGGATCATGACCTGAGCCGAAAGCAGTCGCTTAACCAACTGAGCCACCCAGGCGCCTGCGTCCTTTCTTTTTTAATCTTTGAACAATTGAGCTTGCAATTTTTCTTCTCAATATGACCCAAAGCTCTATGGCTGCTGGAGAAGTTGGATAAAGATCCCCCTCTATCCTCATTTTATCACATAGTGCTCTTTTCCAAATAGTTGGAAACAGCTGGATTTTTCATGAATCCGTGGTAAACTTGGAAATTGCCAAAGGCTGGCAAAACAGCTCAAGTCTGTGTGTGAAATCCTACATCAAATTCCGGAAGGGAAAGCAGTACGGCTCAGATGGCATCATTAGCCGTCTCCTGTGGAGGGGTGTTTGGCAATGAGAGGCATCCTGTTTATCAGGTGATCATGCGCTCACTTCTGGAAGAGAAACTAAGGACCATGCTCTCGTGTTGGCACTTGAATAATTAGGTCAACCTTCATGCTGGCGTGAGAATAAGTAAGCCATGTTGACATCGTAACCCAGTACTGGGGGGGAAGGACTCAATATTGCTGGAAAGTACATTTCATCACAGGGAGAACAATCAGTTATTCTTGGCACTATGAAGTTAGTTCTGAAATGGAGGCAAACTCAAAAGGGAGATAAGCCCATTTCTCTACCTCCTCTCTCATCTGCAATGTTGTAGGCTCGATGAGTTTATCAGTTCACGACACGGGGCAGTAACAGTAACTAGATATGTTGATTTGAGAGTCTATGTGACCCTGTTGAGTTGTCTGGAAAATCAGGAATGCTGCTATCTAATCCAAGAGTATTTCCTAAGATGACAAGATGCTACAAAATCTATTTTAAATGTGGGGGACCTTTTTCCAGATCTACAAAGAGAGGATAAAAGTGTAATGCTGAGAAATTAGAAAAATCACTGGTTAACAGAATGTTCTCTTATCTTGGAGGTGGTATTCAAAAAACTAAAACCAAGTCCCAATACTTTCCTCTTCCTATCTTATGATTTTTTTTTTTCTTCTTCTTCTCTGGAACCAAATTTGCTCAACTCACCTAATCAAAGAAGGGATTTGTCAGAAGGATATGGAGTGTGTCACAGAACCTGAGGGCAGATGTTTTATCCAGACACATGGAGAGACTGGTACAACTAGATGACTACTCTGTCTGATGGAGGCCACTTTCTTGCTCCCCTCTGCCTCTCTCTGCATGCTTCTTTCCTTTCTCCATCACCAGCACACTCCCTTCATCTTCTTGTGGGCTAACGTGGTTGCCCCAGCTTCACATTTACATCACTTCTCAGTTCAAGCACCCACCAGAGATGAACTAGAGCCCCACGATCCACCCCCATATTTCCAAGTCCTGTTTGCTGGCCTAGGCCTGTCTTGGCTGGGGTCCTCAATTCTGATTTAACTGGCATGGCCTGGGTCCAGAATCTGGGGCCTGCTGTCCAACCACACAGGTGGAGGAATCACACTTTCTAAAAAGAGACATGACCAATGGGCCACCTGTCTACACTTCTCTATAAACACCACCATTACAAATATAAAGTGGAGGAAGTGCTAGATGAGAGAAATATTGAACACTGTTAAGAAACATAGATTCCAGTATAGCTTTGCTTTCTACCCTTGGAGCCAAAATGGACAGAGGATCCAGAAGGATCTGCAGGACTGTATCAGGTGACCCTAGAAAGAATGGATCCCATAGCTGTCTCCATCCATGATGACTTTGCAGTGACTTACCAAGCCGAATTAATCAAGTAGCCTTCTAAGCCACCATCTTCCTGGAGATTAGGGCCAATACTGCTCAGGAAAAATTATCATCCAAGTTCAGGTGACTAAATGACAGCCATGGAGCTGCCTTCAACATAGTGTGGACCTTCTACAAACTGACCAGGAGAGGTTCCTTGTAGAGAAAGAAGACGGGGACAGGTTAAGAAAGTCATTTTGTAACTTAGAGTTTGTCTAAGTAGATTTACCTTTCTCAGTAAATAAGGGTTGGAACAGCCTTAGCACACCTTCTTGTTCCATAACATGAGCCTCTCCAGTTGTACCTTCTCCCTGTTTGGAAGCTTTATCATGCATCTGACACAACAGGGGTCCTCTGCCTTTCCTTAACAGGTGCGCTGTTTGTCTGGTACTTGCTCCTGGAGGCAGGTGTACCACTTGAGAGCTACAGCTTATTCTCCTGCCTTTCACTAGAGACTGAATGGGGTAAAGGCTCAGCCTGTCCTGACAGGCTGGGTCCATCAAATGAGTCACAGAGGTTTGCTGGTAGTAGGAAAGGAGATTACGGGCAGGAGGAGAAGTCAAAGTTCAGGGGTGGCAATGTATGTGTAGCAAGCAGCAAGGGATGGGGCTTGGGGGAGAGTAACCAGAAATGGAGAGTGGATGTGACTCAGAGAGGAGACTGGGGAGAGACCCATGTTCGCTGATGAGGGAGGGGGTAGTGTTGAGCCCACATTTCTAGGAAATGGGACAGTCTCTGAATGGATCTCCCGACACAGAATCCATCATTTTCTCCTAACTTGCTTTTCCGTTATGTGTTACTAGTTCATTAAGGAGGTGTTCCCAGAATAAACTGGCGTGGGAGTGGTAGAAGCATGACAGGGGACAAGGGTGTGATTTCCAGAAGGTCCCTCAGATGGCACCTTTAGCCTGATCCCCAAAGGAGCTCTGGAGGGAAGTAGTTCTGTCCTCAGAAGGTGTCTCAATACCAGACAAGGAATTTGGGCTTTCACACTCCTAAGCCCCTTAGTCATTGGCTAAGAGCTTCCCGCATGGGTTCCTAGCTGCTTTTTAATTCAATCCTCAGATCAGCCTGTCTATGAAAAGACCTCCTTGTACAAGTAAGTGCTTAGGCCTTAAAAAACGTTGACATACATTACACAGTTATTTCCTATGATATATTCATTCATTCATTTACCAGACTTTTGCTGAATGCCTTCTATGCATGAGAATTGTGCCAGGCACTGGGGAGGCGAAAAGAACCCAACATAGTCCTGTTTGCCAAGGAGTTGAGGAGACAAGGAAATCTTAGAAATTCTTAGAATAGAGCTGTAAGAGGATGCTGCCCATCTAGTGATGGAAGGTACAGCTTTGGTGCCCACAGATTAAATTTCCATATATCATCATCAAGGAGCTACAATGTCTCTTTCCTAGATTCTTTTCATGACCTGTTGTCATGTCTCCTTAGCTATTATTGAATACACTAATACACTCTTACACTTAATATTATATTTAAGAAGTCTAAAGTATATTCTCTTTTGATTTTTTAAGGCTGGCATCTTTCTGCTGGGTACTTCTTAATTGGCCTGTTGTCTCATTCAAAGAGGCAAAGAGATAAAGGCAGAGATACTTAGCAAGCACAGGTACTCTGCTGGAACACACCACTAGAGAGTTCTTAGATTAGATTTGGAAAATGTAAAAACTTTTCAGGCTGATTAAAAGAAATGAAGTGTGTGTGTGTGCGCGTGTGCGCATGTGCGCGCTCATGCATGTGCATGTGCAAAAACTATCAATGAAGCTGCTTTTGATGCCCGGGCAGTGCTTTGCATGCAGACGGCTGCTGGAGGGCCAGAAAGCTGGGCCAGCAGGGGTCTGCGTCTGACCAGCACGCGAGGCACAGGGGATGCCAGCGTTCCTCCGGCAGGACTCCGATCTTCACTCAGCAGTGAGGACTCCGAGAACTCAACTAACTGATGGAGCAGCCTACTCCTCCTTGCTTCTGGGCTGCATAGGAACATTTTGGGTCACATTGGATGAAGCGCTACGGTGGTAAAGGGAGCGATTGCTGAAAATCCTGACAGGGTCATGAAAAATAGAGAAAGCAGAAACTTTGCTTTGGATAAGAGACAGGAATTAGGTCACCAAAAGCTAGTCGGCACTCTCCCGCCAACCCCCCCACCCCGTGCCACTGTATTTTGGGGTTGCAAGAGATATTGTGAAAAACTGTTGCTAAGTGACTTTAATTTTTATATGTGTAACCAGCCCTTCAATTTTTACAAAAAGTTTAATAGTCACAGCCATGCCAAGAACAGCCATGAAGAAAATGCTGACCAATAGGCCCAGTGTCTTTGGTCCCTTTTAAACCAAGCCTGAGGGAACTGGATAGGGTTGGAATGGTGGGGGGAGAGGCACCTGAAACTATTATCCTGGATTTGGTGCCCTCAGATCAAATAAAGATGAGTACAGCCAGGGAATAAACAATTGGATTAGTCATGCGGCCTAAATAAGGTCTTTGCCTCTGTCTAGGAGACACGGGAACCTCCGTGTATTGTGGATGAAATCAATCAGAGTCTGGTGGCATTGTCAGCTGGAGTCAGCTCTGTGTCCAAACTTAGACTGTAGGTCTAGAATCTGTGTCTTAATGTAAATTGGCTTATGGCTATGTCTTCCCTGGGGCATAAGCGTCCACCGTCCAGATGGCAGAGTGACCCTGGTGGAAAGAAACATATGGTGGGTTCTATCTGTTGTGCACAGACGAAGAATAAGCACACTGTTCTAAGAGCCAGTGTGGCCGATGCCACAAACAGTGGGCATCTCGGACAACAGATTGCTGGGAAAAATGCTACGTTGGGGGAAGAGCTGTTGAGAAGTAGGGAAGAAGGGGTTATTGTCGGCATCCTGGACATTGACAGAAGATGGAGAAAGGGGAGCGATATAAGGGGAGGTAGGGAAAAATTAAGACCTGGGTTCATACATACTGTGCTTTGAAGTTCTTCTCCGGGAGAGTTAACAGCAACAGGGACAGGAGGACAGCTGTTTGTCCCGTGGCTTTTGGTCACCTTTCATATTCTTTGGAGAGTGATTGCCTTAGTTTGGATTTCCTCAGGAGAATACACTAAGGCAAGGATTAAAGTGCATGTAGTTAATGTAGGCAACACCAGTAGGGAACTGGGGAAGCGCAACAGGAACGTGAGAAGGCAACCAGTTCAGGGTGTTTATCAAGCCAGCCACCACTGTGGTTGACTGGAATTCAGTTCCTCTGGGGCAGCAAGTGTTGAAAATACTCCCTCAAAGTCATTCTACCCAAGGGGCAAGGGAACTGGGGTATTTATGCACCAAGGGTTTCACTGCTCCTGGGGACACTCCTTCTAGAATACTTTGTCTGCAGAGCTGCACAGCAGGTTTGGGCAATGTGAAGCCCTTTTTGGCAAAGGCAGGCTAGGGCTGCAGTTGAAAGCTGGGTAGGTGGACTGAGTGGTAAGGCTCAGGGGATGCAGGACGTGCACTGATCAAACTGGAACTATGATTCCACACCCGCAAGAAATTTATGGTGGTGATGGGATAGTGGAGGACATGTACACATGTGCGTGCACGCATACACGCACACACACAGATTTACATAAATACATAAATATAAGTTTTATTTATTGAGGAAATAATGCCTGTTGATGGTTGGAGATTGGCACAGAGAAGTACAGGGAAAGATCACAGTTCTATTGTAGAAAAATAGCGCTGGGCGCCTGGGTGGCTCAGTTGGTTAAGCGACTGCCTTCGGCTCAGGTCATGATCCTGGAGTCCCTGGATCGAGTCCCACATCGGGCTCCCTGCTTGGCGGAGAGTCTGCTTCTCCCTCTGACCCTAACCCCTCTCATATGCTCTCTCTCAAATAAATAAAATCTTTAAAAAAAAAAAAAAGAAAAATAAATAGCACTTAAGATTAAATAAAACCTTGCTTTCTTCCTGTTATCTGTGGTGTTTTCACCCCTGTGGAAATGGGACATAACAAATGAGAGATCTTGTTCTTATGACTATACATTATTTGAAGATAAAAATACTAAAAATGATGATGTGGCAGTGTGGAAGTTGCTCTAAACCTACCTGGAGCTTATGATACATTTTTGTGATAACACCGTAAGCTACAAAAAGAGTCCAATCATTCTCATGAAATAGAACTCACTGTTATGCCTATTCTAGTTTTATTAGGGAACTTGCACCAGATTATAAAGAAAAGTATTTATTTATTGGAGTTTTGTGAACCATTTGCTATAAAGGGGCATCTAATGGATGGTGCACCTTGGTGTTGACAGAGCTCCTGTCCCTAGACAATAAATGAACATAAAACAACATTTTCACATTTCACAGGAGAGAGCAAGTAAGGCGGAGGCGGCTATATGGGGCAGAGTATCTTCAGCTTTTTCCATAGGGGCTGTAGAGATATCCATTCCATTAAGAGACACATTTGATTTGATGCCTCATTGCCCTCCTGTGAGGGAGGGAAATAGGACAGTGAGGAGTCATCATGTAGGAGCCTCGGTCAGTGGCTAATGGGGCTTTCCTTGCCATATGGACAATCAGCTGTACCATGATATATCCAGATAGATCTACTCCATGTTAAAATCCCCATGCACACATAAGAGAAAGGGAAATGCGTAGCAGATAAAAACCTAACAAATTGGGGCCGCATAAGCTGTGGGTAAGATAATTAAGAACCAAAGGTCTACTTGAGTGACCAAAATTTATGTGAAGATCAAAGCTGGTGGGCCAGCACTGCCCACAAAGACGAACGCCCAGCTCTGGAATTAGCTTCTCTTGGGTTTGTGCTATGCATTATGCAAGAAAGAACAAGACATAACCTTGTGAATCTACAATATACAAAAAATAGAGCTGGATAGTTGAGAACTGAGTATTTTGAATGGGGAAGATCTTAAATTTTCTGCAGGTGGGATCTTGAAGAGGCATCATAGTAAAATGGCTAAGAGCAGGAACTCTGGAGACTTACTGCCTGGGTTCAACTCTTAGTTGCACTACTCGTTAGTTGTGTGACTTTGGGCAGGACACATAACCTCTCTGTCCTTCAGTTCCCTTCTCCGTAAAATGGGAATGTTCATAGTACCTATCTCATAGAGCTTTTTGCTAAATATTTACAATAATGTATGGCCTATAATAAGCCCTGTGTTTTTAAAATAAATACATAAACCTTAGCGGAAGCACCTTCATTGTGTTCCTTCTGTATCTCAGAGTTTTCTGAACATATAAGTTCAGAAAATATTTATTGAGCACTCACCTGGACTGGGCATGTTCAGGTATGGGGTAAAAATGAATTTCCGAAGTCTCTGTCCTTCCAGGTGCTCATGAGAGAATGCCTTTTTTTTTTAAAAAGCTAAATGTTAAAAATACTTTGAAGCAATGATAAACTTAAATAGATGGAAATGTAATATAAATAATTTGTCCCCCTATGTGGGAATAAGTTTGTCACCCATCACCCTAATTTAGGGTTTCCTACAAAAATAAAGACACTCTTCTCCATAAGCACAATCCAACCACCCAAATAAGGAAGTAACAGTGACATATTGCTACCATCTGATCCTCAGACCCCATTTAAGTTCTGTCATTTACTCTAGTAATGTTTCCCAGGTTGAAATTACATGTTGAATTTGGTCACACATCTTTTTTCCCTCACCTTTCATGACCCTTCCAAGGTGACTTTTGAAGATTACCAGCCAGTTATTTTATAGAATGTCCTTCAATTTGGATTTGTCTGACGATCATTCATGATTAGATTCAGGCTTTCTGTCAGATATCAGCACTGGAACTCAGGGCAGATTTTCAAAGGCTCCTCTTGGGTACATTGAACTGAATTTAAGAAACCAAGCTCAAACAAACAAAACAAAAAACAAAAATACCTCCTTGTAATCACATTACATTTTAAAATATGTAGCTAAGAGTACTAAGATGAAACCTGATTTTTTTTTTTTTTTTTTTTTTTAAGGACAGAGAGAGAGATTGAGAATCTTAGGTAGGCTCCACACTGAGCTTGGAGCCTGACACGGGGCTGGATCTCATGACCCTGAGATCATGACCTGAGCTGAAGTCAAGAGTCAGACGCTTAACCAATTAAGCCACCCAAGCGCCCCTGCTCTTCCATTTTTTTTTTTTTTTAAGATTTTATTTATATATTTGACAGAGACACAGCAAGAGAAGGAACACAAGCAAGGGGAGTGAGAGAGGGAGAAGCAGGCTTCCCGTTGAGCAGGGAGCCCGACAAGGGGCTTGATCCCAGGACCCCGGGATCATGACCTGAGCCGAAGGCAGACGCTTAACGACTGAGCCACCTAGGTGCCCCTTCTCGCTTCCATTTTTAAACTTTAAATTAAAATGACTGATAGGACTCAGCTATGAGGTCTCAGTAGCTGACTGGTGGAGAAGAGAATGAAGGCCAGTCTAGCCAGGTTCACGCCTGACTCAAGTGAATGCAAACCCAGGAGATGAGGTGGTGACCGGACCAGGATGAAAGGGGCAGACTTTCTCTGCTTTTATTTTCTGAGTTTTGATCTTGACTCCAGAGCCAGATGTCCTGATTAGGGGATAAATGAAGATTGGGAGATAACCAGGGGTTCAGAAAGAGGCAACTGACAGAAAAGGCTTCTGGTAGACGAGGAGACTTCAGGGGGAAAAAAAATTTAATCCAATTTTTTTAAGTGAATTTCCTCTCCACCCAGAACAGCAGGAAATGTAATCTTCCAGGAAAGATGGTGTTGAAGCTCTCATTTTCTAGTTATCACTTCTTCCATGCTAGAGAAACAATTTTACTTCAAAGGCATAGATAGAGGATGTTCCCTGTGTGCGTGACTGGATTTGAACAACTGGCCAGTGCTCTGCTCCTTTCGGGTACAACCCCCTTGGGGGGTGGAGGGCAGCCCTTTTAGGGAGCAAAGGTTCCCTGGGCCCCTGCCTGCTGGGCTGGAAGGCCTTGTGATGGGGGAAGGGTGGGTGTTCTCCACTATAGGAAGCAAACTGTTCTGGTTTTATCTTCCTCCTCAATGTGTATATGCCTGGGCAGGAAGGCAAGGGAAGCAGACACTCCCTCCTCCCTACCCCTCGCTTCCTCAATCTGACATTCTAAGAGATTCCTTCAAACCAAGTCATGTCCCAGGTATTTGTTGGAGTTCCAACGAAGGAAGAAAGATTCTCCAATTTACTCCATTCCTTGTCAGTACAGCAAACTCTAACATTCCACGAGGAATCAGGGAAATGCTACTTTGAGGAGAAGTGCTAATTTTTATTGGGCATGACTTAACTCAAATTACATCCCTGGTTTTTTTTTTTTTTTTTCCTTCCTTTTTAAGAAGAATCACTTCAAAATGATTAATGATGCCTGAGGCCACCAGTCTTGCTTCCTGCGGTGAAATGCAGAACTTTTGTGCATGTCTGGGTTTGTAGGAGGGTGTGCTCCATGCCCCAGCAACAGATAGTTTCCCATACTGCGCAGACAGTTGGGTCTTTGTTCAGAAAAGCTGACTCTCTGGAGGAAATGTGCTACAGAATGGGACCATATCCCCTGCAGGGAGGGAAGGCTTTGCTCCAGTTACGGAAGGGAAGTGAAATCCTCTACTTCTTAAGGTGCCAGAACAAGATTGTTGCTGGGTTAGCTGGAGCCTAATCCCAGTCCCCCTCCCCCACCTTTTTTTTTTTTTTTTTTTTTTGTGGGAGCTAAGAACAATGAGGAGGGTGTCTTTGAAAACAGGTGGGATTACTGAAGGATTACAATAGAGGGATAAGTAAACCCAAAAGTCCCCACCCCGCTGGGAGGCAGCCGCCTTACCGGACCTCTAGGCGGAGCTGGGGGAACGAATTCCCAGGGGAGCATCCTGTGCCTCCAGCCCATTTCCCAGGAGCAGCTTCCCCCAGGCTCTCAGACCCAGAAAGGGGAGAAACAGGGCGGGTGTGCCACAACCACATTTGACATTTTTGTGAATCCTGTCTGGGAAAGAGGGTTCTTGCACAGAATTTTGGAAGTCTAACATTTTGTCGCGCAAATTCCCCCACCCTTGCGCTAGCCTTTATAGCACTGTTCTGGAAAATGCAATTTGGGTGAAGTGAAAAAAAAAAAAATCCCCTTTCTGGAGCTCAGAGCAACCTCTACCATGGTCCCTGGTCCTCCAATGAAGCGATTTATAGAGGAGCTGAACTTTCCATTCAGAAGGGCAGCCTTCTGAATCCTGCGTGGGCTAAAAGGACGTGTGTAGGAGCTACAAGGTAAGGAAGCGGGAAGGGATCCCAGGGGAGCTCTGAATGTTAAGGGAGGGCTCAGTGGGAGCGTGTGTGTGTGCACGTGTGAACGCACACACGCATGTGCAAGACTTCTCCCTTCTGAACACACTGATGCTCGTAGGTCTGTTTCCTGGGGCGCCACAACATTTCGTCACGGACAGGGGGAGTCGGAAGAACAAGAGCAAGGAAATGTGAAAGCAGCAAGTATTGCTACATGGTTATCTCCTATTAGAAAAGTCAGATGTAAGAAAACGCAACAAAGCCAAAAAAAAAAAAAAAACCCAAAAAACAAAAAACCTCCCTTAAACTAAAAGCTCATTCTGGCTCCTCCTGAGCCGAGCGGTTCTTGGGTTACATGGTGTAAACCAGGCTTTCATTTTGCAGAACTATCTTAGCATCAGCTGTGTTAGAAATTGTAAGTAATGTTGGGCAGTGTGCCCAAAGGGTTGGAGCCAGGAAGACTGATCTTTATGTTAACAGGCAGAGCACCTGCCTGAGAAATCTGGGACCACAGGTTTTCTTCCCACGACGCCTTCTCCATGTGAATTAATCTATTAGCTGGTACGTGTGTCGGTTTATTTAGGAGCATGTGTGCTGACAATTGGCTTCTGACTGTAAAATATGGTCTTCGGGGAGAAAATGATTAATTGCCTGCTTTAACTTGTGTGTGTGATGACAGTCACTATTAGTATGTGTGTGTCTACAAAACTAAAAGGCAAACTAAAGTCAAATAATCCTTAAGAAACCAGAAGGTGTGAATAAATAAAAAGACTGTTGGCATTGTTTGGACATTTATGCCCTCTTGATGGACACAAGAGTCCAGGAAATCTCATTTCTTAATGCATTATTTCCAAATATACAACAGGAGGCAATTCACGGCAGAAAAAATTTCCAACCCTTGAGTTTTCAATATTGTGATGAAATACACATCCTTGAAAAGAAACTGAGGGTTGTGGACCTCTCAGGTAGGTGTTTACTGTAATAAACATCTTTTTGTCTCTGCCTGTGTTTGACTTTTAAAATGCTGTTAAGTGATCGTAAACTCTACATCCAACATGGTAAGAATGCCAGAGGCCACTTGTAGAAATCCAGAATAACAGAATAGATCATCTAATTTCCAAAACAGAAAATCTAGGCCAATTACAGTTTATGAGCTCTTTATTTTCCCAAATAAGGGTAGTGAAATAAAGGAAAATGACCACAGTTTTGTTATAGAAAAGGCATTTTAACATAGAATGTAGGATTCTATTCTATTAACATAGAATATAGCAGGAATGTAGGATTTCCTAAGTTGAAGAAATATAATGTGGTCAAAAGCTCCCTGCACTGCCTTCATCTTTCTCATTTTGCCTTGATGGACATTTGGGAAACCTTTATTTTTAATTAGGTTTTATTTTTATTTTTATTTACTTTTATAACCTTTTTTTTTTTTTTATACCTGTGGGAGGCAGCACATTGGAGGCTTTTAACACTGCATTAGAAATATCTAGAAATAGAGCAGTGCTGCTCGGAGGGAATTAATGGGAAGAGAAGTGGGAGCGGGGTAGCCAGTTTGGAGGCCAGCTTGCCCAGGAGGGAGGAGGACAAAGCTCACTGAGTATGTAAGGCCTTCTGCTAAGTGCACAGGCAATTACCTCCTGTAATTACTAGTTTCCAGAAGCCGGTGCAGAGGCGGCTTGTTTCAATTCACGTATGTTCCCGGGCGGTCTACACTGAGGTTCCGGAGAGTGGCTGGGGCTGGAACCTTTATGAAGTTGGCAATGGGAGACTTGGAAAGGAGAACGATGCTCAGACAAAGGGGGTGTATGGGAGGCTGGAAAGGCGGGGAAGAAATTAAAGACTTAAAAATAAACTCGGAGAAGGCGGGGGACACAAAAGGCAGGAACGGAAAGGCATCAGCCGTGCCCACTGTCCCTGCTCATGAGGGGCAGTTAATCGGAATGTGGAGCAGCCCGTATTGACTGTGTATTGACTAGATGATGGGGAACTCATCCAGCATCAGTAATACCAACCAGTTGGGGAGGGGTGGGGACTGGGTGACGAGAGGTCTATGGAGCAGGGAAGCCGAGATGCAGGGGTACATAGCAGTTCCAGAAGGTAGCAGAGGGATAGCTGTGTTTTTGTTTTTTTTTTTTTAAAGATTTTATTTATTTATTCATGAGAGACAGAGAGACAGAGGCAGAGGGAGAAGCAGGCTCCCCACGGAGCGGGGAACCCGATGCGGGACTCGATCCTAGGACCCTGGGATCATGACCTGAGCCGAAGGCAGACGCTTAACCGACTGAGCCACCCAGGCGTCCCTGTGTTTTCTTTTTTTAATGGAAAGACTTGAGCATTCTTTCAATTGCTCAACAAACATTCATTGGGTGTCTACTAAGTACCAAGGATTGTGGTAAGTGCTGGAGACTTAGAGATAAAAGGAACAGTCTCTGATCTTAAAGAGCTATCAGTCTGGGAACTTTGTGAGAGCGACAGAAAGGTAGACAGATAATGCTAATGTTGTGTGCTAAGAGCTCTGGGGGAGGAAAGGTCGAGGCCCTTGCCACACAGGGCAAGAAGTGTTCATCTTTACTGGGGAGGGGCAGTGGTTGGCAAGAGTGTCACAGGGGTCAAGGCTGAGCTGGGCTCTGAAGGATGATTAGGAGTTCTCTAGGCAAGGAATGGAGGAATGCACTGCAGTCAGGGGAAACCGTGCATGCAAAGGAATGAGCAATCTTAGTGAGTTGTATGGCTGGAGTGGAGAGCACAAGGAGTGTAATGTTGAGGCAGGAGGCACCTTACGAGTTTCCTACTATGCTGAAGACTTTAGATTTTAATGTGTCAGTAGATCAAGGGGAAGCAGCCCACTGAAGAAAGATGAGGGGATGGTCACTGAGGGGGAAGGAAGAGAAGCTGAGTGAAGGTAAGAGTGATTTTGAGGTGGTGAGGAGGAACGTCAAAGTTGTGGGTGGGGGCTGGCCTTGATTTCCTCCACATGGTAGTCGGTTTGGCCATCTGGCTCTGTGGGGAAGACTGGGAGGGGGAGGGGAGCCTGGCAGAGCTGCTCTGGGGAATTCTAGAGAGAAACAAAAGGATTGCCATATTGTCATTATTTGAGATTCACAGACTTTCATCAGATATGTAACTGATTCTCACCGACACCATCGCCCCTACATCTGCTGTTCTGCTTTTAAATGAAGTGTGTGATCTTCCTTTCCAATATCCATTTTCTGCAAAGATATCAAGTGCCAGACACATGGCCCTTCTGAACGGGAGCCAAGGTATATTGATTACATATTCTCTGTCTTCTTGTTGAAACTTGTTTATATATATTTCACAGAGTCAAACATCAACCAACAGGAAGGACTCTTTATGGAACACCAATTATTACTATTGGTGGGAAGTTTTCAATGAAGAGGAAAATCAGGACAAGTATGTAAACTCAGTGTTTATTTAAAAGTGAATTCTCAACAAATTTTTTATCTCAAAGGGGAAAAGGACATAGAAAAGATAGTGTGGCTAGCATGAAGAGTGCTGGGTCTGGAGTCCAGAGGCTGAGGTTTCTGTCCAGGTTATACTGTAAATAACTGACTGTGGGCAAAGTTCATTCTTGGTACAATTTTTCTCCCCTTACCCCCCAGCACAATTACAGAAGTAATATATTAGAAACATAAGACTTTCAATTTATGATTTTATAGATGCAAATCAACTGCAGGAAAGCATTCTAAATTCTACTCTTGTGCCTAATTTATAAAACGAAATTGACTAACGTGTGTTTTATCAGTTCATGAGAAGTGAAGTCTGCCCTGGGGATTCACTAGTTTCTAGCTTAAGGGAAAAGGCGAGAGGAGAGCCAAAAATGACAAAACCAGCATGTGGAGAATCAGAGTGACTCACCGTAGGAGCAGGTTGGAGAAACTTTCTGTGGCTTTACAGATGTCTGATGTTTGCTGATGTTATCCACAATGATTTTAACACGTCATTTACATAATTTGTGGCAAGTTTTCAAATAGAAGAAAATTTGTGAGTTCTTTTGGTCAAGAAAAAAAGGAGGGTAGTCTTTTCACAAGGATAACGCTGATAGGACCTGCTCATGCAAAGGACTTTTTGTTTTTTTTAGGACTTAACTTCATGGTAGGCAGAATCAGATCCCCTGCCCTCCAGCAGAGATCAGGTCCTAATCTCTGGAACCTGTGAATGTGTGGGACGAGGGACTTCGCAGAGGTGATTGAGTTAAGGATCTGAGATTAGAGATTATCCTGGATTGCCCAGGTGTGCTCAGTGTCATCACAGGTCCTTATCGGAGAAAGGCAGGAGTGTCAGAGTCAGAGGGGAGGAGATGTGAGGACAGAAGCGCGGGGCAGAGTGATGCCATTGTCGGAAGCGGGCCTGAGCCCCAGAGCCAGAGAAGCAGATGGCCTCCAGCAACTGAGAAAGGCAAGGAATGGCTTCTCCACTAGAAGCCTCCAGAAAGATGAGAGCCCTGCCGACACCTGGATTTTAGCCCCTCAAGCCCCTTTTTGGACTTCCGATGTCTGGTGTGCGGAGACAATCAAGCTGCATTGTTTTAAGCGGCTGAGTTGTGGTAACTTGTTACCGCAGCAATAGGGAACTAATACAAAGCTGGTGAGTGGTCCTGGTCCTCTGGGTTCTATCCTCCTGGGTTATAAACTCCCGCGTGCCTTTCTTTCACCCCAAATTTCTTTCCCTCAGAGCCCTGGTCACGCTCTTGTAATTGCCCTTTTAATTATTTCTCTCCTCACTAGAGGCGAGCTTTCTGAGGGCAGGGAACTGTCCTACTCACTTTGTGTCTCAGCTGTTGGGTACAGTGCCTTCCATGGAGTCAGAACTCAACCACTAGTTGAGTGAACTGGTGAAATCAGTGCTAGATAGGGAATTTTCAAATGGATCCAAAGGGTGGGATGGATCAAAGGAAGTAGATCTGCCATTTCTGGCTTGGTAAGGTCTGGGTGTCTCCCTTTGGTGATACCAGCCGAAGGTGAAAATGGGTTGTGAAGGAGTGTGAGGAAGTGTCTTTTTATCCCCAGACTCCTTGATTCTGGCCATTTTCTTGCCTCACGCTGTGGTCTGCTCAAGTCTGGCATGAAGAGTTGACTTGTGTGGGTGATTGAACCTGAGTGGGCTGTGAGGCCTTCTGAGGTGACCCATCCAAGAAAGATCTTTGTCAGGTCTTGTTTAACTCACATGGCCTGATTATTTGTTGGAAGCAGTGTGTAATCCCCCACGTGTATGTGTTCCTCTTTGATGTTCTGTGCTGGGTCTCTTAGGATTAGACCCTCTGGAGACGGCCTTTAACTTCTGCTCTTCGGCCTGGGCCTTGGCAGAGCCCTCAGACCTTCTTTGACCTCTGGAGCAAGGAGTCTTTTCTGTCTGGACCCCAGTTGCACCTTCTCTGAGCTTTTGGCTGAGCTCCTGTGAGAGTTGTCTTCTCCATTGCTGGGGTCTCACCGGGGATTTTGCTTCCTATCTTCTTCCTCTGCACTAGACAATGCTTGAGAGGCTGCATGTAAATGCCCTACTTTTGGTGATTCTAAATCTGCCATTCTTGGATTCCTGTGCCTCCAGATGCTGCAGAGGGCCTGTTCCTCACTCCTGCCCTAGTCCTGTTTCTCTTCCATCTGGGAGCCGCCGTCTTTGCTCCTCTCTCTTTTTCCCTCTCTGTCCTGGATGACTTTATCAAAGAAACTCCATTCAGCTTTTTCTAGCATTTTCCCTTTCAGCACCAACCACCCAGCCCACCTGAGACCTACTGGTCTACCCAGCCTGGTCTTCTTTTCTCCTGCTACCTGGTGACTGTTTAGGAGGTCACACTGTATGCACACTTTCATGGTGAAGACAGTTTCAATCTTCCCCAAAGAAGTTCCGAGGGGGTGAAAAATTCATCACATTTACAAGTGCTCAAGAAAGAACATGGGGGTGTTTTGGCTGCAACTCCTGTCACTCTGCTGATTGCCTGGGTAGACTTTAGCCAATGGTGAGGAGGGGCTGACCATCTCCTCTCTCACCAGGCTAAGGGCAGCTCTTTCAAAGACATACGCTAGATTGAAAGAATGGCCTTCTCTGATAGAGGAAGACATTTCTGGTAGAGATAATTAAAATCAAATGGAGGGCATATAACCCTAAGAATAGAAAATAGGGACTTGAACAGGTATTTGTACACCCATGTTTACAGCAGTATTCTTCACAACTGCCAAACGTGAAATCAACCAAAATCTCTATTGATGAACAGATAAAAATGGGGTATATACACACAGCAAAATATTATTCTTCCCTAAAAAATGAATTGATACATGCTATAATGCGCTTCAACCTTGGAGACGTGATGCTAAGTGAAATAAGCCAGACACCAAAGCATAATTATTGTCAGATTCCACATCTATGAGATACCTAGAAGACTCAAAGTCATGGAAAGTAGAATGGTGGTTACCAGGGGTTGTGGGGGCAGTGAAGGGAGTGAGCAGCTGTTGTTTCAAGGGTACAGAGTTTGGGAAGATGGAACAGTTCTGGAGATAGAAGGTGGTGATGGTTGTACAACAATATGAATGTACTTCATGCCACTCAACTATACACTTAAAAATGGTTAAAATGGTAAAATTAAGGTATATTTGACCACAGTGAAAAATATTTTAAAAATAATATGGAAATCATGGCCTGGTGGTTTTTCTGTAATTCACATTCATTTTTTTTGGTCAAGGGTACACATAAAAATGTCAAACAGTGCACAAAAATTGTTGAAAGAGCTCACCTATCCATGTGGTTCCCATTCTGTGTACTTTCCTCCTCCCGAGTACTGGTGAGAAAAATCTTCTTTAACCAGCACTCAAGTACACCCTCCTACTAAGTGATTTTTTCCTGTGACTTTAGCACACTAATCTAGGAAAGGAAACATGTTGAATGAGTTGAATGTGTATTTGCAAAAGTTATCAAATAAACCTGGTGACCGTGGCAACTCCTTGGAGCTGTGCTGGGTAACGGGGATTTGGCAATTCATGCACATGCATTATAGAACACTTCTGTCCCAGACTCCCTGACTTCACATTGGAAGTATGTGGCCTCCAGGTAGTCGGCGCTCTGAAGGAGAGCTTTGATGGAAACAAAGCAAACAGTCTGGTGCCTCTTGGTTTAGGTAATTTTTGTGGCCGATTGTCATGTGGAACTTCCGAAAGAGAAATACCATCTGCTTACCCCAGGAATAGGAGCTTGTTGTTTGGGAGGCATAAACACAGATTCTATGGCCAGATGCCCTGGGGACCCAGTGGGCTTGTCGGGTGATGGCCAGCGAGTCTGTGCCAGCATGTGGTGGGGCGGTCGCGGTGGGCAGGGGTTGCCATCATACCTGCTCAGCCTTCCCGGGGCAACCCGGCTTGCATTTCTTTTCATAAATTAGGGTACAGGCATGGTGAGAATGCAAGCACCTCTTTAATGCAGTTTAAAATAAAAATATCATAAAATGTTTCAGGAACCCCAACAAAATTCTACATTTTGCCCTAGTGATTAACTCAGAACTGTTTTGAAATCTCCAATAGTAACTATTTCATACTATTCTTCCTTTCTCCCTCCTCCTTCCATCCTTCCCTTCTTTTTCTCCTTTTCTCTTTGCTTTGTTTTGTAATGCATGCCCTCCGAGTACTGTTTTGTCTGCCTTTTGTGTCATCCAACACTGCCAAAACACAATGTCAAATACAACTATCTGTCCTACTTTGCTATCGTGTCTTTAGGTGAGGATTAGAGGTGGCTACAATAATATGGAATGGGAGATACAGAGGGTGCTGGAAGGAGTTGGCCTAATGGATGGTAAGACTTATTTGAAAATAGAGAAGACAGGGAGGGGCTGGAAGCACCTCCCTGGGCAGCGTTTTCTTTCCTGTCAATGCTTCTCCTCAACTCCTGCACACCAAAGCCCTTCCTAGAAGGAAATGGATGGGACCCAAAGGAGAACGGGAAGTAATGTAGTGCTTACTCTATCTCCTTGAGATGGCGGGTGGCCCAGGTGGGAACGGGGCATCGTGCTTCTACCTGGTGGATACCTGGCCTCTGAAGAGCCAGTGGATCCAATGAGGCCAGAAGTCTAGGACAAAGGCAGCTCCCTCTCCAGGGTTTTTGTTACCACTTCTGGGAGAGACAGGAATAAGGCTGTCCGGTTTCTTTCTAGGTTGTCCATAGGACTCAGACTGGCAAAACAGTAAAAGGGGTAGACATGCCATCCCTCAGTGAAGATGACGTATTTGACTGGCCCTTTCTTAATGACCCAAGAGGTGGTTTTGGTTTGGGTGATGAAAAACTCTTCTAGCAGCATTTGAAATGTTGCTCAATATCAGCAGGAGTAATCATCATTACAGCTAATAGGCCAGCTAAGTGCTCTTTCTGCATCATCTCATTTCAGCTGTAGGACGCATTCCTGTTGTCTTTTCAAACATGTAAGATAGGTACTATCATTATCCACAATATACATGGTATCTCCATTTTACGTATTGAAACTAAAATAAGTTATTGGCCTAAGGACAGGGTGACTAAGAGGCAGACTTTTCATTATAAGTCTCTTTATTGCCTCTTTCTTTTACTCTTTTCAACACTGTTGATTCTTATATTTTGCTAAGAAATAATGAGATCCACCACGTACGTCAAGAAACAAAGTGAAGTCTTGTTTGAAAGCTCTCTCTGGGAATTTGCTGCAGGTGGGAGAGGGGAGGCTAGCTTGTCTGAGTCAAACTTATTGCCAGTTAGAGCAGGAAGTACTTCCCATAGTCTGGCATAAAACAGGCTTGATTTAATTTTATTGGGATGTGGGGTGGCTGTGAAAAAAACAATTTGAGGTGTGGTTTTCTGGAGGTGGTAGGGAGATAAAGTTTTTTTCTGAATGATGTTTTAGCTTGGGCAATAACAGAAGTTGTACAGTTTTGAATTCTAAATAAAAGGAAAAGCCAGTATTACAGTGTTAACTGGGGACACAGACCGACCAGTGAGGCAGACAATGGCAGATGGTAGCCACCAGCAGGAAAACTACCAGCTTAGAGCCCCAGGGGGAAGTGAACCCCACCGTAAGCACTCTTTGGCTGTGCTGGTGATCCTCGGCTGCCTTCCCTCATTCTCTGCTCTGTGTCCTGGGAGCCTGGTCTTGAAGACCGCCCCTTCTGAGCTCTCATTGCACTCTATCTTCCGCTTGGGTTTGGTCAAGAGCAGGAGGTGAGGCTGGGGTATTTCTTCTTTGCTCTCTCCCTGCTTTGGGGAGATCTCCAGAAGTTGCTACTTCCTCTTAGAAGTTGTCTCCACCAGGCAGCTTCACCTCAATGGTTCTAGCCCAAAATGGGCTCAAGGATCACGACTTCACCTTCATGTTCCCTCAGCCACCAGGGTTGTAATAGCAACAGCTGTTGCTGGTCCAAGGGTGGTTCTTCATCCCTGCGAGTTCTGTCTGGCCACACCTGCCTAGGAGGCCCCTTCATCACACCTCTCCTTTTGCTCCACCCGTGGTGGTTGATGTCTACTTATTGGCAGGACATTGACTAATACATCACAAACAATAGTGCTTCTAAAATGGAATGTTCATATGAGTCACCTGGGATCTGGTTCAGTTGATTCTGATTCAGTAGACCTGGGGTGAGGCCCAAGAGTGGGCATCTCTAACAAGTTCCCAGATGATGCTGAAGCTGCTGGTCTGGGGACCATGCTCGCAGGAGGAGGAAACAATAGCACTTCCCTCATTAACCATGCTGTCATAGCTGTTGGCAAATATGGCCCAGAAGAGCAAAATACTGACTCTCACTACAAAACCCAATCAACAAAAATGTAGGCTTCCGCTTACCCTGAGAGTCAGAAATGGGTTGAAGTAAAACCAAAACAAAAGACATTCTGCTTTTCAGGTTTGGCTCCCTGCCACCCCTCTCCGTGTGTGTGTGTGTGTGCGCGCGCGCGTGTAAGTGTGTGAGCTATACATAGGCAAGTGAAGGATTTCTAGAGTCCCCTGAATCCTGAATTGTTGTGGGTTATTTCATAAAATCTGAGCCCGGATGCTGGGACAGTTAGGGTGGCGTGGAGATAGAGAATAAAAGCTTGTTTTCTCAGACCTGACATTGGCAAACTATGGCCGAAACGCCAAATCCAGCACAGCACCTAGATTTGTAGATGAAGCTGTATTGGAACACAGCCACATTCATTTGCTTCTGTATCGTCTCTGGCTGCTTTTACCCAACAATGGCACTGTTGGGTTGTTACTACAGACACCCTATGGCCACAGAGCCGAATGTGGACTGTCTGGCTGTTCACTGAAAGATTTGCTGATTCCTGCTTTAGACGATCATGCAGAGTTTCCCAAGAATTGAGTTCCTTGAGCAAAATGATCCTTAAGAATCATCTTGTCTCATTTTACAGATGGGGAAATGAATACCCACATTCCCATTCATATTCTAAACGGATACCCATCTAGCTTAAATCTGCCGTTTTAAAAAGACACATGGGAAAAAGCGGAAGGAATTTGGAGGAGAAAAAAACTATTAGATGTCCTTTGAGGAGAGTCGAACTCTCATGTTAGAATTTGGAAAGTTAAAGATGTGACAATTATCTGTAGGTTACCAGAAAGTAAGCTCAATTGTTACTCTCTGTTTCCACACAGCAAAGGCTTTCGCACCTATAACTGGGGCAGATGCTGGAATTACATTTCCATGGGAGGTCAGGGCCTGGATCTTTAAAACGAGGTTGGGACAGCTGCTTCCAATGACGTAGGATGAGATCGCAGCGCCTGAACTTGTCATTCATTTATTCACTACCAAAGAGTGAGGAGGAAGGCAGGGAGCCAAGGCGGGGGCAGGGCAATTTGCTATGCTGTCCTTGGTGTGTATGTGGGTGTGCGCGCGCGCTTGCACTCACCCCCCACCGCCAGGCTCACGCACATGCGCGCACAGCGTATCCTGTTCTATCTCTGGCCATGCTGAAAATCACGTCGAGGCTCGTCAACTATCAAACACTGCTATAAGCCTTTGTCACCTGGGTTCAAGGATCCCTTCAAGCTTGCTGACTCCGAGCAGAGCGATGGAGCGATCGTTGGTAGCGCCTTTAAGAAGGTCTTCAGTGATCATTTGGAGCACTTGTAGATTTAAGTAGCACTAATATCCTTTTGATTTGAGAACCGAAACAAAATGTGCAAAATTTGCATTTGTCACGGTACATGTCATTGCCTAATATAGGCATTGCTTATGGGAAAGTCCGCTACAAAATTATTGGGCAGACTTTTTTGTGGAGGATTTTTCTTTGGGATGCTCTAAGCTTCTGGCCGACTCACCTCTCCAGACTATATAGACCACATAGAGAATGCACAGGTCTCCTTTTGTAGGTCTGGGCTCTGAAGGGGTAAGAACCATGTATTACTTCACTTCTGTATTTCCAGTGCCTCAGGCAGTCTTGCACTTTGTGGGTGCGGGATAAATGTTTATCTCTTGCTGGGGGTGGGGAGAATAGCAGGTATGCGCTAAATTGTAGCAATCGATCTTGGTGGTGAGCCGCCCAGTATGGACAATTAAGCGGTATGATAACCAGGATTGGCTCTGAGATCATGTGCTTCTCTGTTGAGGCGCTCCTGCCCTTCCCTCTGCATAGCAAGGTCATCCTAGTTTAGATCTGCTGACAGGTGGGAATTGCAGAAGCAGCACATACTGTCCATTCACACTGAGGTCTTGACAATAAGGCTGGAACTTATATCGAGCCTTTCATCTTTGAAGTTCAATGTTCTAACTCTAATCTTTATAACTTCCTTGTGAAGTTGGAGAGTTTAATTTCGTTTTTTCTGATAGTGGGGGGAATGTGATGGAGACATAAGTTGAAGGACCTGCTCAGGAACTCTGAATGGGTCAAGGCCAAGGCGGGAAAGGAGCTGGACATTTTGTAGTCTCTATTTTCTTTTTCCTGGTGAAAAATTGGGTAAATGCAGCATGCCTTTAAAAAAAATTATTTTTTAGCTTTAATGCCACTAAACTTAATGTTATAGTAGGACAGAGAAGCTTGTGATGTTTTTCTGTGTTCCAAATATGTTTAGAGTCACAGAGACAGAAATCAAAGTACTTGCAAAGTCTATATTTTTTAAAAGTCTCTTCTAAAGTGCTCATAAGGTCTTTGGTCCAACTGCTGGATTTAATTTGGAGCTTAGAGTATAGTCATCATCCCCACTTTCCCTTCAGCCTGGCTTTTCTTCCCAGCTTCCCATCTGATCTTCTTTCTTTAAAGTAACTATTAAAATGTCTCTGTTACAACTCATAGGCTTATGATGCCTTGGTGATTACTAGCCAAACTCAAGGCTTTAGGCAGATTACCTTCTCTCTGATCCTAACACAGACCCTAAAGTTTGACTCAGCAGCTACTGCTGAAAACTCAAGACTTTAGAATTAAAACATGATGATTATTTGGAGGGCATTGTAGAATTGCAATACAATGTAAAGATTGGTCTCTGTAAATAATGAGACCTAAGGTGGTTTCGTTACAGGGCAGATGTAGTAACACATGTAAGGTGAACAAATACTACCAGCTTCTCAACAACGTGACGCTTAATCCATAGAACATCTTTTGTAGGTAATGAAATATTCGGACTTGAGCTTTGCAGAAGGGACACACAGGAGGCTACAGGACTTGGCCGGAAGCCGTGGTTGAACTGGCTATTCCGTGAAAGGCTGTTCCTTCAGACACATAAGTCTCCTTGCACTGCTGCTCAAACTTTGCCCTCTTGTACAGTTACAAAATAAAACATAAGAAAATCGATTTTAACTTTAGCAAGATGCCAAGTAAAAATGCCGTTAGTTTACATCAGAATGAATCCTTGCCTTTTGCCAGTTTTTGTGATGACAGAGCAGAATGCCGCGGACGCTGGGTGATTGCTGAGGTTCAGGAGCTTCTCTGCTCCTGCCCCTCTCCGTCCTTACCATTCCTTTAACAGCTGAAGGCACTGGTTTGAGGTGAGACTTTGCTATCAAAATGCAGCTTGTTAAATTGCCTAGAGTAAAAATACGACCTGAAAATATAGGACATGACTCGCCAAAGCCAGACGATCTTGTCTAACAGACACGATTTCCTTCTCTCGTGGCCTCGGTGCGGTGTTGTAGCTGGGAAATGTAAGCATTTTAAGATGAAGCCAATTATTTTTACCCTTTGCTAACTCACTGAATGGCATTCCTTCCCTTCAAAAAACTTCCCATTCAACAGCATTTAAATTAATAGAAAGATTGAAACAGATTCTGTAGAAACTAAGGCATGTATTGATTGACTCAAGATATACTAAGTATGGGGCACCTGAGTGGCTCAGCTGGGTAAGCATCCGACTCTTGGTTTCTGCTCAGGTTAACCTCGGGGTCATGGGATCGAGCCCCAAGCTCTATGCTCAGCGGGGAGTCTGCTTAAGATTCTTGCTCTCCCTCTGCTCCTCCCCCTGCTCACTCACTGGCTCTCTCTCTAAAAATCAATAGGTAAGTGAAAGCTTTACAAAATACACTAAGTATGCTAAGGTTTTAGATTTGTAAGAATAGGTGATTATTGCCTATATTGGAAAAAAGATGAAAATTTGAGACTTTCTTGTCTATATGTATTTCTACCTAAAGATTCTTTAAAATCCAATGTTTTTAAAAATGTGACTAATACAATCTTACATGACATAAAATGATCATGAAGACAGAATTCTGTAAGAAGGTGCTGACCTTAATAAAAGATTTCTTAAATTATTCATCATTTTATGCTGAGCCGGTTGCTTTAAATTTTCATTTAATATCAAGGAAAATCTGTTCACATTAATAATTTCTGACCATACGATGAAAGTAATACTACCAGCTGATCCCCAAAGTGTTAGGCATTGTTCGAAGAACTTTACATGTACCAAGGTTACTCTCCATGATAATCCCATGAAGAAGGATGTGCTGCCATCCTAATTTTGCAGATAAGGCAACTGAGGCTCAGACTAAAAAACCCTGATAAGTTCATCAACTAGTATGTGGGGAAGTCAGGATTAGAAGCTGGACACCCCAGCTCCAGAGCGTTGACGGACATTCCTACTGATCACCTCAGCAAACCTCAAGGAGGCGGCATTTGGTCCAGGGGTGAGGTGGGGAGCATTGAAGGTATGTTACACAGTAACTGGAAAACGTAAGAAATGCTCAGTGAGGAAAAATCAAATGCAACGGGCTTTGAGGGTAAAGTATTTATGTAATAATGACTTACAGTCAGAGATAATGTTTTGACTTAAGTTTATTATTAGCTATCCATGACTGGTTTTAGATTCTACCATTAAACCTGCATTTGATAAGGGGGGAGGGAAGAAGGAAGACGAGCGGGCACTGGGGGAATGATGAAGGCAGTAGCACCATGGCTTCCCATCACTTTAAGATCTTTTCGAGACCCGGGCCTGAGGCTCTGTTTTAATACACCAAAGATGCATCTAAGTGTGTGTTTCGATCTCTAACATGCTGTGCACTATATACACGCATGTGCAATGTGGGTGCCGAAGAGGATTTCAAATTCTCACATACTATACATCTCTAATGTAAGGATTATAGCATCTGAGGTGACTTGTAATCATTTATTAAGAGCTTATTTTAATCATGCCTTTTTAAAAATGCACAGAGAGATTTTTCAAAGGGAAAAACTGCCCTGGAGTAGAAGCTGGGTAGAATTTGAAACTGAGCCCAGTTGACTTCTTGCTGCTTAGGTCTTATCTCTCAGAGCCAGGGATGAAAGAAAGACCAGGCTCCTCCCTGTTTATTTCTTGGCCTTCTTGTCCTGTCTGATGCTTTGCCCCCAGCTCTGCAACTGTATTTATTTCCCATCTGCTTCCTGTTCTCTAGACGGTCTGAGACAGGCTGTTCACCACCAGCCAGCAGTCACAGAGAGAAATAAATATTGGAGTGTGCATAAAACCCACGGTAGCAGGCAAGGACCATAAGCAGAAATAAAGACCCTGGCCTCACAGACAGATTGTTTGGGAGGGGATTAAGAAACAACGTTCTTTGGAGTTAGGTGCCCTGGCTAACTCTTTGGAGTTAGGCCTGCTGGCTTTTCAGGAGGAGTTTTTTTTTTTAAATCAGGTCTATTGTTCTGTTGCTTCGTCAGACATTGGTTAGCATCTTTGGCAGTAGATGGTTGCATCTGAACCATTGCTTAAGGGTTTTTTTTTGGTCATTTCGACTAGTGCTTCCAGATCTCTAGGTATCACAGCCTCGTTAAGAAAAGAGTTAAAGTAAGTGATGTGTTTGTGGAAAGGAAAAGGGGCAGAGCTCTTTAGGATTGCTAGTTTATGTTTTGCTAGGGATGGACATTGAAAATCTCATCATTGTTTCATATATGAAAGTGCAATTTAATCCCAAAGAGCAGGGAGCAGGCCCGTCCTTCCTGAGAGGTGCAGTCAGCAACTCTAAACTTGTACACGTGTTTAGAAAAATGGATTTAAAATTTTGCAGTGTAGAATGATGAAGGGACATTTTAGTTAATCATAACTTTTAGATACCTGTTTACTTGTTACAGTTTGTCTACTTGAAGATTTGTGTTCCACAATATGAAATGGAGTCCCAATACCCAGTTTCTGGGAGCTAAATTTCAAAACCATAGTCAAGCCAAAATCCAGTTTCTCAAAACGATGTAAGTGCAAATGGAAACCTCGTTCCTGGTGTTATTTCATTGAACTTGGAATATTTTGGGCAGGGTGGGACTTGAGGGTGCCCGAGGTCATGACATAATTTGGAACTACTTTCCCCTGTAAGATTTACACTCACCCTTTTTTAATGTGGCGGGGGCGGGGGGCGGTGCGCGGGACGGGGTGGTCATTGAGTAGAGGAAGGACAGAGAAGGAAGATTTGTGGCAGAACTCAGTCTTGCTCTGATTGATTTGAGCAGTTAAATCCTGCCCCTAACCTTGAAAATCCTACTCAACAAAACCAAATCCTTCAGGTAGCAGGATCGGTTATTCTCCTATGAAGACAATCAGGGAGAGATCTGTTGGGATTTGAACATGCTCTCAGAGGGCTGCACAAGCCTATTCATTCTGGTAAATACAATTTTCTTTGTATTGTTTCATTTTAAGTGATTTTAAGAGCTCCTGTGGTACAAGAGGTTGTCCCTCAGGAAGGACGTTCTGTTGGCCCACTCCTTAACAGGGTCCAAATCCTGTGTGAGCCCAAAGAAATCAAGAAACAAGAGCCACTTGACCAGTTGCTTCTGCCCTCTCTCTGGACTGGGGGGAGAGCAGGCAGTTGCAGACCAAGTGCCCGGCCAGTGTAAATATGTGCAGGGACGCAGGGAGGTTGGTAACTCTCTGCAAGAGGCAAGGCGACATATTGAAGCCTCGAACATAGTAGACAAGGCTATCTAGGAGAAATTTATCTGACACGGAGGTTGTATTTTTCATCTAGCTCAGTCCTGGACCAGGATTCGGGAATCGCTGATTTAGAGGTCATTATGAATTGAATTGTCCTCCCCCCGCCCCAATTTCATGTGTTGAAATCTTTACCCCCACTGGCTAGCTCAGAATGTGACGTTGTTTAGATAGAGAATCATTGCAGATGTTTTTCGGTAAGATGAGGTCATGTCCTTGACTTGGTTTCTGGGCAATCCATGGCTACCCTCTTCATTCTCCATTACCTCTAGATGCTCTGCTGGCCTAGCTATAAAATGCCTTTATACTAGAGATACTTGGGGAATTGGCATGAGAGATGACCACGTCTCCTTGTTCTTTCCATTAGAATTCCCCTAACCCCCGCAGCTGGGCCAAAAGGCACTTTGATCGGACGAAGGCTGACCCAGGCCCAGTGTAGAACGCTGGAAATGGGCTTTGAGGTCTCTTGGTAGTAGATCCTGGGAGAATATTCCGAGCATGGCATGATTAACTGGAGTCAAGTTCTCATGAGTCTAACAGAGATTTGAATGAATGGGAAGAAAAAAGCGTGCCCAGAGTTGCACCTTTCTCCCAGGAAAGGGTTTCCTATGGATGCCTTAATTGGATTTAACCCAGATGCAGAGCTTATAAACATCAAAGAGTGGGGCAAATGTTTGTGGATTTCCCGAACATGCTTGGGATAGGTATCCCTGTCACCCTTGTTCTCCAGAAGGGCACCTTGGGCAGAGAGGTGGAGGTTTTAGAACCGCAGTGTGGGATGCTGCCAGAGTCAAGTTTCCTAAGCTTCCGTTCTTCCATTCTTTAGGCTCTCGGCCATTTTTCTCCGTGCCTCTGGTGGAAGACACAGCAAGTACAGAGATGGGAAGAGTGAAGGGAAGAGGGGTTAAGATAGTACACTGTCAGACTTCTGAAATGTCCAGAGGGTTACTGACAACGTCCCTCTGTCTCTCTGAGGCTAGCATCTTCAGTTATGAAGGATAGAAGCTTCATCAACATTTGGACTCCTTGGAGACAACTAGCAATTACCTCAAATTCTGTTCCCACTGCCCACCCCTCCCCAACTTCAAAGGAAGCTCATTACCAGTCTCCAAATTCTTGAAATTACTTTCCCATCATCTCAAACAATGTACGTAAATAGTTCATAATGAGGGTCTAACCTCACCCTTTAGATTACTCAAGAAGCTCACAAAGATGGACTGTGATAAAATTATTCCAAGGCAAGGTGATTATCTCTGGATTATTCTTCCCAAGATTTTATTGCTGGTTTGCTAAAACTTTAGAAGATGTTTTACATACATACATTTACAGAAATCATTTATACAAACTTTTTTCCTGACCTTTATTTGCAAATTAACACCCAAATGAGACCTCTTCTCATAATGAACTATTTTGGGTCTTGCAGATGAATAATTAAGAAACGCATATTAAGCAGGGATGAATTTGATGAGCAGGTCTCTGAGGTTGCCAGTAACATCTAGTTGCCTTTGTTTTCCAGAAGATTGTATTTTATAGGAGAGAGATCAGGATGTGCCTGAGACTGCAAGCCTGTACAAAAAGGAGGCAGACAGCCTAGTTCATTAATTTGAGCAGGGTTCCTGTTTAGATTTACCCTCAACATCAACAAAAGGAGAAAAAGGAGTAAACAGAGGTATGTAGAAACGGGTGCCAAACTGTCAGGTATCTAAAATGAGATGGTTAAAGTTGATGGTAAGATTTTTCTGGAGATCATCTTTATATGGAAGAAAACACAAGTGCATCAGATCGTCCCTGTCCTCTTGAGGACCTTAATCTTCTCCATCTCTTGGGTCACTTCCTCACAGTCGCCTGTGTTCTCAGACAGGCTCTCCCCTGTTGCAGTGGGGGATCCGTGGGCTGTACTCATTGTGTCCTTTGAGGTTACAAGGGTAGGGGATGAGGTTGGAGTGCAGGGGAGTGGGAGAGGGAGCAAAAGTCTGCCTTTGAGAATTTTAAGCTCTACAGAGACAGTGGCTCCTGAGTGACAATTACAATACAGAAGGACAGGGAGGACTATGAGCTGCAGAGGCAGCAGGGAGAAGAAGAGTGTGACCCAACCCCAGAGGGCCAAGAAAATTCAACTGTGTCCATCAGCAGACAAATGACAGGAATCCCATTCTATGTGCAACAGAAAGAGAGATGGATAAATGGGCCAAGAGATGGATCAGTGGAGAGATAGAATCTGTAGGCCAGCTTTTTGTAGATCCCATCCTCAGGGGATTCTTGGATCTTGACCAGATTCCTTTTTGCTCATAGTGAAGCACTCTATTCTTGTTCCAATTCTGTATTAAAGCTGGAAAGTCATCTGGGGAAACAGAACTGAAGAGAGATTATATTTCACACAACTGTGGAAGAACTGGGATTATAAAAAAGTAAAGTTGCAAGGCTACCTAGGATGGCTTTGTGCATTTCTGAATAGATCTTAGTACCTGTCGACAAACAGACAACATAATAAAAATGGAAATGTTGCCACATGAGCACATTAATTTTTAACCTTGGATTCACGGTGCTAAAGGCTAACTCACTGGATACAGATAAGGAAGGTGGAAGTGCTTTGAAAACAAACACTCTTCCCTGGAAATCAAGAGACATACAAAAGGGAGGGAGAGAGTTCAGGCAAAGGAGTCAAAAGGCAGGTGGAAGGTTCTCATCGGTTCTTCCTTTTCTCTGCCCGTTAGCATGGAGGCAGCTTGCAGTGGGTTCTGGGCAGCCCAACAAAAAAGAATGACTATCATAAACCAAGAAATGAGGCCCAAAGAGATGGAAATGAACTAGGAAGTGGAAGGAAAGAAAAATCTTATTTGGCACATAAAGCATTTGTAAAATAGTTGATTTGTTTCTCAACACTGAAGTTAACACATTTAATTGAGGTAATCCTACTGTGGTTCCTGCCATGCAGGGGTCCCTATTCTCCAACAGTGGCCATCACAGACCACTGCATAGACCCTGTGAAGAACGCAACCAGAAGGTCCCAAGTTATATAGATGTAAGCAAGAAGAATGAGGTGCATTTGCATTGAGCATAAACTGTATCCTCATCATGAACATTATTGTTCTTGGAAAACCAAACTGGGCAAGAGGAGGCTATTTTCTGAGTGCTTTGCTCTGTACACACACATACATGCACAGCCCCTTTAGCTCTTAGGAGGTTCCATTTTGTTTGGACCATATCGGTTTCCTGACCTGTTACAGAAACGTCTTGCGGTCCGCATTCAGACACAGTATCACCTCCCTAACTGGTCCTGATGGGTGGAAGGAGCGGTTTGGATCCCCAAAGATAGAAGAAATAGGATTCTAGTCCTTTAAAGCCTAACTCAACTAATGGCTCTAAAGTGTTGTCGACAGAGGACCTATAGGGTCTTGGAATTATCGTTTTGTCAAAAAGCAGTAGTAGGTGTTTATATGTAGGAGATTAAAAGAAAAAAATCTAGGGCGCCTGGGTGGCTCAGTTGGTTAAGCGACTGCCTGCAGTTCAGGTCATGATCCTGGAGTCCCTGGATCGAGTCCCGCATCGGGCTCCCTGCTTGGCGGGGAGTCTGCTTCTTCCTCTGACCCTCCCCCCTCTCAATGTGCTCTCTCTCGCTCGCTCATTTGCTCTCTCAAAATCTTTAAAAAAAAAAATCTAGTACATGGTCCAATTGTATATATACACAAGAATTATTTGTAAATAAGCACGTTGGTTGAATGGGAGAATAAATTATGCAAATGCTTGTATACTGTGTGTTCCTATATGAAATTTAAAAATCCCTCTCCCACCCGGATCTTTAAAACATTTCTAGTATTTTTCTTAGCAAGCCCTGTCAGGGATCTTCAAGGTTTGCAAACTCTGCTTTTCTCCTTAGTGTGGAACCTAAAATCTTAGCCTGTTACACCCCTTTTTCCACCAACAGTTCACTGCATTCTTTTGTTCTGCTCCTCCCAATAGGGTTTGTGAAGTGAGTCTTGGGCTTATCAGTTCCTCATACTCTCCCAGGGCAAATATGCAATCCGTTGTCATTTATTGGTTGTGAAACAGATGATAATGAAAATGGCAAATGTGGAGAAGTTATAAATGTTCAGAAAGTTACTCGAATCTGAACCCCAAATACTTTATTTTCTCAAACAGCTTTCATGAGTACTCTAGTAATGTTCCATTTTTTCCCTCAAGTCATTCTGGGGGTCCCCAGGGAGACGTTAACCCCCAGGGCTGCAGCTCTTCTGCCCGGTTCTCCCAGGCCCTGGGGTCTCTCATGCTGACCCTGGCAGGCATAGCCATGCTCCAAGGGTGCAAAGATCTGTGGTAGAATGGGAGAGAATGCTCCCCCTCCTGGGGCTGCACGGTGCTGAATGTGGGGCCTGGGCTCTGCTGAGCGAAAGCCTTTATTGAAATCGCTGTTTGAGAGAGTTTGGTCCGATCATGCTCTGTCCCTGGCGCTATCTAAACACGTGGCCCGTGGGGTTGGGCCAGGCGTGGATGACGGCCGCGCTGCCGGAAAGTGGACTCCTCCCCTATCCTCTCCGAATCCTAATCTTTTCTTGGGCCCTATTCCTGGCTCCGTCCTTGCAGAAGGAGCGGCTTTCCGGAGCTCCTCCGTCTTCCTCTAGAGCCTCTAGGGCAGCATTTCCCCTGCTGCTCCGCCAGGTTGCAGGGCGTGCGCCCAGCCTCTCTACCCTCCAGCCGCGCTCGCAGGAGGCTGCTCAGCCCGCAGGCAAGAGACACTCGCTAGGCAAGAGCCGCCAGCCCAGATCCGAGAGCTGGGAACCCCGGCAGCGGGTGGCCGCGGGGCTCAGGCCCTTCGGTTCGGCCATGGCCTCTGGTTCCTCGTTCTGGGACCGTCGCCGGAAGACTCGTCTGTGGGCTCTCTGCCCTCCGGTTTGTTTCTGAACTTGGGGTTCACCACACTCTCCCCAGAAGAGATCAGGTGAGAGTACCTTCTCCACGAAGGTCGAGAGAGGCAACCGTGAGGCTCTGAAGCCCAGGAGCCCCTGAACGGCTGCTCCCCACCGCCTTCAGTCGTTGCCCCATCACAGGCACGGCGCCTTTGAGCCTTACCTGACAAGCCTCCCGAGCCTCACCAGCCACCGATTCCTGCTTATCGTCACGCAACTTTGGAATATAGTAAGCTCGGAGTTGATGAGGCTTTATACATTTCCATTTTCACGCCAGCAGGGTGTGTAGCCAGTTATATGTAATTATTATTTAGGATGAAGCAGATTTCAACTGCGTGACTATAAACATACAATCTAGGCTATAAATACCTAAAAGGAATTAAGAATTTTCTCCTATGCAGAAAACAGCTTCAGATGTCATGAATGTGTTAGACACAGATAAGAGCCAAGTTTAAGACGAGTAAAACATTTACTACGACTGCGGCTAAGTATGCATTTGATTTAGAATCCAGGGTTATGGGTCAGTTGTCTATGAAATTCATTGCTTTAGCTTTCAGTTCCCCCATTTCTCTTCTACTTGTTACCTTTCCCCCGTTTTTCTTCAAAACTCTTAACATCTTTCTTAACCCCACCCCCACTTTGGTTTCGCGTCTCCTCAGAGACCGAGTGAGGTAGTCCATACAGTGCTTGGTAGCATGGAGGTTCCATAATGCTGACTTATAAATTTAAAGCAACATTTGCATAGTACCTGAAGGAAGTTGATTTAGGAGTCAGTGTTTGGTAAATACTCTGAGATCTTCATATTAGACGCAAGATCTAAGGGCGCTGTATTATTGCTTCACTTTGTCTTTTGTAAAGCACCTGGTACCATGACAATATTCACTAGGTAAATAACAAATGAAACGAAATACACTTCCTTCTCTATTTTAATAATGTACTATTCATGCATTCCCCCCCTGGAACAAAGAATCATTGTAGTAGGTTGCTCTGCCAATATTAGGCTGATATCTTATTGCAAGCAAATAAAGAGATAAAATGGCATGCCACAGGAAAAGAGTTTCTTTTCAAAATAGAGGAGAACAAGGCAATAACACAAAATATGAAAAGCCAGGAAATGGTTCAATGGATTACAAATATGAACACAGGTCCCTTGATTTTCTATTACTATCCCTGTTATAAAGGAATACCTACATGTCCAGAGCAAAGCTCAAATTAGCTTCTTGATCAATTCTATTTTAAAAAATTCATTGTTCTTCTCTAAATGATCTTGTCCCTAAGAGAGCTGACAGAGGTGTTTAACAGAGCAGAACTAGGAGCACCTGGGTGGCTCAGATGGTTAAGCGTCTGCCTTCGGCTCAGGTCATGATCCCAGGGTCCTGGGATCGAGCCCTGCATCGGGGTCCCTGCTCCGTGGGGGTGTCTGCTTCTCCCCCTCCTTCCTGCTCGAGCGCTCTCTCTCTCTCTCTCTCTCTCTGGTGGATAAAAAAATATATATATATTAACAGAGCAGAACCATTGTGAGCCATTTCTAGTGGGCACTGAGCTACCAACTATTTTCCTCAAATTATAGAAAATTGCCATTTGTAGAGTCCACCTTATATTTAGCTTAATTTAGGATTAAGCATCTGTAACTTATTGTTAGGACATCTGGGAAGTGTGCAAAACTCTATACTATAAGTACTGTCTCTCTCTTTAGTCCCCATGGTAGCTCTCAAGAAAGTTGTTTTGGAACCACGAGAGACGATGGACTCTGAGGCACAAAGTGAGGGTTCTAGAGGGGAGGGGGGTGGGAGGATGGGTTAGCCTGGTGGTGGGTATTGAGGAGGGCACGTTCGGCATGGAGCACTGGGTGTTATGCACAAACAATGAATCATGGAACACTTCATCTAGAACTAATGATGTAATGTATGGGGATTAACATAATAAAAAATTTTAAAAAAGAATGTTTTAAAGATAACAAAAAAAGTTGTTTTGGTCCCATTTGTAAAGATTTGCTGATGGCCAAATGAACTGGTATATAATAAGAGTGAAAAAATTGAGGTCTTCTGTCATGCAATGTTGACGTTCTCACCCAGATTTGCCACCAGTTGACCAAAGATCCAGATGGTGGTATCCAAGTGGGATCCAATGGAACAGAGAGAAAGGGCAATTTCGTCTCGGACTCCTCTGGCTTTGGCTAAAGATCAAGAGGCTGTAATAACACAAGCCTTGGAAGAAGTCCGGAATGGCCATATTCTCCCCACTAGGATTCCCCGGTAACGCTCAAGTAGCATCCAGTGTCTTATGATTAAAACAGTAAAAAATGGACATAGCGGACATTGCAATCTTCTAATGACTAAATATAACTGAGGAGCCTAGGGTTTCTGAAAGATCAAGGGAATGTCATAGAACTTGAATCTTGTTTTTAGAATCTTTTTAAGTTAAATCTTATTTTAAGAAACAGAAGTGGACCTAAGAAGGCTTCCTAGCAAAGGCGACAGTTGAGCCTTGAAAGATGAGAGAGGACATTGGAATCAAATTGAATAGAAGGCATTTTGCCTAGGGGAATCGCGTGGGTAAAACAGAGAAGTGAGAAAGGACATGGTGTGCTTATATGTTGGTCAGTGTTCTCCAGCGGTCCTAGAGGTAAGACAAAGCTAGAAAAGTTCCCCCAAATCCTATTCTCCCAAATTGTTGGCACTGTTGTTCTTCCTCCCAGAAATCTTTCTCTCACCACCACTACTGAACTGAATGCCCTTTTTTCTGTGCTTTCAGAATCCTCTGCCCTTGTCCCGATGTAGTTCTTTGTGCAAAATATGCATTTACCTGTTCTTATTTGACTTCCTCTCTGTTTTAAGCTCCTTATAGAAGGGACCTTGTCTTGACCACTTTGGTCTCTTCTTAATGCCCTGGGCAGTGCCTGGTAGGCACTTAATAGTTATTTTTGGAACTTCATGAATAATGCAAGCTTTTCATTAAATGACTTCCAAATGTTTTAAATTTTTTCAAATGCCTTAGACGGGACTTGTTATTGTTCTAAAGGCTAAAGTAACATTAATAAATGCAGCTATATTTTATAATTAAACTACTAAAAATAAAGCTTACTCTAGACCATTATAGAGAGTACAGAATACAATACCAAATGAGTACCTTTTAGATCCACCAAAAGGATTTATTGAACACATTGTTAAAAGGTCCTCTTTATAAAGGAGTTTCACATATAAGGGGACTTGCCGGTGTAAGGGACCATTTGACCAGTAAAGGAACGGGCAGAGCCCTTACGGTCTGCTAGGGAAAGACCATGTTGGAATGAATCCTGGTCCTGAAGTCGAAAACCTTAGGACCCAGCTCTAAAAATTGCTAGGTGAACCTCAGCAAGCTACTCAGAGTCTGAACTTCAATTTCATATCTGTACACCCAGAACCATAACACCAGTTCTGTTTACCTCACAGAGTTGCGAAGATAATGTAGAAATGAGATGATAAACTACAAAGAATTATCCTCCTTATCATAATGGTGTAAGAAAGAAGTCGAACTGACCTCCTGAATACTAGGATGTCTTTTGTCCACCGGTTAAATAGATACTCGACCTTAGGACTTTGATTTGACATTCAATCTGCCGATTGTACCCTGCCGCGTCTTTCTAATCTAACAAGGAAAAGAATACAAATCGCTAGGAGAGGAATGCAGGGTTGTAAAATTTGTCCTTGGCAGGATACTTTATACCCTCTGGTATTTAACACCAAATCCCAGAGTCAGGGTCAGCCTCCAGGTAGTTCTCGCGTACGGTTTATCGATAGCTGCGTGAAAATCTCCAATGACAGATTCTGGCCACGGTGATGTTGAGTGTTGGCAGGACAGGAGCATAGTTCTCCAGACATTTCTCCCCTTCTCTGCTTGTTTCCAGGCTCTCAGGGCTTGGCTCTGGCCAACATGTTGAAAGGCCTGGCCAGTTTTCCTTCCAGGCTGTTCAGCCTAGGTTGAAGGGAGGATTGGCGTGTTTACCAATCTTGTATCTCCACTGACCGTTCTGACAACATTTAAACCTGAGAGGCGTTTGTCATTCCCTGGCGGCCCTTTGTCTTGGCTTATGACAGATTTATTATCTTTGACCTATGAAACCCAGAGAGTAGAGGATGGGTGTTTGATTTCACATGCCAGGTACCATTGGCTTTAATCATCTTCTTGAAATCAGTCCAGCGCTCAGGGATGAGGGACTGAAGTCTCCAATCACCCCATAGTTTTGGACACTCTTGAAAACCACAGTGTGTACATACTTATTCAGTATGTCAGGAAAAAGACATTTTGCTGAGCTGCGCTTTTCTGATAGGCTTCATTTAAGATTAATTTTTTTGGTAGATTTATAATTCTGACAGGGAAATAGCTATAAGATGTAAAACGTATAACCAGTCAGGGCTGGAACACATGCCATCTAATTTCCTCATGCACTCTGCTGAGCTTGGGGATGTGTGAGTCCTCCTCTTGGTGATTGGGGATAGACTGAAAACAATGGAGGGTGTGAGTCAGTCATAGCACAGATCATAGGACTGAGAGTTGAGCACTTTTTTCAATTGCAAATCTTTCTCCCTAAAATTCTGTCCCATTGATTGGGTCCTGTCTGGGGTCCTTTAGTCTGCATAATAGTTCAGTCAATTGTGGAACAAGAGCTTTACAGAAAGCTTCGAGCCATGCATGCAAGCATCCATCCAGTATCGGAAAAGGAAAGGTCCTGCAGTAAGAGTGGGCACGACAGGCTCAGTGAGCTTACAGAGCAGAGCAGGGGATTTTTAACCTCACTCATCGTCCTTTCAGAGTAGGAGTTAAATCTCATGAAAACTGTGGACCTCTCTGAGGGAAAAAAAATTCGACTGTAGGGGATTCATCAAGTATTAATGGACAGGTTTAAGGACTTCTATTCCCTTGAGAAGCACAGATACATAAATATAAGTCACTGTGCAGTAGATTCTAGCTCTGAGAGGTGTCCAGGTGCTATGGGATCACAGAAGTGCCCCACTTTTCATCCAGAGGGAGGACCCGATGGCCTCACCAATAGTCCAGCATGCGCTTGGAGCTGTGTTTGTCAATGGTGATGGATTTTCCTTGGCTTAGCAGAGTTTTTGTGGTGGGTGTGGGAGAGGGCAACAAAGTCAACAGGCAGACTGGCAAGAGTCCAGGATTTGGGATTAGAGGTTTAGGATTTAGTTCCTGGTTCACCACTTTCTAGTTGCATTAAATGGACACATTACTCAGTCTCCCCACGTTCCAGGTCTCAATCTGTAAAATTAAAATAGTGACACGTGCTGTCAACCTCATGGCCAGGGAAGGAACCTTGTGGGAGAGGGAGCAGGGGGTAGGGCATATGCAACAGTAAAGCTCTTCATCAACTGTAATGTCCTATGATGTGTTGTCATCACTACGCCCACAAGTACAGATATTGGAGGAACAGATACAACTCAGTTAAAAAGGAGACAACCAGTTGCATTCCAGGGACTTCCTGTGGCTCATGGGGACGGAAGGGCAATATGGGCTGCCACATAGAACTAAGCTTATAGGCCCCCATGGGACAGAAACCGTGCTCTCCATTCTGAAGCTTGACCCACTGAAGGAACCACGTTCAAAAGTCCTGAATGTATTGGCAAGAAAGCCGAATTTATAAATTCAGAGAAAATGATGAGTAAGAGTTACAAGCCAGTGGTTGGATTAGTAGACATCCACTTACTTAAATTTGGTTTTATTATTTTTTAAAGATTTTTATTTATTCATTTGACACACACACACAGAGCGAGCGAGCGAGAGCAGGAACACAAGTAAGTGGGGGAGAGGCAGAGGGAGAAGCAGGCTTCCCATGGCGCAGGGAGCCCGATGCGGGGCTCGATCCCAGGACCCTGGGATCATGACCTGAGCTGAAGGCAGACGCTTAACCGACTGAGCCACCCAGGTGCCCCTAATGTGGGGTTTTAAAAAACCAGGAGGCTATAAAAATTTTGTCAGCATGCCCACCCCTCCTCAAACCATCCATTCTCTTTCTTGATCTCTTGTGCTATGGTCGAGAAGTGGCCTGTGGCTTAGCTGGCAGCCAGGCATGGCATGAGGTAGAGGATGTGGGGATCCCAGTCTCGGAAACTCAAGTCCTGGGTGTTAATCTTGGTCCTACCATCACTTAGGAGCTCTGGGACAATGATCTAATCAGTGCCTCAGATTCTTTGTCAGGAAACAAGATAATATCCAGTTTGCCTAGCTCACTGGGTTGTTGAAAGCTCTAAGCAAAAAATTTTATAAACTCTAAAGAGCCAGCCTTATAAAGTACTATTGTTATTGTGTTCATAAATGTACAGGTCTATCAATGAAACAATCAAAAGGGAGGAAAAGCTACCACATTACATGTTTACAGATTGGCTGCCTAATTTGCCTTAATTAAGCACTTATTAGAATGCATGCCTGCCTAGTTATGTTTGTGGAGAATGTGTCTAGAAGTTTCTGATCAACATATATCCCGGAGCTCTGCGCTGGCTGTAGAAAGGAAGGCAATCTTCCACTGGTGATTTTCGCATTTGGCAAGAGGGACTAAAGTTTGATTTTCAAGAAGCTATCAAATACATTTTATTCTCTGTTGGAACAGATACCAAACCCTCCTCCCTCCATGCTTTCGCCCATATGCTCCCTCCCAATTCTCCCTGCCCTCCTCCTACTTGCCCTTTCTATCTCCCCCGCCCACCGCCTGCTCGTTGTGTATGCGCAGCCCAGCCGTGGCAGCTGCCCACCCAGATGAATCCTAGTGGAGCCTCGTGGCACTGTATCCATAGGAACCTGCAAAGAACCAAGCAGCCTCTGCTTTCCAACCCACGTATTTGTGGTGTGGCCAGACCCACTGATGGGAGTTTCACCACTGTTATGTCCCTTACGAATAGACAGTGCAGCAATTACCAGCTTTGATGCAGATACTGGGATGTAAAACTATGCCCAGCAGGGGCCATTATGGGCAGTTATAACTCTCTCCCTATTCACCCGCTCTTGGGATCCTGCCTCTTCCTCCCAGCTGAACACCCCCAGCTCCCAGCCACACGAGGTATGTTCGGTTAACTAGAAAGAGAATCTTCGAACTGGGAGCCTCTTCTTTCATTCAAGGCTCAAACATGTACTGTAGACTAGATACTGCACTAAGGATGAGAAGAAAACCCAAATAAATGATATGTTTCCTAATTTTAAGAAGTTGACAGTCTAGTGGGAGAGACAAAAAGGCACAGAAATAATTATGTGACAAGTGCTATTTCATGGCCAAGCACTATGGGGACCATGGGAGGCAGTAATGAGTTCTGCTTTGGTTTGGCAAGGCCTAAGAGAGGAGGTGAGGTTGACTTGCACCATGAGAGAGGACTCATATCCCACCACATGGAAGAGACGAGAATGGCATTGCAGGTGTAGGAACTGGCAAGAAGGCAGGCCCAGGGTAGCATGAGGATGTTCCAGGAGCGGTGAGGGTCTATTATGGCTGGAGGATTCAGTGGGGGCAAGTAGGGGCAAATGAGGGGACAGGTGGGCATGGCCTAAGTTGTAAAAGGGCTTGAGAACATGGCCAAGGAGATTGGGTGCCAAAAGGAGCCAAGGAAGGTATTTTTAAAATCCAACTTTGAAAAACTCTAAGTCTGTACAAATTCCACTGCAGGTGTTTGTGGTGGTGAGTGACACCATTAAAATGTCTTTTGGGGCAGTGAGAAATGGCTTGGTGGGTGAGGACAGGGAGGCTATGGGAGGCAGGGAGGCCAGTTCAACAGCTGTTGCAAAGCTACAGGCAAGAAGTGAAGAGGATTCCAGAGGGCCAGGCAGGACGACAAGAGAGCAGGTCAGTTGGATATTAGATTTGGCGGGGCCCCCGGGACTGGTTGGGTAGAATGGTTTGGGGTGGCAGGGATGATGCTCACTCAATGGGGATGGGGAGACCGTGATGTGGACAACCAATATGGGGGTCCCAGGGGAAGCTGCCAGGGTGATGGGAGAGCATAGGACTCCCCTTTTCCACTGAAGACAGCAGCTCTTAGCCAGAATTTGAGTTCAAGCACTTGGAGTTGGGAAGGGCCAGGACCAGAGGTCAGCAGGCCTGCGTCCTGGGACCAACCTTTAAAATTTTTGAAAGCAACTATGTAGCCCTCCCTTAGTTTTCTCATCACCAGAATAAATCATCTCCACTCCTTTAATCTTCCCTCAAGGGTCTGACATAACTTGTGTTGATCTGTCCTCTCTGCTGCTTTCCCACATCCCACTTAGAATGCAAAGCCCCAGGCCACAGACAACACAGGACCCTTTCTCAAGTTATATATATAATTATATATTTATGTGTGCAGTGCACACTTTATTAAAGATTACTGCAATTCCCACATTTAACACCTTATAGTTATTAAATGCCTACTTTTCCTGAAAAAACTTTTACTTCATTTTTAAATTTTTTTTTTTTTAAAGATTTTATTTATATGAGAGAGAAAGAGCACATGAGAGGGGGGAGGGTCAGAGGGAGAAGCAGACTCCCTGCTGAGCAGGGAGCCCGATGCGGGACTCGATCCCGGGACTCCAGGATCATGACCTGAGCTGAAGGCAGTCGCCTAACCAACTGAGCCACCCAGGTCCCCTTACTTCATTATTTTTCATCTCCCCACGACATATCTACTTCTGACGATCTATTTGCCAGCCCTGTCCAGTTATCAGGGCCTCTCTCAGGAGTCTCAATAATAGCAAGGCTCATCTTCTCATGAGCCTCAGCGCAGAATTGCTGTTTGGGGAAAGTTCCAGAATCTGATTACATTAAGGGAAGAGATTCCTCTGGCAAAACAAAACGAAGGAACAACCACATCCTGTCAGGAGGACGCTGGTGGTCTGGCAAGGTCTTCTAGAAGGTCCAAACACGGATTTTGTACTTGAAGGATTGTGCTAGTATCTTGGAGAGATTCTCTGTCAACACAGAGAATATGGCCTGGGGAAGAGGCTGTTTCCTCACAAGACTCTGCCATTAGGAAGCACTGACTGAACAAGTACCTCACTTAACCATTTGAGGCCTTTGGAATACCTGGTCTGACAGGCAAATGGAAAAGACATGTGAATTCTAGGAAGTGCTTGAGTTGTCTTCAAAGGTACCCAGAGATGTTCATTGTTTCAGAGAATCCTTGAATGGTCCTGCAGGTTATGGCTTGGAAGACCCTCTTTCCGCCAGCCTCAATCCTTCAAGAAGGGCTCTCTCGCTGCCTCAGAGCCCTTGAGGGCCAGGGTCTGTGAAGGCACCTGTGACTTAGGCTGCTACTCGTCTACTGCATCCCACTGCCTCCTTGGGCTCTAGCCACTCAGCAAGGCCAGGTTCCCTTGTTGCATCTCCCTGGCATTCTGCTGGCTCCCTGGCAATTTTCTCTGCTTGCTAGGACCCTTCAATGCCTCTACTCTTTACTCCCCCATCCTTCCCTCTAGCCAAGCTTTACCTTTCTTAAGCAGAATTCCTCATCTAAACCACACTACTCAGGGGCAATTTTTAAAATTCTCTCAAGAGCAATAAATAACTAGTATTGTTCTAGATGTATAGGAGAGAAGTTAATGCATTAGACACAGTGCATCTCTTAGGGCACTGAGGCTTAATTCTGCTGTGGAACTCTAGTTGAGAGAGACTTTGGGGCTTGTGGAATATTTTTCCAGCTTGGGGGTGGAGAAGCTCTAGTTCTCTCAATCACCCCCTCCCCCATCACCGATGCCATTGCTCCCAACATTGCTGATTGCAATCAACATTACTGATTATGTTGGGGATCTTCTCTGATGTACCAAGAGCTTAGATTTTTTAGAAACTTTCACCAGAAAAAGATTCTCCCTGAGTTCTTCCATGCAAAACCCAGTCCTAATGCAACATGTTCAGGACAGAGTATTAAGGAATTGCTCAAACCAGGGAAAGTCAAGAGGAGGAACATACTGAAGGAGAAGATAGAATTGTCATTCCGTGACCTTCCAACGAGAGCTATCCTCGTGTATTTCAGGGTCTGGCAAGTAGGCAAGGAGTAGGTTGGTCATGTACTTTAAAGGATGCATGTGTTAAAGAAAGTAATGCTAGCTGCTGAAGCAGACAATGCCTAAGCCCCAGTGACAAACAGAATACAAATTTATTTCTTGCCCATATCACAGGCCAGTGTGGATAAAGGTAGGGGTAGGTCTCTGTCACATGCACTGAAGTCAGGGACCTAGGCTCCCTCATCGTGGGCCCAGCCCTCCACTCTGGCTCTAGAGTCCTTTCCATTCTGCTGGACTATGAGGAAGGAAGAAGGATCACATATGGGAGGTTTTCATGAACCAGGCCTGGAAAAGACACAAAACACCTGGCTCGCATTCCATTGGCCAGAACTCCGTTCTCTGGCTGCAGATAACTGTAGGGAGGCTGGAAAATGTCATCTCTCTGTATGTCTGGGAAGAGGAAGAGAATGTGGGTGTCAGGGTAACCGAAGTTTGGATGTTTGGGGCCTTAGGTTGTGGCTCACAGTGATACGAAGTACTCGTGTGAATTAGCATGGCTCATGATGGGCAAACTTATGAAGTAATGAGTTCATGGTCACTGGAATGTTGGAGAACAAATTCCTGTCATTTCTACTCCGGAGCTCTATAATTACAGTTCCCAAACAACATAGCAATTCCTCCCACACTCCTGCTCCTACTTTCCCTGTGGTGCAAAATGCTTGGTTCCTATTATGGAGAAAAGAGGGGGTCACATGGTGCTACCTACCTCTTCTACAGAGCATCTTCTGTCATCTTTGTTTTCTTCTTTTCTAGGATAACAAGATAGATGTTGAGGTGACCTTGGTGGTCAGCAAACAGGATCTGAGGACCCCTCTGCAGGGAGCTCTGCATGTGGAGAAGGCAAGACTGCCCATTGCTGGAAATATGCATCTGGGGCAAGATTTATCACAGTTCTTTTGTACAAATGGAGTAATTCTGCTCTTTTTCCTCTAAGCATAACATTCTAGAATCCTAGGAGTCTGGCATTGGAGAAGACATTAAAGCCCCCGAGTCTGGTCCTGTTGCGTTGTACGTGAAGAGGAACAGAGGATCAGGCCCTTTGTCCGTAGGGTTGGATAGCCAGTATGGACAAAGCACAGTGAGAGCCTAGGCCTCCGGAATCCTGCACCTGGGCTCTGGGCTGCTCCTCCCCCCGATCAAGTATCAGGGCTTCCATGTCCTAATGATATTATTCAAATAGTCTTGGCCAATTCCACTGATGTTCCGACCTGAGAGAGCCATGCAGAGAGAAGGAACTGTGGGAGGCAGGAGACATGGGATCCAGTCCTGCTCTGCTCTCAGCTCCATGTGGCCTCGGCCATGTGGGTGGGCCTTAGGTTTCTCATATATGTACACTGAAGAACTGAGATCAGATCATGGTCTTCAAATCCTATTTCACATAGGGAGGCCCAGTATCTTAACTTTTGTTAGAAATTTCTATGGCTTAAAATGGTTTGAAAACCATTCTTTCCACTGGCGGAAATAGTCTGAGGTTCTTTCGGTCTTTAAAAATTTTCTCTTTGAAATGTACTTTACGAATTTCATTTTTAAGTCACTTTCTCTGTGGGTTAATTGACAAAGACAGACACAAAGCTATGACAAGTTAGATAAACTGCTTCCCGCAGTTGCAGATTCAAAGGCCTTGGAAGTCAGGTAGGTAATATAAAGAGGCAGAAGTTATGGGTTGTGTCCCCCTGCCCCCCACCACCCCAAATTCCCACACTGAAGTACTAAACCCCAGTACCTCAGAATGTGACTATTTAGAATAGGGTCTTTAAAGAGGAAATGGAGGGGCACCTGGGTGGCTCAGTCGTTAAGCGTCTGCCTTCGGCTCAGGTCATGATCCCAGGGTCCTGGGATCGAGCCCCACATCGGGCTCCCTGCTCAGCGGGGAGCCTGCTTCTCCCTCTCCCACTCCCCCTGCTTGTGTTCCTTCTCTCGCTGTGTCTCTGTCTGTCAAATAAATAAATAAAATCTTAAAAAAAAAAAGAAACGGAGTTAATAAGAGGTCATCAGGGTGGGACCTAATCCAAGAACACTGGTGTCCTTGTAAGAAGTGGGAATTTGCTTGCAGACCTGTCTAGAGGAGACGTCATGTGAAGACAAAGGGAGAAGGCAGCCATCCCCAAACCTAAGAGGGAGGTTCTGGAAGAAAGCAGCCCTGCGGACACCTTGATCTTGGACTCCTAGCCTTTGGAACCGTGAGAACACAAATTTGTATTGAAGGCCCCCAGCCTGTGTCACTTGGTTATGGCGGCCTTAGCAGACTAGTATAGAATGTGCGTGCTTCTGTGTGTGTGTGTGTGTGTGTGTAAAACAGAGGGAGTGGCAGTTTTGAGTGTGTTTGTCCTGGCTGAAAGGGAAAGGTGCTCTTGAGTTCCTGATTTTTCCTGGATCCGTGTGGGGATATTAGCTGTGTTGCCAGATGTTCTATAAGAGAGGCTGGACTTTGTAAATGTGAAATTTCCCAGTTTTTAAGATACTACATGGGCAAACAAAACACGTCTGTGGGCTGAATTTGACCTACAGACCACCAGTTTTGACCAGTGACCCCGTGTCTGAGGAAACGATTTAGAAGTGACCTCATAAGGCAGAGTGTGACTACAGAGCACACACGCAGAGACAGAATCCTGGTGAGGTGCCAGGACACCTGGCAGTCTTTCACGGCCAGACTATCTTGCTGTTAGACCTAGAGCCAGAGCTCAGTTCCCATTCTTGTCAGATGAGGAGACTGAGCTCGTCTCTGCCCGCGAAATGATTGGAAATTTCAAGTCTGAGTGCCGTGCTCCATAAGCATCAGAGAATTCGGGTCAAGATAATTACTCTCTGCTTGGCTATACCCAAGAATAAGTGCCTGATCTTCTAAAGTCACAAAGAAAGAGACAATGTAACTAAGGATTTAAGTGCACAGAAGTAGATAAAATAGCCCCCATGTCTTAGAAAAAGCTGCTCAACCTGGAAGAAAAGAAAGCAGAGGAGTTGCTCCAAGTGAATGTCATTAAAAGATGGGCCAAGGAGCGGGAGAACTTCATTTCATCATCACAGTTATCATGGTGCTCTTTCGCTTTGCATCAGAAGGGTCACTGCCAGGTTCTCTTGGCTCCCTTTTGGTCAGCATTTCAAGGCCAAAGTATGGTAGACGTGGACTAGTGAGTTATTGAACCCTTACCACGTGCCAGAGACTTGACACAGGCATTTCTGCTGTGACACAAAGTAACCCTTCCCAGAAGAGTTTGTCATCTGCAAAACCCGGTACAAAACTAGGATTTATGGGGAGAATAGGACCAAAGCAGACCTTTCAAATCTCAGGCAACTCTGACGAACCAAAACAATCCCTGAGGAGGGCCCTTGCACCACCGTGGCAGCAGGGGAGCGGCTAGAAGCTGCCACAGGAATATTAAAATGCACAAAAACAATGGAGAGGAGAGGCTGGGAGGCCTTGGATCGGACCAGGGCTGGCATGGGTGGAGATTGGGAAATGTAAATGGGCCCTGAGTTAGTGGGGCTATTTACTGTCAAGGCGGGCACAGGAGGCAGGACAACCTCACACAAGCTAAGAGCCGCTGAGGCTGGGCTGTGCCCACCGGACAAGGGAGAGCCCTGGATGCAGGTGCTCGTTTTAAAATTTCCCTGGACGTAGCAAAACAGTTGCTGCTAATGAGGCAGCAGCGGGGCCTCAGTCCTTTTCCATTCCCACTGAAGGTTATGGCTCTGCTCCTGCTCTTCCAGCTCCTCTTGCTTGGGAAAGCCCGCCTGTGATATGGTGAAAACCCATGTGCCATTTTCACGTTGCAGTGTGAGCTTTTAATGTGCAATTATGTGGTATAATGTGCAGTTTTCACATTAGAGTGACACCATTCCTCAATAACCAATCACTGATGGGGGGATTCACGCTACAGAAACACACGGGGAGGAACAGGCTGTCACTCCGTTAATTCCCACAATGCCGGGAGGTGCTGCAGCATAGAGGTTCTCACATCCACGCGCCTCAGAATCACCTGAGGGGGGCGCCTGGGTGGCTCAGTCGGTTAAGCGGCTGCCTTCGGCTCAGGTCATGATCCTGGAGTCCCGGGATCGAGTCCCGCATCGGGCTCCCTGCTCGGCGGGGGGTCTGCTTCTCCCTCTGACCCTCCCCTCTCTCATGCTCTCTGTCTCATTCTCTCTCTCAAATAAATAAAATCTTAAAAAAAAAAAAAAAAAGAATTATCTGGAGGGCTTGTTAAACAGATTGCCGGGTTTCATCCCCCGGGGTTTTCTCATTCGGTAGGTCTGGGGTGGAACAGAGAGTTGGCGTTTCTAAGAAGATCCAAGGTGATACTGACGTTGCTGGCCTGGGAACCACAGCTGAAATCCACTAAACTACAGGAAATGGATACTTGGCAAGATTTTGTGATTTACCCAAGATTTCTGCAAGAATGGACCAAAGCGGGGCGGGGGGGTGGGGGGTGCGCTAAATCTTGGCCTAGTGAGACCGGTATGCTGGAGAAATTGACCTTCGATGATCTATAAACACTTCAGAATGCGCTGGGGTTGGTTTTTGTACTTAGTTAGCAGGCAGGCAGGGAGCTCAGGCAGTCAGTGGGGAGGGGTTTGTGGTTGGGAGCTGCTCTGCATTGTTGTGGGGACCTGAGGAGTCTGTACCTCCACCTGAGGGCATGCTGTGTGGTCTCCTGTTTTGTTAAGACACCTCCCAAAATTTTGGTATCGTTTGCTCTTTAAGAACTTACATCTACTGTGTGTCTGTTACAGTCCCACCGCCCCATATACAACCTTCCTGCTAAGGCAGCCAATAGGCTAGGATTCAAACCCAGGCACTCTCATTCCAGCATCCATGTCCATCCCCATCCGGCTGCACCACCCCCTAAAGAGTTTCCTGATGGGAGCCAAGGGAGGGGGGTGGTCTACCTGTGACTTGGCTTGTTTCAGGGAGATGCAAGACAAGGTCTTAAAGTTGTGGCTGAATAGAAAGCCCAAGTGTGAGAACTACTATCCAATTCCTTAATAATGGACTTTACTTGCTTTGTTTTTGAGGCTTTACAATTTGCAGGATAAAGGTGTTGGGGTATAATTATAGAAATGAGAACTTCGTCCATTTTCATTATGAAAAACCAATTGCAGAAAGTTACAGTCGATTACTACATTAGGATTGTGAGGTTATCCTGAATTAAGAATGGGGAAAATGTGCTATTATTAAATGCCTCTAAATATTTCAGATGTTCCCCCACCCAGAGAGCATGACATGACAGAAGGAGCTTTGGAGTCAGGCAAAGTGGAATTCGAATCCACGCTCTGTTATTGTGGGACATTGGGGGAAGTTATTGGTCTAGTCAAAGCCTCTGTTCCCTCTTCCATTAAACCTTCAGTAGGTTATCGTGAAGACAAAATGGCCACCAGTAATGCCGATATTCTTCTGATAGCCACAACGTCCTGAGGCATAGACTAGCTCCCTCTTTGGTTTCCCTGTGGCATCACAGTGGATCCAAGAAGCTTCCTATCAAGTGGGTTGCATTCAACCTTGCACCTGCTCTGTAAGGGCCAGAAACCAGGCAGCAATGCCGTCTCAAGAAGACAGAAGTGGATGCCTCCTGGAAATTGGCTTGGCAGAGAGGTCTGGTTCAAAGCAGCCATGAAGCTGGCAGTTTTCCCTAACTTTGTACTAACATATATACAAAGACATAAAAAAAAAAAAAAAGGACAATACTGAAAACATTGGAACCACCAAATTCCAGAATTTTGAAGGAACTGAAGATAATTACCAGGCAGATAGAGACGACCAAGAATAAGCAGTATCACTTTTAGCTTAAGTCATAGGCCTACCTTGCCTCCATGATGTGGAGCCACAGTGCCTCTACCAAACAGAAAACTTCCCAGTGCCAGGAAGGAAGCACAGTGCCTCTTTCTGTTTCTCCCTCTCCTTCTCCCACCACCTGTCCCTCTGCCTCTTCTCCCCACTTGTTTCCACCTTGTTATAATTTAGGCCAACATCCCACATTTCAGAAATGAAGTGCCCAGGAAATAATGGCATGTTGGCAATGGTCCGAGACCTGTGGAAGACACACTCTATGGTGACCCCCAAAAAGTCACACTTGAACAATCCTGTCCCCTTGAGTGTAGGCAGTACCCCTGACTGACTTCCAGCCAACAGAGAACAGTGAAGGTGATGGATGTCACCCCAGTGATGACAGTACAGAGGGAGGGTCTCCTGCGGCCTTGAAAAGGAAGTCGCCTTGTTGTGGGAAAGCCTGAGAGGGGCCACCAGCAAGGACCTGCAGAGCAGCCCCCAGTGGACAACCAGCGAGAAAGCCGGGCCTCCGTCCCACAGCTACTCTGAGCCCAGTGCAGCCCACAACGCTGTGAGCTTGGAAGGGGGCCCCGAGATCCAGAAAGAAATGCAGCCCACTGACAGCCTGATTCCAGCCCCGTGAGACCCTGAGCACAGGACACAGGTAAGCCAGGCCCAGACTCCCAACCCGTGGAAGCTGTGAACAAGTGTATGTTGCTTTAAGTTGCTAAGTTTGTGGTTGTTGTGTAGTGAAAGAGGAGTAATAGAGGTAGTTACCGGGTATGAAGTAGGCATTTTTTGGGAAAGAAAGAAACCTGGGAGCAGAGCATGCTGGGAATTAGAGTGACTAATTGGGTCATCAGATAGTGGAGGTCAGAGGAAGGTGCCACCTCAAGAAGACCGAGGTAAAGTCTGTGGGAAGTGGAGCTTTGCCTGAGAGCTGTAAATATGAAAACCTGTCTTACAACTGTAAATCTGATAAGGAGATTCCATTACGGTGCCTGTGACCCGACATGGGGGGAGGGAAAGAAAATCCACTTTTCAAAAACCTACCAGGAAATATCCAGGAACAATATGAATCTTCCATAAAATCTTAATGGGAAACTAAAAAGAAGCCTTCCCACTGAAAATATTCAGTTCTTCTTTAATCTGTTAAATTTTATTTCAATAAAAATCTTAATGGAAACATTCAGATTTTGACAAAATTGTAAATTTTTCAGAACCACCACCACTTTGGAGAAGTTAATATACTTTCAAAAAAGGGAGGCTTTGTCTTATTAGAAAATTAAACATCTTAAAACTATATTATAATTATATAACATTAGTTTACAAATAAGCAGGCAGATGATGGAACAGAAGTCCAGAACAGACCCAAGGATAAGTAGGTGTAAGCCCTTGTGCATTTGTTTTATTATAGGAGAAACATTTTATTTCTAATCATTGGGGAAAGGCTGAATAGTTTATAAATGCTATTGGGGAAAATGACCAACCCATCGGGGCAAACTATATCACCACCTTATACATGCCTCACACAAAAATAAGTTAATTAAAATTGTAAAAGATGAAAATTTGGGGGTGCCTGGGTGGCTCAGTCGGTTGAGCGCCGGACTCAATTTTGGCTCAGGTCATGGTCTCTGGGTTGTGAGATTGAGCCCCACATTGGGCTCCATGCTGGGCTTGGAGCCTGCTTGGGATTCTCTCTCCCCCTCTCCCTCTACTCCTCCCCTCTTAAAAAAATGAAAATTTATAGGTGAAATAAAATATGGGTGAATATTTTGGATGTCTTTGGGGGTAGAAAAGGCATTCCCAAGTGTGATATCAAAGCCAAGAATCATAAAAAAGGATTGTTACAGTTGATCACACAATGAGAAGTTCCGTATGGTGTAAGATTACACACGAAAAACTTGAAAGGCAAACAAATGGAGAAAAAAATGTAACAAATGCCAGGTGTTAAACTTTCAGCTTTTATAGATCGATTAGAAAAAGATAAACAGCCAATTGAAAAAGGAGGGCAAGGCTATAAAGAGGCAACCACAAAACACACCAGCCTTGTTTGCTTTGCCCCATGTGCTCTTTTCTTTCAGAAATCTCCATTTCTAAGGCTTCCAGGAGCAGCGATGTTGGGGGTACCATAGTGCTGGCCAGTGTGGCATGTTTTTCGGGAGATGTACAGTACTAATCTTTTGTCAAGGTTCTTGTTCTTCCACGGTACCCAGGAATTTCAAGTGATCAGACCTTCCTTTTATTCAATACTATCACTAGGTAGAGATTTTACGCCCGGTCTACAATCTCACTCTAAAGAACACATTACTAAAGCCTGTTTTATTAAAAATTTTTTTCAAAATGAGTATGGATTTTATGATTGTGAAAGCAGTTCATGTTTTGTAAAAACATTCATGCTGTTAAGATGTAAAGACAGTAAAAATACCCTTATCTTGCCATCCAAAGATAACTTGTATTTTCTCCATGTGAGTGTGTGCATGCATGAAAGCACATTCACACAAGCATGTGTTGATTTATATTTTTACAAAAATGAGATCATACTTTTTCCCCAGTTCAACAATATATCATGGACATCTTCCCATGTTAATAAATGTAGATCTACCTCATCATTTTAAATGGATGCATTATTCTTCAAAATGAATGCACTATAATTTAACCAGTCTCCTACTGATAAAGATTTTTTTTCCTTTACCATTATAAAGAACTCTGTAATTGATTCCTTACGCATATATTTGGCCATGGGTCTGGTTATTTCCTAAGAATGAATTCCTAGAACAGAGATAATTAGTCAGCTGTCCTAAGGGAAGAAAGAGCCAGACAAGATGATATGATGCAGTAACAAGCTATAATGTTTGGGGAAGAGAAAAGATTGTGAGTTTATCAGTCGCTATCACTTGAGTCTGTGCCCAGCCCTCTGGATATATGTTTGGGTTCCAGGAGAGAAGCTCCAAGCAGTACTTTTTCTAAACCCTTCAACAGTGGGGTCAAGGAAGGAGGAGAGGAGAGCGAGCTGCTTCCCCGCTGCTTGGCTTCAGGCTGAGATGCAGCCCCGCGGAGGTCCCAGGGCTAGCGATCTGAGCAGGGGGCACCCCCAAAGGAATAGAGCCTGTCTGTATGCACGTGTGAGAACCCCACTGGCACAACAGAACAGGGGCATTTTCGGGGGCTGGTATGGGCAGGGGCCAGGGAGGTGAGTCATTAGGATTGCCTGATCCTATCTATACCTGGTGGCAGGAAAGAAACACGTGCGTGTGAACCGTGTGTGAATACATCAAAAATACTGAATATGTACTCAGTTTTTAAGCACATACACACGCCTTGCCCTGTCTGTAGTTTTATAGTCTATGAATGGTACCTTGGGACTTGTTCTTTCCGACCTGCTGTGTATTCATAGCGAGGTTAAGCCCTCTTGGATTCTATTGGCAGCCATTTGCCAACTCAGCTATACAGGATTTAAATTTTTTCACCTCTATTTAAAATCCAAGGAGATTGGTTCTCTCAAGTGAAGGCTTTAAGTAACTGATAATTATACAGATATGTCTTTTATCATTATCCCCATTTCTTGGAGGAGTGCCTTCCCACAGGCCAAATAAGTATTAAACAATGAGGAGCAACCACAACTCCGCTGGCAGGGTTTGCTGTCAAGCCATACTCATCCCCCTTCTGGATCACTCCTTCTGCCCTGAAGGAAGGCCAGTTTATACAGGAGCTAGCTAGAGACCCATTGGTTCAGCCCCTTTCCCAGCCCCAAAATATAAATCACGATTAGTAAAACCAGCCACAATAATCTCATTTTGCTTGGCCTTTGGTTGAAGGGTGGCGAGTGATCCTGTTTTGACTAGTAAGATGTAAGGGGAAGTCTACTGAAGCTCAGCTTTCCGAACGAAAAAGACAGTCTCCTAAGATGTTTTTCTCCTACCCCTTCTACTTCCCCATGATGGGGAGGTGATGCCTTAAAGAGTGAGGACCATGAAATGTAAGTATGAGGATGCTAAGATGGATCAACAAAACAGTGCCTGGGTCCCTGAGGGCATTGGGAGCAAGTGAGCCCCTCTCACAATTGCTTATCTCCATACTTGCTCTTAAGTAAGGAAAATGAATTCCTAGGTTTTAAGGCTATGCTAAGTTTGGTTTTTGGTTACACCACCAAAAGCATTCTTAAGTGGTACATGGAATAAATAAAACCAGAGTGACTTGATTATCCAGGAGTATGAACTCTGGAGCCAGATTGCCTGGATTCAAGCTCTATGTGCTAGTTTTGTAACTTATTCTGGGTGAAACCTTCTATACCTCAGTTTCTCTATTTGTAAGATAGAGATAATAGTGCCTACTTCAAATTGTGCGGTGTAGTCCAGAACAAAACAGCAGCTTGACTTTTTTGTGGGATCAATACATAGGTGTCCAGAGTCAGAAAATTGTGCCTAGATTTTTAATAAAAGAATGCAAAATCCAATAACACATTTTAAGTAAACTTAAAGAGGTGTTTGAGAAATGGTTTGTAATTTTTTTCTTTCAGCTCTTCTCATTTAATTATTATGGCCAAATGTAAAATCGTTATTCTCTGGGATGGTCTAGAATGAATGTTGGGGATTTTCCACTCTCAAAACAAAAAAGCAGAGTTATTCCACAAGTCTTAGACTTAATCTGTTCTAAATAGCAGAGCCTGTTTTATAGCTATAGTTCTGAACAAGTTTATATTTACGTGGCCACCTTGTTTTCCTCACTATGGTATTCATTTCTAAGTTTTTTTCCCCCCCAGAAGTTTAATTCTGAAAGATTTTGCATTCTTGTTTCTTCTGGTTAGAGCTTTTAAAAGATTCATCAACAAACAACTTGTGTTAATGAGATGTCATGAGAATTGCAAAGGAAGCAGGGAGACCGTCTTTGCTCTGTTTTTAGTCTTGTACATCAGTACAGGAGATCTGATGTTCTGCTTTCACAGGTGGGTTAAGCATGAGGTATTGGACAATCATATCTTGGTTGACCAAAACTCAGAGGTCTTTCCATGCCATTTCTGATGAGCAGGTGGGTACTTGAAAAGAACAAAGCAAAGACCCATTTGAATTCGGTGCTCATGAATACACTTGGATTGTCTTTTAAGGGGTGTCCAGGCTTCGGACTCCTAGTGAGTGGTGCTTATCTGCTAAGTCATCCTATGGTAAAAGAGCATTAAGAGGTAAATCCAACATTTTCTCTGGGATTGCTGCCTAACTCAAAGGAGAAAGGTAGTTCGGGGTTTTGGCACAGTTGGTAATATGGGAGCAACCATAGGCCAACTCCTCCAGCTACTAATCACAGCTTGGATGTCATTTGCCTGAGGCAGCAACAAGGGTTCATGAAGCCCCCATGTGGTGCTTGCCTTTGGATTCAAAACTCCGATTATGCTGAGGCTCTGAGTGTGGACTTCAATCTTATACTTTTGCTTGAGGTAACAAAACATTCACAATAACATTCCATTTAGATTCATGACTCCCTTCTGCCTTCTAATTTCATAATGCTCTCATGACGACTCAGGAAACAGTCCTTCCAGTGAGCCAACATTAGGTATCCCATCCCCTGGCAACAGAGGCCCAAGTGTCTAATGAATCAGGGAAGAAGAATTTAAATACAGTAAAGCCACCTCAGTTTTAAATCCAACGACCTGAAATCGGACATTCATAAATAGAATCATAAAGGTCAGAATCAGAAGGTAATTTAATGATCCCTTTAGCCAATTGTTCTCAAACTTTAGTGGCCACTGGGAGCACTCGGAAGGCATGTCAGAACGAAGGTGAAGGCTAAGTCTGGGGTGGGGCCCAGGAATTTGCATTGCTAACAAGTTCCCAGGTGAGGTTGCTACTGCTGGTCCCCTGTACCACGCCTCGAGAAACACTGATTTAGACAACTCCTGCCCTTTACAATGAAGGGGGTTGGAATGCAGAAATTGGTAGAGTGTCCAAAATGACTGCAGAAATGAAGGAGATAAAACCAAATTCATTTCTTTTGAGTTCAGGTTAATTGCTCTTTCCATTTCATCATTAATACCACAAATTAACTGTATCCTCAATAATATGTATTTGCTTGGGAACAACGGGACATTAGAGCTCACCAATCTTGGCTTTCCCACTAGGTAACGATTGACTTTGGGAAGTCATGTAACCTCTTTATTGTCTGTTTCTGTAAAACGAGATAATAGTACTAGAACTGTAGGACCTGCCTAATAGAGTGGTTGTGAGGATTAAGATATACTACTTTATGAAATCCTTAGAATCATGCCTTGGAAACTACTATAATTACTATTAAATACTAGTTATTTCCAATTAATTGGAAGATATTTTATTTTACCAAAGTTTCACTTTCTCTAATCAAACTGGTGGTACAAGAACAGAAAAGGTGACTACAAGGAAGACTTCAGAAGGTGGCTAATCCTAAAGCTGGAGATTTAAAATAATTAGATTTTAGGTTTTAGGTCTTCTAGAGCATCTACTCTCTCTCTCTCTTCCTATGTGGGGAACAGAGAAGCTAGAGAAAAATGAAGGGACTTGTCTAAGCTTTTAGATCTAATTACCAGCACTGCCAGTTCTAGAGCTCAGTTTAATTCATTACTTTCTTGATCTATGCAGTAGTTTTGAATGTAGCATTATTGTGTCGGCTTACAGATTCGTCTCTATTGCCAGGAATGTATCTGAATCATAGAGCTGATAACGGACCACCACTTCAATCTCATTTTTTCTTTGCTCTGAATGCCTTTTTCTTGAACCCTTTGTGATTGTTCCTGCATACAGTAAAATGGGAAGACTTTGTTTCCATTAAGTCCTAAAAATACTGGGAAGAGTGTTTGAACCTACCCCCGTTATTCTACACTTTCTCCCCCATCTTCCTTGTGTTGAGATGAGTCAAAGCCATGGAAATCAAGTATTACTTTAAATGAGTTTTTTTTTTTAAGATTTTATTTATTTATTCATGAGAGACAGAGAGAGGCAGAGGGAGAAGCAGGCTCCCCGCTGAGCAGAAAGCCCGATGAGGGACTCGATCCCAGGACCCTGGGATCATGACCTGAGCCGAAGGCAGACGCTTAACCATCTGAGCCACCCAGGCGCCCTGAGTCCCTATTTTTAAGCTGAGTATCTAAATTGCAATTTGGACAGCAAAAGGTTAATAGTGTATAAAAAAATTCCAGCAGTCCACAAATCTAAGCATAATTATGTATGAACATGAGGCTTTTATTGCTGTCAAAATTAATCACTTTTCAACTTCCAGCTGTTAAAACCCTTCTGGCAGCTCTCCAAGCAATTCCCCTACAGTTACTTTTCTTTCAATTAAATTCTGGTGCAGTTCACAGGCTCCTGTTACATAAGCAGCAATTTAAAAATGGACTTCTTGGGGGTTTTTTTTGTCTTTGCTGGAAACTAGGAAATGACAGAAAGTGCAGTTTGCTTCGCTCACTCTTTCAGTTCAACTTGCACTTAAGCTTCAAGCCTACCGAACAAGCAATATGGGATTAAAGTATTAGTGTTTATTATAAAGCACTTTGTGTGTGTGTAGTGATTTGTAATAATTTTTATTAGCTATTTCTCTCAACTGTCCTGAGGTAAGCGAACGCTGTTGTTTGGCTCTCTGCAATCCCACCCACTTTTCTTTCCCCACCTCAGAAACTTCGCAGGAAATGTGGTTTACAAATCTTCAGGGGTAGGGTTAGTCCCTATGTCAGGCTACTGCTGATTTCTAGGATAGTGCTTACTAAACTCGCCCCTCCTGGAAGTGTACAGGTTTGTCGTGGTGGGAATAATCCTGGAAAGAGAAGCCATCTGCAGTGTCAAAGCTGCCCGGCTTTCTGGAAGCTTCCGGTGGCAGATTGTACCCCCCTCCCCGATTCCGGAAGCAGCTGCAGAAGAGCTGGTGGAGCATCGACGGGCAGAGGTACAGGGCAAACTCTGGCCACTGTGCTGAGTAGGAATCCTCAGTGACATTCAGAAATGGTTCCAGTTCACTAGATTTTGGTTTATGAATGGAAAGGAGTCCACATCTTTGCATTCACGTGGCACAGAACTGAGGGCGTGCACACGCGGATATTGTATTGGCATTGCTGTCTTTCCACATATCCTTCCTGGGATTCCCAAAGAATAGCCCTTCTATCCTTTTTCAGAGCTGTCCAGGGATGAAGGAGGACTGAAGCTTTGCTCTGCAGGGATTGGAGATTCTGATCCCTCTCATCTTCCCTGTGCTCTCAGGGCACGTGCCCTTCGGCATTTGAGTTCATTTAGTTTCATTTCCCTGGCTCGTCTCTCCCAATTCCATCCAATGGTGCCTGCCGTCTTTGAGTCTGGGGTGGAGAGCACCTTCTCTGGTCACTCCAGTGGATCTTTGCGCCTCCTTCCTCACTCGTGCTGTATCATGTTATGTGTTAAATGCTGTGATGAGCAGGGGTCTCCAGTTTGCAGCCTCTAATTTCTGCTCCCATCCCCTACTTTCATGCAAAATTAACACATTTCCAGATGCTGATTGCTTCCGGAGGTTTTCTACCGGATAGTAGCAGCTGACAGGAGATCAGAGACTGGGCAGGGAGTATGGAGAGGGCTTTGTGGCAGAGATAAGAGTATGGAGGTCTTGGATGTCAAAGAAAAATAATGCAGCAAACGCCTCGTAGAGCTTGTCCATTTTATCATGAATATACAGTTCTATGCTACTTTGTATTATGTGGTTGGGAAGACAGACTGCATGTGCGGGGAAATCTTCATTCCGTTATCATCCAGACTCTCAAGTGGCTTGTCATTAAAAACTTGGGTTTTGACAACCTGAGCCAGTCATCGTTTAGGACATTGAGCAAGATTCCTTGTCCAAATAGAAGGCTTGCTGGTTGGTGGCCTGGGGAGTCATCTGTGCAACTTTACTGCAGCACTATTCCCTTGAGGTTGCCCTGGTTGATGATAGCTGCAGGTCAAATCCTAGCCCACGCTCAAAAAAAATGGCTCCAGGCCTGGGCACCTTGGCAGGAATTTGGAGAAGGGGCATATTCATTGCGAAGTAATCAGATTCTCTGCATTGCAGTGAAAAATTTGTGTCAATCCCTCCCTCATTCCTTCAATAAATTAATTACCTGGTTAGTTTGCTCTACTGTGACGGAGTTGATTTACTCCAGTCAGGGTAATTTTGACCAGTGTTCCTGAGCCTGGCTTGATGGCCTAGAGTGGACTGAATCAGGATTAAGATCAGCTCTGATTTAACACCCAAAGGCTAAGACTCTTCCATTGGGAAGCTGCCAAGATGTCCAAGATGGAAGTCATGTTGAGAGGGCCAAGGCCAGGAAGCACTGCTCATGAAGTTTTTCCCTCCTTTTCAGTGTTAATATACCTGGTCTTTGCAAGGCAGTTCCTAAAAACTGCCGCATGCATAGTTTTTAATTGACTTATAAAACATGCATGTGTATTATTTCCAATGCAAATACTTTGCATGATTTTGTTTTCTTAGTTTGATATTCCATGGGTGGTTTGGCCAGACTTGGTGTCCCCTAGACCTTTAGATTCCATGACTCTAACTCCAAACATCTCACCAAATTCTGCCCAGTGGTGATTAAAAACAAATACATATGCAATCAACAAGTCAGGGAGAAAAAGTTCTGTTTGGAGTTAGAGTCATTTTGCATTTGGCAAAATACAGTTACACTAATTTCTATTGCTCTTATTCCATCTGCTTTCTGGTTTAGTGTCCTGGATTGCTTCAGACTCTGTATATGCAATATTTTCCATTTACAAAATTTTCCTGCCTAATCCATTTTATTTTCCTGAGAGCTTTTAAAAACGATATTGGTTAGTTTCAAGTTTGCAGAGTTCAGTTTCAGGTGATTGGATTCCTGATCTTTTAAATGGGTGATAAAGCCTGAAGATATAACCAAGGGAAATTTTAGAGCTAAAATGTTTGTGCCAGGGTCTCAGTGCAAGTTATGCCAACCAATGGATGGCTTGGAGCAGCTGGTCTTTGTAGAGGCAGAACGCACACATTCAAGTTCTTCTAATGCCTATAGCTTTGTATCCCCGCTTTCTGGTTGTGCTTATATGCATGCTGCCTACATACCTTTGTGGAATGGATTTTTTTTTTTCCCCAGACCCATTGAAGCATGAATGTTCATACATTTTTCCCTTACTACTCAATTATGGAAGAGGATGAGAAACGAGTAAAAATGTTGAAGATCACAGGAAGACAGTACTGCATTTAAAAATTGTGTTTGATGTCTTGATACGGCTTCACAAAGCAAGTTACAGAAATGTCAAACTCTGGGCTTGGGGGTGGGGTTTGGTGAGAGGATGGAGCTGCCTACCAGAATCTGGCACTTCTTCTGTCCATTCATTTGCCAGCGGTTACGCTTACCCACTTCTGTTTGCAGCACTGGGGAGGGAAGGTAGGGATGGGAACCCCAGAGTAAAGGGACTCATCAGTTCCAGCCTTACTGCCTGAGATTCAGAGAAGGTAAATAGGATTGTTTTGAAGACAAGTTGGCAGGCTCTTTTCATGGTGGTAGGCATTGTTTAAAACAAACAGTTTGAAGTTTTGTCTAGAAACATTAAAAAGGATTTTGTTTTGCTTCTTTGAGCATAGGACACCATTATTTAGTTTTTATCCTACAAAACTGCCTTTAGATAAGTTGTAACAATGCCTTCCATTTGAATTCTACTTTCCTTTGGCCACAATTTCCACAGGTGTTATCTCATTCAATACTGGACTACTCCTGTGTGGAAGACTTAATTGGAACTGGAAAGGAAGGTGATTATTTTATTGATGTGGGCGTGTAAATTAAGAGAAAAGTAACCAGAGTCCTACGGCAAGTTGGTGGCAAAGTGGGCACTAGAGCCAAAAATCTCCTGACTCCCACTACAGTGCTTTCTACCGGAGAAGTATTAAAAGGGTGCTCATTACCTCTTGTTCATAAAGACGGTTCCATCTGTGGCCCATGTAGGAGGTACACAGAGCTTTCCTAAGTAGACACTCATGTGTAGCTCGTTCCTCAGTTTGTCAGAACAGCATCTGTTTGCAACAGCAGGTCATGACAGGCTATTCCTACCTTGTCTTTTGGGGTTTCTGGATCATCCACAGCATTTGCTAGAAAGGAGCCTATCCATGACCTGTTTCTGGAGCTTTGTACTAGTTTGCCAGTGGCACTCAGGTCCCAGAAGTATCTAGCTCCTTGGAGTTGCAGGAAGCGGTGCTTCCAGGAACCTGGGAAGGGTACCTTCGGCTTTGCCACATGCACCTGCCCTAACGCTCCACTCTGGATACTGCTGTTCCTCAGCTCAGCTCAGCTCAGCTCTTGCCGGGGGAGCTCAGGGATGGACGTTGCTCCTCCACTGATCGTTTGGCTTCATTCAGGACCTTTTGGTGTTGCTTTCTTACTTGCTGACATTTTGAAAGCTTCAGAGAAGGCTGGTTTAACTGGTCAAGGGTGACTGTGGAACAGCTCAGTTTTGCTCATGTGTAAGAACAGGGTAGTTTCTCTACTTTTGACGGATGAGGCGCTTGAGGCCAGATTGACACCACAACTACCCAGAGGATGTGCTGGCTTTCTTAAAATGTGCAAAGATAGAAGATACCAGCCTTAGTTTTTAGACCGATTGCATACTTCATTCTTCCCTGCTTCCCAATTGCCAGAGCTTAGTAAGAATGTCCAAGGACTTACTCTCTCCTTGCAATTAAAGCTGGTTAATTGACATACACACCTTTCTGGAAAGAGCTCATCTTCCTGGTTTTTAGAAATGTGACCTAGTTCTTGGCTCAGGTAGGGGATCACCTTTGTTCCCTCTGTGTATTTCCCAAGCTTCAGGCAGAATTTGCAAACAGGTAGGACTGGTCTTCAGCTCTGTTCAAGCTCTACTTCAGAGCCTTACTCTACTCTCTAGATTCTCCCCCTCCCCACCACGGGCACAGGACTTCCCCACCTGCTCACTAGTATTGCTGTGCAGTCCCAGCTTGGCCTGCTTTTGACAGCATCTCTGGGTTATTGCTGGACTTACTCCCCCCTCAAATTTCACCTGACTCCTCTTGGAAGCCCTCCTTTTTCTGTTAATGACAAACAATAACCTCCCTTAAATAGCCATTACAATTATTACTATTACTACTACCACATCACCCTTTTCCCCCTAATATGTATCGAGCACTTATTCTTTGCCAAGCCCTGAGGACACACACAAAGATAAGAATTTCTGCCCTGGGAAAATTTATAGTCTGATAGTAGAAATGTAAACGTTTTTGATAACGCAGATTCCTGTCTTACTTCTAGACTACAACACTTCTGCATTCCCCTGGGGGAAATTATAGAAATAGGACTTAGCCCAATGGTACTTTTGGTTGGCCAACAGGGATCTTCAGAAGAGGCAGGAACTCTTAAAAAATCACAGGGCATCAGTGGGGATCTAAGAAAAGCCTACCTTGTGCCTCTTCTCACACACCTTTCCAGCTAAAGACCCTGTAGTCATGATAGACAATAAACCGCATGGCATCAGCTTGTGAGCGGGCTTGTCTGTTGCTGGGGAGATTCTAGGGGTGCTGATACTCATTCTAAATTACCTTTGTTGAGCCCAGAGCACAGTGGAAGTGATGTACAGGACTGTCAGACCAGAGCTCCTGCCAAACAGAGGCAGGATACAACAAGACACACCAAAGCAGTTTTCCTGTTTCTGTAACATTTCCAGCTGGAAAACAAATCAGAGCCACACATTCCAGCTACGCTTAGGAAACACTGAAATATCCAAGTAGTAATCATCTAGGTATGCTAACTGCAACTCAATAATTCTGGGGTTGCCAGTGCCATGTAGACTTCCAATTAACTCTGCTTACTTTTTCTCCCAGGGCCAATTACTGGGGAAATTTAGCCTTTCTACCTCCCATCCCCACCCCCAGCCTTTCAGAGAAAGGTTGTTACACACCAGAATGCCTGACAATTACATTAAGCCATTAAGCCATTAAAATGTAGACATTGGAAGAGGTTAGCCCTTGAAACATGGATTAAAGACTTAAGGTTTATTAATGTAAAATTTCAGTTACTTAAGAGTTAGAAGAAACCCAAGAGCAGGATGACCATACATTAAGATGCCCATTGTCTAAGAGCAATTATTAGGATTGCCCCTTTTTGCTCAGTTTAGACCACAGGTTAGATGGTTATTTTGCCCGAAATGTTATCCAGTCCAGCTTTGTTTGGTTCATATTTAACGTAGATATTACTTTTCTGCTATTTCCTTTTTCTAGACAAGTGGTCTTCTGTTTGCTGTTCACATTACTATTGATGGAGGACTCCCTACTTTGCATAGAACTGCTATTTTTTAAGGAATTCTTGGTTCTATATGAAAATCTTCCTTCTCCTAGCCTGCACCGTTTGACTGTTCAACAGTATGGAGCAAGTTTCTTCTTCCACAAAACATTTTTCATGCTGGGTATATTTTAAAAAGTTTATTTTTCAACATTTGAAATTCTAAGGAGTCTGGCATGATTTTGCACTGATGCATCTTAAAGACAAGAGCCAGAATTGTTAGGTTCTATCACAGAAGCCCTGGATGGAAACCACACATTTGTTTGGGGATGGTGGGTGAAAGAAAACTCACGAGTTACTAACAAAGCAACAATGCCAGCATCCTGTAGTGACAATTTCTTTATAATTTTAAGATTTTATGTATTTGACAGACAGCAGAAACAGGAACACAAACGGGACAGTGAGGGTGAAGCAGGGGAGCCCCATGTGGGGCTCGATCCCAGGACCCTGGAATCATGACCTGAGCCAAAGGCAGACGCTTAACAACTGAGCCACCCAGGCGCCCCAGATTTTTGTTATTTTCTGAATGCAGGTGAATGGCTGATATTTCCAGGAAACAAGCACAACATGAAGAAACAAGGCTTTCTTTAAAGGCTATTCTAAGCTAATGTCAGAAGATTCACACTTAAATAGTTCTTTGACTGCAAAAGTACAGGATTGTTGGAAGTTTAGAAAACTCAATACCTACTTTAATACCACCTTCAGAAAGAATATCACTGTTAATCTTTTTGGTGTATATCCGCTCACTGGTTTTTCTGTGAGTATATACTTGAAAAATACACAATTTGACAAAAGATCAGACAGGTATTGTTTTCTTTACTGCTTTTATATGTGTATGAATGATTTTCCTACATCATTACATAGGCTTAAAATCCTGGTCTTAACGGTTGCAAAATAATATTTTGCATTTTTCTAAAGATTCTTCTGTTAGGTATTTAGGTTGTTTTTAACTACTCCAGTAATGCTGTAGGACGCATCCACAGATTGTCAACCTCACTGATTTCCTTACAACAGACTCCTATAAATGGAAATTCTGCTTAAAGGAATCTATGAGGGCTGCCCTGATAAAATACCTTGGATTGGGAGGTTTAAACAACTGTATTTTCTCACACTTCCGGACGCAGGAAATCCTAGATCAAAGTGCTGATTTCAGTTTCTGGTGGGAGCACTCTTTTTTGCTTGTAGATGGTGGGGTTTTCAATGTGTCCTCACATGACCTACCTTTTCCTCTTCTTCTAAGGACGCCATCCTATTGGATTAGGGCCCCACCCTTATACCTTCCTTAAACCTTTGTCAACTCCTCACAGGCCTGGTTTCCAAATACAGCCACACAGAGGGGTGGGGGGTGGGGTGGGGGGGGGGGCTTCAACATGTGAACCTTGGTGGGGGAACACACAGTTGAGTCCATACCAAGCATATAAACCCTTCATCTTTTTGATCTGTAAATATCAACTGTAAGGTTGAACCAATTTGGAGTGCCACCAGCAAGGAGGGGAGGGCTTTCGGGGCATCTTTAGCAATGCAGAGCAGGATCGTTAAAGAACCACAGCTAATATGTGATTAGAGAAGATTTTGCTTTAATTTGGGTTTGATTCCTAAGGTGGACATTTTTTGCATGCTTATATGCTATTTGTAGTTCTTTCATGGATTCACTCTTCAGATCTTCGGTCATTTACTTAACTTTGCTTATCAATTTGTAGGAGCGATTTATAGAGGGAGAATAAGCTTATTCTCTTAGTAAGTGGTACTAAGCATTAGGGACCAGCATTGAAGCCAGGTGGCAAGACAAGCAGAATCTCCTTTTTGACTCCTAAAAACTCTGCCTTAGTTTTCAACCCCCATTGTAGAGACCACAAGCCCGAGACACAGAAATGGAGATTACCTACAGGGGAGGTTTGCATTTGCAGCCTCCAAGTTGGACCTGTGCTCCCGGCGGCCTCTTATTTGTGGATTGATTTCTTCACCCTCTGCACATCCTCTCTTTTTGTCTTAACGTACCCATTTTTTGGCCTCAAAATACGAACACTTTTGCCTCCCCCTTCCACCCCTGCCTTTTCCCGTTTTCTGGGAGAGCTTTCCAAGTTCTTTCTACATATTATCGGTTCTATTTCCCAGGGTCTAGTTCATGGGCTTCAGTGAGGACTTCGGGTGTCCCATTTTAATCGCAGCCTCCAGCTCTCCTGGCTCCCTGCCTCTGGGTCTGTGGCCTCTCTACGCCCCTTCCAGTTGCCTTTTCATCCCCTCATGCTCTCACAGTTGAGCTGTTGGGCTTTCCGCTCCGGTTTCTAGGAGGCCAGGCATTCCCAGATCCTACTAGAGATATAAAGCATTTCATCATATTTTGTTAGTGAATCATTTTCAAAGGCATGTTCATCTTCTGCATCTTTAGGGTACTGTTCTCTTGACCTTTGGCCCGTTTTTTCCTAGGCCTCCTGTTGAGGTTATTGTTCACTAATCCTTAGGTAAGTTCCCTCTGGATTTAGGGTTTGCCAATAGATTTTGTGGCCCTGCTGTACAGAAATGGGATCTTCTCACGGTGCTGCTCGGTTTCTCCAACACTCTGAAACTAGGGGGCTTTGTGAAATGTACAACTTCAGCCTGCAGTGCTGTTCCATTAGCAAGAAAGACTGGGCGAAATCTAACTTCCGTGTCAGGGCTCCATCCCCTGGGATACAAAGCAGCAGGATAGATCCCATCAACTCCCCGCTCATTGTTTTCAGTCCACAGATGGGATCGAAATTTGGGCGGGATAGAATTAGGGAACGAGGACGAGATGGGGAGGGGACGATTGGTGTTTCACTTGGGCACCTTAGAACGAGCCACCTGCACAGGAGAGGGGACAGTCACCCAGTTGTCCTTTTGGCATGGACCTGGGCCTATGAGAAAGGGCAGACAGGGGGAAAGGACCAGGGCCCACCTCACTTTCTCGGCCGTGTGCGAGCTTCTCCGCTTAAGGGGAGCAACCACAGCCTGGCCACTCCTCGTTTCTCATCTACCCTCAGCCACACTGGGGTCTGGAGATCCTTTGCGCATTTTGGCATTTTTCATTTTGGGGTGCTTTTTGAGTTTCATTCAACAGGTGTAGTCCTAGGTCTGTTGAGCAGGATGTCGGGAAGAGGTCGAGGCAGGGACTGCTGCTAGCCAGGGATCCTTTTTAACCTGGAAATTCTTCACATTGCAATTTTTTGCTCAATATTGCCTCCTAGACACACTGCAAGTGTGTTGGCAGCACTCTGCAGCACAATCATTCCAGACTCATCCCCGCCGGCTTAGCATTTACCACGCCTTTTTTGCCATTTTTCTTGCCAGCAGGGTCATCATTCCATCCCCACCGTCTCCACCATGGGTGGTTTGGATCTTCACTATTTGCCATAGTGTTCTGTGGTTCCTGGGCTCCCAGCCCCCAGTCTCTCCCCCCTTTCCCAGCCTTCAAATTACTATTAAGTACACTTTACTTGAGGTCAGACTGGGAGTTTCTTGGCTTCCCAAAGCGGCAAAGTGGCTCCTCTTTCCAGATGTAGCTTGACATTCTAGGTTCTCCATGACCTGTGCTCAATCTATTTGACCAACCCCAACACCTTTACTCCTGTGCCTTTTGCTCTTAACCTGGGTGCCTCACCATTTCCAAATGTATTCTGTATTCTTCTGCCTTGACCTCCTATATCATTGCTTCTTGGATTTCTTGTTTAGTTGCAATTTTATCCATCTTCTAGACCTCTTCTAGGCCCTCATTAAAATGCAATCTTTTCTGAGCCCAGACATCTGGATCATAAAATATAATCCTGCATTGTTGGAGTTTATATGTGCATGTGTTTGTACACTATCTGCTCTTTAGATTATAGGTTAATCTAGCTAAGCCTTAGTTTCCTGATCAATGAGTGGAATATTAGTGCTTAACGCATACATTTGAGACATTGTGAAATAGGATAATGCATCAGTTTTAAGCACAGAGCTCGACACACAGTGAATGCTCACTGAATACTGGAATAAGTGAACACATGGTTCTTCTGATTTCCTACCTTTCCATATTATTTCAAACAGACATTTTCTTCTCCTAAACTTTGCTAAGTTTGCAAGGCTCTCAGTACCAGTTGCATTTTACATTTTTCTTGAGCACCGCCAGAAGGTTTAGGGGCGAGGAGGGAATGATCAAATGTAACGACCATTAGTGAAAACCACAGGCACTGAACAGCTAGATAATGTGAACAGACAAGTTCAGCCGAATCTCCAGAAATGCATCACAGGATGATGGCAGTTTTCTGGGAAAGTTGAGAGGTTTGAAAAGAAGCCAGAGTGCAGAAAAGGATTCTTCGAGTTGGTTTTCAAAACCCACGTCTCCATCATGCCCAACACCCTTTGGAAAGATGGGAAATCTACGTGTAAACAGAACTTTTCGTTTTCTTGAGATCCTGAGGAAATTGGAGATTTTTTTTTTAAGCAGTTTAATAGAAACTGCCTCGGGCAGGGGGTCGGTCATTGCTTTTCCAGGCAATACTGTTCTCCCTGAGGGACGGTGCCACAGGCTTCCAGAGTGAATATTGCAAAAGCCACTAGTAATGGTCCTTCTCAGGTAACTTTCTGGTATAAAATATCCTGGATTAATATAATCTAAATACACTGAAGTGTAATGTGGTCAACATGGTCGTGTTCTGACATAAAGGCTATCCTCTTTACGGCTGTCCTGGTTTCTGTGGTGTCAAAGGTCCACAAGGAGTCAAGATGCTAAATCCTTAGCTAAGGCAACGTAGAAACCACCATGGTCCCATACAGGATGTGTAGTCCATGGTTTTTCTCAGGAGAGAAAGCATGGGGCACTGCAAAGCCTAAGTTAATGTCAAGAACCCTGTATGGTGAGTCAGGATTCAGTCCTAATACTGCAGGAAGGGGAAGCCAACGGGACCTGGGCCCAGCATTTAACCACTGTGGACTTTTATTAATTAAAAGGGGGGCTCCTGGGTGGTGCAGTCGGTTAAGCACCGAACTCTTGGTTTTGGCGGTCTCATCTCAGGGTCGTGAGATGGAACCAACCCCATGTCAGGCTCCACACTCAGCAGAGTCTGCTTAAGACTCTCACCCCGCCCTCCCCCCCCCTTGCTCAAATCTTTAAAAAAAAATTAAAGGGAATTGAACAATAGAGTCCTTAAGGGTTCTTCCAAACATGGTCTTTTCAATTTTAAGATTTCTTCTGGCTGGAGAGTCCTCTGTCATTATGACTAGGAATCTGGAATCAGCAGGCTTGGTTTTGAATCCTGACAGCTATTTTGCAGCTGAGATCTTAGACTGTTACTTACTCTGTGCCTCAGTTTCCTTATCTGCAAGATGGGGAATAGTAATAACCTCCTGTATCAGTTTGGATATGCAGCTGGTATTGATTCAGGGGCTCAGACTTCTTAGGGACCCTGGCTTTTCCTGACAACTTTGCCATCCTTAATGTTCCCTTCATGTTTATTGCCCCTGCAAGACAGCAGAGGTCTCTCCAGATAGCGGTTTCATTCATAATAGGAAGCAGGGGTGGGGGTACAAGTGGAGGGTGGTGGCAGGATTTAGGGAAAAAAAAAATGGTATTCGTGGAAGAAAGTTCCATGTTTCAGGACTGCTTCCTCCTTTTCTCCAAAAAGAATAAAAACTTCCCCAAAAGTTCCCAAATAATTTCTCCTTATATTTCATTGGCCAGGACAGGCCCACAAAGCCCCTCATCTGTGAGGGAAGTTGGCAAAGTCTTTTTCAGCTTCTGTGGCAGTGGTTAAAGGAGAAGGGGTTGGGAGGGCTATGGGGTCAGCCAGCGAACAGGTGTGATACTGCCCCATAGAGCTGGCAGGAGGTCCCGAGAGTATCGTAGTGAATTCTAGCTGAGCGCTTAGTACAGAGGCAGACCCAGGGCCAGCACTTGGTAACTGTTAGCTGTGACTCTCTAAGAGCCTATTTTTCTTTCCTTTGCACCCGAGTCAGCCTCACCAGTGATTTTCAACCATATGTAGTATGTGAATCCAGAGTCATTGGTATTTGGTATTAGGAAGTTATTGGACTTTTTATAGTTCTGCCCTACTTTTCTCTGTGTGCTTTGCTCGCACAAGTTTTGGTGTATTGTGCAGGAGCATTCATAGCATACTTTTGAGAAAAATGTTGAGTAGCAGAGTAGGCAGAGATTATCCTGGACAAGGTATTTTTGCTTACCCAGAGCCCTCTTCTGACAAAGCTGCAGGGAACTCCTCACGCGTAAGTAGGTTGCTATGCTTTGCCCAATACCCCCTTCTACCCTGGCTTCAGCAGTATGGACCAGAGGACAGTGCCTGACCCAAAGGCAGCCAAGCAAGAGGCCAGGGAGATTTCTGCCGGGTAAGAACCCTCCATACGGGGTAGTCATAACCGACCTATCAGCCCCTCGATCTTAGCGTGACTCCTTGAATGCAAGATTCTAGTGTTATACAGAAACCAAGGGGCACAGAGGGGACAAGCAGATGCCACAAGGAACAGAAGCCGCGAGTAGGTGCAAGGCAGGAGGTCAATGGCTGAGGTCACTGCAGAAGCTATAGAAGCAGAACAGGGCGTGGTGGAGTGACCGTGATGGGAACAGCAGCCTGTACTGAGAGGGACAAGACGACCAGATCCCTGGAGCTACCCTGTGTCCTGAGCCGTGTCCCAATTGTACCCTGGCTGAGTACCACCTTCCCTGCTCCCCCACATCCCTCTATTAACCCCCCCCCCCCCCCCGGCCCCCCCCCCCCCTCCCTCCCCCCCCCCCCCCCCAATTGGGCTGCCTTACTAAAGGCTCCAATCCTGGTAATTGCAGAGCCTGGCTCACAAAGGAATTAATTTAGGCATCAGAGTGCTATTCTGTTCCTAATGGAGTAAGAGGGAGACCCATGCACAAGCCTCCACACCATCTCCCACACCAGTTGCCCGTTATCCACCAGCCACGCTCAGTGGGAGAAACCTCTCCGAGGATGCCGGAGTGTCTTTCGTGCAGTCCCAGTGGCTCATCAGCCCGGGCACCAGGACCCCAGGGCCCCCGTCTACCGACTGGGAGTCTCGTTGGAAGGGAATTCAAGAGACCCGCTTCGCTCCTCCCTTCCTCCCCCCCAAACGCTGGCTCCACGAACCGAATCCTCCGTCAGCTGTTGCTTGTGGAACTCCATGATTTGATTGACTTGTTGTGCGACGCTAGAAGAGGTGAAAAAACAACAGGTTTTTTTGGCTGTACCCTCTGGCCTGTTCGGTCTTGTTGGCTTTAAGGATTGCACGAAGCTTTGTGTTGCTGCCAACGGTCTCCCCGGGTGCTTTTCACAAGCAGCATCCTGCTTCCCAGGCACCTATCTCCGAGAGGTCCGTAAGGAAGTAGGACGGGGACCTACCCCCGCACTGGGGGCCCGCGGGCCCCAGAAGGTTCCCGAGAAGTCCCTTGCGGGGGCGGTGCGCCCAGGTTGCAGAACTTAGCGCGCACGCTCGGGCCCCTGCCTGCTTCCCCGGGAGAAATGGCGGTATTTGCTTGGTTGGGATGATCTCCGTCTGTCTGGCGGCTCGGACACGTTAACGCAGCTTCAAGAACGAGCTTTCCTGACATTTTGGTTCGGCAGGTTTCCGAGTATGGAATTGTTCAGCCACGTTTCAGCTTCGTTTCCAGGCATGTGTCTTATTAACTAGAAGACCCTGCCGTTTCTTATCGGGCTCCTTCCCTCGGTTATTGACACGTTTTCTTCCCCCTTTCTGCTCAGCTTGAGCCCAACTCGGATGAAAGCCCCTAACTTGTGAACAAGTTATGAAAGGTTTCCCCCACGGGACTGAATGGCCTGCTAGTGGGGTCCCCCCCCGCTAAGCTTTGTAGCGTGTGGTTGGGGGCTGCTAGGGGCCTGACAGCTGGAGCTAAGAGCTCAGCGCATTTTCCCTTCGAACAAGATTATCTGTGAAGGCCAGGAAGCCCCCTGTACCTTTTTAAAAAGATTTTATTTATTTGAGAGAGAGAGAGAGACAGCACAAGAGGGAAGAGAGTCAGAGGGAGAAGCAGACCCCCCGCTGAGCAGGGAGCCCGATGCGGGACTCGATCCCGGGACTCCAGGATCATGACCCGAGCCGAAGGCAGTCGCTTAACCAACTGAGCCACCCAGGCGCCCCCCCTCCCTGCCCCCGTACCTTCTTAGAGCTAACCATTCCAAGTGCTCTTCCTCATTTTAGACTGCGACGACCCACACATTAGAATCACCTGGGGGTGCTTTTAAAGCCTGCCTGCCGCCGTTCCCCGAGTCGGATTAAACGGCCCCAAGCAGGAACCCGGGCATGGGTGCTCTTAACAAGTTTCTCTGGAAATTCTAACGCAGACAGGGTTGCAGGGCCCTGGGGTTTTGGGGCCCAGGCCAGGAACGAAGTGAGGCACTCAAGGCCTCTAGGGGCACAGCTTAAGGCGGTGCTCGCTTTCAGGGTGGTACAGACCGGCCCGGTTTTGGGGGTCGCAGTAGGAACTTAGTCAATGTGGGATTCCACGTTTTAGACAGGAAGTTTTAGTGTTTTTTTTTTTAATTTTATTTATTTGACAGAGCGGCAGTGAGAGAGGGAACACAAGCAGGGGGAGTGGGAGAGGGAGAAGCAGGCTTCCCGCCGAGCAGGGAGCCTGATGTGGGGCTCGATCCCAGGACCCTGGGACCATGACCTGAGCCGAAGGCAGACGCTTAACGACTGAGCCACCCAGGCGCCCCGGGAGTTTTAGTTTTAACTTGCACAAGAAAAGCCTTTCATAGCGCTCAGCCGTTTATCATTTGGGGTTTTCTCCCTTCCTCACGTGTTCCTCTTGTCACCTTTATAATTCCTCTCCTCCCAAGCCTTTATCTCTTGTTTTCTCTCTTGCTCGTTTCTAGCCCTTTCTTCCTCTCCCCATCACCTGCTCTTCCTCCTTTCCCCCCTCTACTCCGTTCCTCCTGAGGGCAGGCTCTTCACTTTCTCTCTGCTTGTGTGCTTTGGCCTTTTCCTTCACCGCTCTTCCAGGCCTAATTCACTTGTTTTCAGAGCTCTGCCTGCTTGCGCTCCCCCTCCCTCCAGCCGCTCCTTCCACCGCAGCTCGCCTAGCCCACCGCCGCCGTTGGCCCGGGACTCGGCCCATTTGCTCCCCCTTTAAATACCTCCCAAGGTTCTTTACGTGAAGCGAGCGTCAGCTGGGGCCAGTGCTCCAGCAGCTTCTCATGAACCATCGCTTGGCCCCAGCCGACACCGGGCGGCTCTTCTCGGCATGATGGGCAGCAGCGGGGGTGGCTTGCGAGGAGGAAATAAAGATTGGCAAGGATAGACCTACTAAACTCTCACTCTTCCTCTCCCTGAAGCTACTTTGTGGAGTAAAGACAAATGTCTGTAAAAATTTTAAGCCCCTGGATCATGGTGGCTGGCAAGGCAGGTCCCCCTCCTGCCCGTCCGTCTCTGCCTCACAGCTGCCCAGTCTAATCGTGATTGTTGCTGCCCTCTGGGTTTTCCCGAACCATAAACGGTTCCATCCTCTTTTTCCTCAGCCCCTCCAGCACCACTGGTGCTCCCGCAGTTGGGAATAAACCCCTTTATACCGCAATCAGGCCAGATCTTCAGAGCTGGCCCAGCATCCCCTTTTCTTGTGTGGGAAAGATGAGGATAAGGAAAAACAGCCTAGAGTCCAGAAGCCTCAAGTTGGAACCTTCCAAAGTTTCCTTCCTGCCAGGGGTTGTCCACACAGAAACGGCAATGTCCTTGGGAATTTCCCCTAGGCATGGCCCGTTAGAGCCTATGGGAGAGGAATGAAGGGCCTGTCTAGGCTCTGCTCCCTCATGTATACACAGTACCTGTTGCTCTGGGGGAGCTCGGCCTGTCCTCAGGGACTTGTTTCCCACCTGCCCCCCAGGAGGCAGAATGGGGGTGGACGCGAGGTGGAGGAGGCGCTCTGCCCAGCTGGTGGGAGGCCCTGCTATGGGTCCGACTGCTCACAAGTAGGGTGGCTGGGGTGTGACCAGGTGTGTGGGACCAGTCACCAGGGCCCACCCCTGAGATCACCCCATTCTCGGCTGGCCTTGGTAGGGTGTCACAAAGAGGCTGAGACTGCCCGCATCCTACCCGTGAGAGTGGGGGCAGCATGGGGTCCACCGCACCATCTCATGGGGGAGAACCCATGACTTCTTGTGCTTTGAGTGGGGTGGCTGAGAGGGGCTGGGTGTGTTTGGGCTGAAAGTCTCTGCAGGCAGGGGAAGACAGTCTCTGCAGGCAGGGGAAGAGAATACAGAAGCAGTGTGAGGAGCTGTCACCAGTATTATTATTACATGTTACATACTATCAGCTATCAACTCATTTTCACGTACACCTTTGGAACCTGAGGATAAGCCCGTGCAGCAAGCAGAGCAAATTCTCTTAATATCACAGGAATCCAGAGGGTTAAGGGATGCCCGGACTTCACACTGCTAGCAAATTACACAGCTGAGTCCTCTCTTGGCCATGCCCTGGAGTATCCTATTTAAATGTCATGGTACTGAGTGGTCTAGAGGTGAGCCCAGATACTTTGGTGGGTGGGTGTCATAAATGGAGTGACAGAAATGGGTGAAACAAACAGTTCCATGCTGACTTGGAAGGGGTAAGAGAGCCAAGGCCAGCGCAAGGCTGGAGTGCTCAGGAAGGAATTGGCCAAAAGGACCTGCCCCCCCTGGGAGGGAGCAATGACCCCAGTGTCCACTCAGAGGCCTTGGACAGAACTCGATGTCAGGTTAGACTGGAATGGCTGTTGCAGGAGGCATGAGGGGGGAGTGGCAGTGGGCTCTCTCAGGAGTGTTTGCCAGGTGTAGATTAGGACGACACTGTGTTGTGGTCAGTGTGGCAATCATCAGGAACACGGTTCAGCTGGGAGGGGCCGGTGGTAGTAGGCCATCAGTAGGATTACAGATTTCTCCTTCCCCATGAGATTCTTGTCATTATTTGGTCTGCCAGTTTAGGCAGAGCCATGGTTCAAAGAGACCAAGACCACCATACTCCTACCCAAAGCCCTATCTTATACCACTAATAATTCGGAACTTAGAGTTTCCAAGTGATACTATTATTTCGCCCAACTTCCACTGAAGTAGGCAAGCAGATATTCTTCATAGGCCCAATTTCCAGATGAAGCCTCAAATATTCACTGACATCTAAAAAGCTTACAATAATAAGTAGCCGGATCAGAACTGAAATCCAGGTGCTCCAATTCCTGGTAAGTTCTATTTTCTCTGTGCCCTCCTGTGCGCTGAGGTACTAGGCGAATGTCCTTAACTCCCTCTTGACCAGAGACCACAGTGGGATTGAGTCAGGCCAGGTGGTCCCAGCTATGGGAAGAAGAGGCCAGGGAGGCTGGGGACTGGGCGGAAGTGACCTCACTAGGAGGAAGTGAGGGGACATTCCAGGCTGGGGGACGGTAGTTCTAAGGAGTGTTGCGATGTGAGGGCAGTGATCTTCCAGCTGGGGTCCTCGGGACATCACCAGGCTCTTCGAGTTGAAGGAAACAGTAGATTTCTCCCCCAAAGTCTTTGTGGAGTTTCCTTTAGCAGGGACTTGATGTCTCCTTCTTCACTGTAGACACATTTCCATAAATCTATTTCTGTCCCAGAATAGAGTCTGGTTTTCAAGCTGCCCATCTGTGAACCATGCTTTCTTTCTCTCCCCACCTCACACAGTGTTAAAATGTGGGTGTGTAAAACACTCTTGCTTAACTGAAAATCCATGTCACATTAGTACTATGTGCCTGTCGATTTGGTAACCTGATGGAGCTGGCTGCCTCAGGACTGTGGCTAAAGCCCCAACGCTGAGGACAAGAGGCAAAAAGTGGTCTCCATCGTCTGATGAAAGCAGCCAAGTTGCTGCAGAACAGCTCCCTCCAGGCTCTTATCAGAGGTGGCCAGAGGGGCCTTTTGCCCTTCGCCTGCACCATCCCATGCAGTCCCTATGAGCAGGTTCATAGAAAGGGGAGTCCTTGAGGAGTGGACTGAGGGCCTTGGGGGATAGGGCTGTGGTCTTTGCCCTCCCCTTCCCATGGTGTGCCCTCCAGTCTGGTGAGGGAAGGCTGAGAAAAGCTCGTTGGAACCACCCTAACGTGGGGTCCCTGCCCTGACCTCTCTGTTTTAGAGAGAGTATCTCAAGAATTCCTCCAGCATACTCCTCACGGAGCAGGCAGTCTGCTGCATTAGAGGACATGTCCTCCTAGAGCCCCTCCCCACCACATTCCAGGTATCCACTTCTCCCAGAATGCCTTTCAGGGCCTGTTGGGGTCCACTGACCCAAGGTGGACTGTGCTCAGCCCCAAGTCTGAGCATGGCCACGGGGCAGCATTTTTTTTGGGGGGGGGGGATGGGGGCTGATCCTGGATGTGCAGCCTGAGTGGCCGCATGCATGTGCTTGAGACTGTTCTGGTGAAGGATGGAGGTGAGGGTAGGAAGAGAAGCAGAGCAGGCTGTTGGCCAGGGGCAGGGTCTGAGGATGGGAGGAACATGTCTCATAGATTTAAATTCTAAGGAGACTGAGGGGCACCTGGGTGACTCAGTCGGTTAAGCATCTGCCTTCAGCCCAGGTCATGATCCCAGGGTCCTGGGATTGAGCCCTGCGTCAGGCTCCTTGCTCAGCGGGGAGTCTGCTTCTCCCTCTCCCTCTGCCTGCCACTCTTCCTGCTTGTACTCTCTCTCTGTCAAATAAATAAATAATCTTAAAAATAAATAAATAAATAAATTCTAAGGAGACTGAGAATTCTAAATTCAAACTGATCTTGCAGGCCATCAGGAAGGTGTATTTGTCAAGGTAGGAGGCTAGTATTGTTAGCTAGATTTCTAACTTTTAAATATTTGGATATTTGGCATGTGGGCCCCCATCTGGACTCCTGCCTTGGGCCCTCCAGTGTTAGGGGTGGGCCTGCCTCAAGGAGATCAGGGGGCCTGCAGGAAGAGAGGATGGACCCTTGCCCTCTGGCTATCTGCCTTTGAGCTACAGAAAAGCAGAGGTTCACCCAACACCCTGGGAGAGGTTTGTCCTTCCCCGTGAAAGTTTGGGGCAGGGGGAGATGTGAACCGAAAGCCTGGAGCTTGCTTGGGGTCCTCTGAAGTCAGGAGGCTAGCTGAAATAACCCAGCACAGCAAGCAAGCACAGTAAGGAGACAAGATGGCTGTGGACAGCCTGCTCCCCCGCCATTTGGTGTGGCCAGCATGTGTGAGCTTCCTTCGGGCCATATGGTTACATCTGTGCCTTCAGAGGACCCTGAGCCAGAGGTCTTCCTGTGAGGGTAAGGGACAAAAATGGGAAGCTGGGGGCCAGGAAGGAGCTGGGGTGTTCCTCAAAGTTTGGCACAGAAGTGTGTAGGGAGGAGGTCTTCTGTATGGGTTCTCATAAATAGCATTTGAAAGCCTGTGGCACAGAGAACATTCACAGTCAAGAAATCACTGCTGACAGTACCACCAAGCAAAAATGCCTGAGCCCCTTGTAGCCCCTCCCACCCCCATTCTACTCTGACCCAGAAAGACCCAGAAGGGGGGAGGAAGAATGATGTGGTTAAAAAAGGGGAAGGACATTCTCATGTCCCGTGTCATTTCTGACCCACGGGGAGTCAGCCCTCAGCTACAGGAAGAGAAAAGCTTCAGTCTGGAGGGAGAGAGAAGTTTTGACTTAGACAAGACTTTTTTTTTAATACCTGAAAAGCTCTCAAGTACCACAGTGCGACTTGTTCCTATGGTGGAAGCAGCCCAGAAAGCTCTAAGGTGAACCCAGGATGCTGTATGGGGGTGAGGAGGGGATCTCAGAGAGCTTGAGTTGGGGTGCGGATAAATTGGTTTCTTCTGTATCCCAACAAGTTCATTGGGCTGGCTATGTGTGCCACGTGAGCTATGTGCTCACAATCCCCTAACACCAAACTCCTTACCCTTTGCCTTGGCCTTGAATCCGACTGGAACATCCTTTTGCAAGGAAAATGGACGTTCGCTTGACAACTGTCACAGAATAGAGTCTGGTTTTCAAGCTGCCCATCTGTGAACCATGCTTGTACCGTCCATGATGGTACCTGCTCCCGGAGTGAGGAAATGCACATGAGCACGTGCCCAGCACACACTTATTTCCCTGTCCATCCTCTACCAGGCAACGAATGTAAAAACATGGCGCAGGCTGAGAAATGTGAAAGTTCTCAGTTCTGCATGGGTGATGCCTGTGACTCAGTCTCCCCAGCCTTTCCTGGAGTGGCTCCTTCAGTGGCTGCTGGGCTGTGCTCTCAGGTCCGTGTCTGGATGGTGAGCCTGGCCCTCACTGCTGTGTCTTCAGTGACATTTTATGCTCACGCTGAAAGGGGCAAAGGTGGCTGGCTCAGCTTCTTCCTTCAAATCTCACATGTGGGGATAATGACCTCACAGTATTTGGGTAATTAATACCCTAATCAGTGTATGATGATGTAGTATTTATTCTGGCAGGATGATTGTGTGGCCAAAGATTACCTTTGGTACTGACTCCTCTTTTGTTCTGTACATAGTATTTCTCAGCTCACGCTTGAGAACAGTGGGCTCATTGATTCCATCTAAGTTATTGGGAAGGATGAACTTTCCATCTAAGGCCCACTGGGTGCCAACCTGGAAGTTTGTGAATCTGCTGTCAGGAGTAGACTGTACCTTTGGGCCTGAGTGTAGTGGGAGGGCGATGTGCCTCTATTTTCCTTGCTCTTTATGGCTCTGCATTAAAAAATGTCTCTTCACTTTGACGAAAAAGATGGTGTGTCATTCAGGAAGGGCCAGCTTGTTAATTAGGCCAGCAACCGGCTTAGGCCACATGAAATTGCTGTACTTCCATTCCCTCTGGATATTCTCTCCCGGCCTTTACTCACCACTTCTGCTTCTGCCCCCGTTGGCTTGTTTGGTTCCCACTTAGGGGAGACACGACAGTGAAGACCGTGGAGGCACTCAGGGAGCTCACTATCACGGGGTGGCAATTGGCACAGGGAGGCAGTGACAGCAGAGTGGCCTGGGACCCCACACGGAGACTGAGGGGTGAGGAAAGCTGAAATAAGTCTTGAGGTCCTTCCTTAGCTGAACTCTTGTCCTGTGATGTGAGGGTGACCGTGAGTCTCTGGGGGGCATCCAAAGGCCCATGGGGGAGGTTCCCTGGTATTTCTTGCCCACTGCCACAGATGATACCTCAGCTTTTGGTGTGAATCTGCTAAGCAGTCCCTACAGAGGGGACGCTCTCTTCGGTGGCCACATGGCAACAAGGCACTGGTGTATCAGACGGGTGGTCCTCCTCTTCCCCAGCTCAGAAGGGCTGAAGGAAAGCAGCTCCCCCGAGGGTCTACACTGGTCTGATTCCCTAAGGGTGTGTGGTGGCTCAGACCCAGTCCTCCGGGAGCCAGAAGTCCTGAATGAGGGTATTGTTGCATTTGAATACCTCTGAGGAGCTGTCTGGAAGAAAAGAAGAGATAAAGCTGAAATGTTAAACGTTTCCAACAAAAGCTATTAGGGGAGAATTTCCTGACTCAGCACTTGTTGACATTTTTTGAGGCTTTTCACAGACAACCTAAAGTTACTCTTTTTTTTTGTATGTGGTTTCTTGTTGTTGTTTAGGGTTTTTTTTTTTTTTTTTTTAAACCTTATTGGCTTTCATTGATGAGAAGGTTGTGCAAGGAGGGCCTGAGGCACTGTCAGGAAAAGCTGGTAACCAATCTGAGAGCACTCTTTCTTGGTGCCAGAGAAAACCTGAACCTGCCCTTTCCTGCCCTGGCCTCTGCTAAAGTTTGACCCGCTCTCATTTGGAGACACTAAGCTGTTCTCCAGGGAGCTGAGTCTCATCCCTCAGGGATTTGCTCCTCCCCACTCCTGTGGAGTTCTGGCTTATTAGCCTACATGCCACGTGGCCCTTAGCTTGTGTCATGGGTTGAACTGTGCCCCCCCCCCCTCACATTCATATGTTGAAGTCCTAACCGCCAGTACCTCAGAATGTGCCTTTATTTGGAGATAGGGTTGTTGGAAAGGAAAAAAACTGTCTCTGTCCTTCAGGGTTTCCCTGGCAGGTCAGAGAATGCAATGGACATCAAACAGATTAACAGGAGAAAAATAAAATTTCATTATGTATGTACAGGGTCTCCATTAGAACATAAGGCCCAGAGGCAGTCCGGCAGAGGCTGGTATGCCACTCAGAGCTAGGGAGAGAGAGGTGTAGGGGTTCGGGAAGGAAGACAATCCGCAGGAAGATGAAAAAGAGTAAATGGTGACCAAATGTTTGCTGGGCCATCCAGAAACAATGGGACCTAGAGAGGAATTTTCAGACTTTGCTCAGTTCCTCCCTGTCTCCTGTTCATATGATACTGTACTTCTATCTCTGGTGAGAGCTCCCTTCCTGAGCAGCTCCTCCATAGAAATTCTTTCAAGCAGTTGGGAGGAAAGTCCAAGTTTCTTTCTGAGCCTTTTGTTTCTTAAAAATAACCAGCATAAAATAGTCCACATGACAACACACAGTTGGGGGTGGCAAATTTTGCTCCTCTATGGGGTCTTTATAGAGGTAATCCAGTTAAAATAAGCTCTTAAGGGTGGGCCCTAATCCAGTATGACTGGTATCCTTATAAAAAGGGAAAGTTTGGAGGCAGACCCACACACAGGAAGGCATCTATATGGAAGATAAAGGCAGAGATCAGGGTGATGTTTCCACATGCCAAGGAACGCCCAAGATTTCCAGCACACTGCCAGAGTGGGTGAGAGGCCTGGAAGAGATTCTTCCTCACAGCCTGTGAAGAAAGGACTCTGCCAACTTTGACCCTGCAAGGTCAAAGGCCCTTGATCTTGGGCCTCTGGTCTCCAGATCTGTGAGACATAAATTTCTGTGGTTTAAGCTACCCAATCTATGGTACTTGGATAGAGCAGTCCTAGAAAACTACTATATCTTGGAATTCTCTGTTTTTCTCCATCTCCCTGTTCATGGTTTCTCCCTCCCCCCCCCCCCCCCCCCATGATATCACAGTAAATGAGACCATGCTCTGGAGTCACGCTGTGTTCAAAGCTCTGCCATTGACTAGCTGAGTGTCCCTAGCCTCTTCTCTGCCTGGGTTTCCTCATCCATAAAATGGAAGTAAGAATAGTAATACTGACTTCATAGAATAAATGGAAGAACTGACGTAAAGCCTGCCTTGCACATGGAAGTGTGCCATCGCTGTGCACAATCCAAGTCAGAAGCCCTCACGTGTACTGCGGATGGACTCTGTGTACATCCCGTGGGGCTAGTACCGAAGGAACAGAGTCTCAGTTATTACAAGATCTTGTTCCTGTTCGACCTTATCACTCCTGGAATCATGCTCTGATTAGAGACTTAAAACTTTTGTGGGAACAGCTCAGGACACACGGCCTTACGTGTTGACAGGCTCACAAGATCATTGTGCTGGCTCGGTCATGCAGTTGTTTTTGTTTTTGTTTTTTTAAGATTTTATTTATTTATTTGGGAGAGAGAGACCGAGAGCACTGGCAGGGCAGAGGGAGAGGGAGAAGCAGACTCCCGGCAGAGCAGGGCGCCCGATGCGGGGCTCGATCCCGGAAAGGCGGGATCGTGACCCGAGCCGAAGGCAGACGCTTAGCCCACTGAGCCCCCGCCCCGGGCGCCCAGTCACGTAGCTCTCGATCGCGGCAGCGCAGCGGACCGCGCCGGCGGTGCTTTGAACGTAGCCTGCCGCCCCAGGCCTTACCCCAGACCAGCTACACGGTGGGTTTCTGAGCCGCCAGCGAACTGGTGACCCTGTCTCTGCTTCACTTTGCTCCTCTGCAAAAGCAGGGCAATGGGCGCGTCCCGGTGCGGCGGGCCGGCGGCAGCCAGGAGGGAGCTCGCCGCGCCGCCAGCGCCGCCGGGTGAGTGAAGGTTCGCACGGGCGTTCACGGGCTACCCCGCGGCCCGCGCCCCAGCTTCACCGCGTGGTTGTTGATTCCGGTTGGCTTGACACCCTCCGGCGTCTGTGTCTCGTAAGGGCTCTGGCCGTTCCCGAGGGCTCGGCGCCAGAGCGCGTGGGTAAGGGGGGCCGTCTGGCCAGAGAGAGGGCTTGCGCTCGGAGAAGTCGGGGGACGGCGTGCGGCTCGCCGTGGACGCCCTCCGGGCTGGAGCGGACGTCAAGGCGGCGCGGAGCATGGCATCTTCAGGGCAGGTCTTGCTCTCCTTCCGTTTCCTCACTTCCTGGGCCTCCCTGTACTCTCTCCTCATTCTCAAGCCACATGGTTAGGGTCTGAGACAAAGGCCTGGGCTCCGTTTCTGGCTCTGCCACTTACCAGCTGTACCGTTGAAGGTGAGGCTCGCGGTGTCTCTGCTTCCCCGTCCTTATAAGGGAGAAATTTCAAGTCCCCTTTTAAAGGTCTCTCTTTTGATATTTAAATGAAAGGCTCAGAAGCCCTTTTAACCCCGGGGAAAGTGCTCAATCAGTGTCATTCATGATCACTCTGGTGGCCTCACTCCGGTGGTGACATTTGAGGCCAAAGGGTGCTCTTGGTGGCGCCCTTCTCATAGGGTGGGTTAGCCCTGCCGAGTGGCAAGGATGGACTGAGCCTGGAGGAGCCTGGCCTTGGGAGACTCCAGCTGAGGTATCTTTCCTTTTCCAAGAATCTGAAGGGCTCAGGCCAGCACAGCCTGTGCATTCATGCTTTGGGGGGGGGGGGGGGGGGGGGGAGAACAAAAAAACAACCCAAAGTGCAGCAACAATAGCTGTTTGGGCCTACGTGTTGCTCCCTTATCTCCCACTGTTGGCCTGCGCCAGTACAATCAATTGTTCCTCTGTCTCCTTTGGTAACTTGGAAACTGTGCTGGGAATCTCTGATAACCATTTTGGCTGGAACTAATGTCCTTTCGGAGCTGAGGAGGGAAAGAAGGAAAGCAATGTGACATAGACAAGGGACAGGCGATTCTGTAAATTTTGGCAGAAGGGCATTGAGTTTTTTAAAAGCAAGCAACTAGAAAGAGAATATTGTTCAACTTGGTTCTTTTTTCTTCATTCTCCGGGCTCACATTTCTAAGAGGTTTAATTTCCAAAACTTGAACAAGGAAGTGCATTATCTTAAATGTCTCCCATTAATCACCACCAAGTCCAGCCCAGTGGCGAGAGAAAGATGACTCATTTCCACAGTTGATTTCTTGGTAATGGTGGGTCAAGGCTTGCCCTTACACTTCCCCTCCTGTCTAGCTAATGGAGAAAGCTTCCCCTTAGGAAGCACCCATCCTGGAGCAATTTTTCAAGGGAAAATTTCAGACAGGAATAGCCACTGACATGAAAATATTTCTCATAGGGAAACAAGGTGAGAAAGATAGCATAGTGATTATAAATACAGGCCTTACCTTTGAGAGTTGTACCAAGAAATTAGAGGACCAAATAAAGTGCATAATCCCGTGCAAGATATGTTGAGTAGGTCTCAATGAGCAGTAAATATTTACTATTCCCCTTCTATGGTGCCAGACCCTGTGCTCAACATGTAACTTTTGGCATTGTTTGATCCTTCTTTTTTTTTTTTTTTTTTAAAGATTTTATTTATTTATTTGAGACAGAGAGAATGAGAGAGAGAGAGCACATGAGAGGGGGGAGGGTCAGAGGGAGAAGCAGACTCCCTGCCGAGCAGGGAGCCCGATGCGGGACTTGATCCCAGGACTCCAGGATCATGACCTGAGCCGAAGGCAGTCGCTTAACCAACTGAGCCACCCAGGCGCCCTGTTTGATCCTTCTTTACTCATATTTTATGTGATGGGTGCCATTTCCCCCTGGTTTACAGATAGGGAAAGCAAGATGCTCAAGTGAGTTGCCTAAAGTCACATAGCTAGTAAGCGATGGAACCAGCATTTTTTCCCCATATTGTCAACAATACGTTATCGTAGAAATATGTACCTTTTTCTATTCCAATGGCCCTTGTAGGAATCTCTGCAAGCAAATCAGGGGTGGTGGAGCCGTGAAGAAATGAAATCGACCCTCTCCTCCTCCACACTGCTTTTGCGAACCAGCATTGAGTTCTTCTCTAGAAACTTAGAATTCTACAGCATTAGTGAGCCAGAGTACAGTGGTTGCTTTTAGTCCCCCAGGAGGCATTGCAGGGGTTAAGATGGCCCTTTAAAGGATTTTAAAGGGATGCCCTTTCTGGCCCTGGTGAATTTAAAAAATGTCAGATCAGCTGTTTTGTCACCCAGCAGGCAGTCTGTCCTGTTGGCCTGTCCGTGCTGGGTCCTGGGCGGGGGTGGGAGGCTGGGGGGCTGGGCAGGAGGATGTGGTGGGGCTTCTACAGAGTGGCCAGTCCAGATGTGCATGCCCTGGGGCCTTGGGCCAGGGCTTCCTGAGTGTGGAGGTGGGAGGTAGTGCTGAAAGGACTGCTTCAAACTCTGGGAATACTATGAGCAGGGGAAAGGCAAGTTCATTTTTATACGGTTGAGAAGAGCCGGGCCTCCAATAAGGTTGCGAGTCTAGCAGTTTCTATAAAGTGCCTATGTTTCCAACTGGCGGAATGTAGAAAAACCCCATGGGGTCGGAATGACCCAATTTGGTGACTCCTAAGCTGGGCTCTGGTCACCCTACAAGCCACTCTGTCTTCATGCGGTTGCATGGGGGCGAGGCTGAGCAGAGAGCATGTTCGGGAACACCTTAATGATGTCAGGACGCTTTTCATTGCTCATTTATCACTTAACAGCTCAGATTTGTAATGTGCTACCCGCGTTCTCCCTTTAGCCCAGACAATGCATTCTTTCAACAGTGTGTGGCTCAGTGGGAAGAGCGCTGCTGAAAGCAGAGCGCTGGTGCCTGCAGCCTGCCCCTTTGGGGAGGAGGGGCATGTGTGCTGGGCAGCTGGGGACCAGATGCCTGGCTGCAGCCCGGCTGGGGGATGAGCACATGCAATAGCCACTTCTGGTTCCACTTATTCATTTCTCTGTGCTGAAAGGTGTCATATAAATGCTAAATAGAACAGAGAGAGATGGGGCCTATCTATTTGCATTTTGTCTAATGTGAGCAGATGCAGATAGAAAAGCAGCTTAGCCACGGCTGTTCACCTGCCCCGCCAGGCCAGACATCTCCAGTTCATTTCAATGCAGCCCACGTCAGTTCCGCTCCAGTGCTGTGGCGGGCGTGGTGTGGGGTACAAAGAGACGCACCCCCTCTGTCCTCAGTGGGTTTACAAAACTTGTTGAGGGGACAAGTTTAACCACAGGAACCATCTGAGGACAATACAACCCAGCATATGGTTAAGTGGGAAGTCATGGGAAACAGATGAAGTGCTGGAGGAGGCCGAAGAGGAGAGAGTACCATGCGTGCTGGCTGGGCAGGAAGCCTTCTTGGGGACAGAAGGACTGGACTGGCCCTGCAAGGCTGGCCAGGGGGTAGAGGAGCTAAGATGGCAGAAGAGACGGGCTAAGCACTCTGCAGGACCCTCTCATCTGCTGTTCTTCTCCCAACAGGTTTCTCCGCCCCCTCTTCCTTTGGGAATGGTGGGTCCTCCTCATCTTTTAGGACTTGGTTTAAATGTCCCGCTTCCAAGAGGTCTACTTCAGCTATTCTGGCAAAGGAACAGTCCTCTCCAATGCATTATTCTACCTCAGAGTATCCTGCTTTTTCCTTTCCCTGACTTAACACCATGGGCGATTAGATATTTGCTTGTCACCATCTCCCCCATGGGATCGTACCCACCACATGGTCCAGGGACTCTGTACATCCATTTCATCCGCTGTGATGTTCATAGACAAGCACAGTGCCTGGAGCCCGAGGTGCTCAGGAAATACCTGTTGAATGAAAGAGTGACATTTGAGGAAAGTCTCATTTAGCAAATGTATTGGTTGGCCAATTGAATCAGAGCTCTTATTTTCTGTACCAGGAAGAAAATCTATAGATTCCATAGGTTTGGCAGGGAGCTGGATGTCTTTCAGGAGGAAGGGTTTTCATTAAAACATACAACCACAACAAAGCAAGAAAAACAGAGTAATTGATGTAAGCATGCCAGTCAAGTCTGCATGTGAAGAAATAGAATAAAAAGAAGTAAAAATTTATGAACAGTTGCAGTAGGGCCCTGCATAAACATGACCCACTATTATGCATAATTCAATGCATGGCATTTTAGTGTCGGACCCTGTCCAACATGGTTTATTACTGGATGAAGCAGGAGAATCTTTTTAAAACACAGCTTTACCTAAAACATGGTCCCAGACAGGGATCCAGAGAACAATGTCTCATGGAGTCTCTAATATAGTTGTAAGACAGGGACAGAGTTCTCATTTCATTCTCTGTTGGAGCTTCTTGCTTTGAACAAATGAGTAGCCTGGATTATTCTCCTTTTTAAAAATAATTGTTTTGTTTGGTAAAGATGAAAAGAGGCATGTCAGCTCTAATACAGGAGAAAAAGAATTTTTAAGGTAAATATCCTTGGGTATACAATGTTTTGTTTTGTTTTTTTTTAATTTAAATTTAAACTGAGAAATACATAATTTTAATTGTAGAAATAAGAGGCTACAAATCAGAAATATCCTCAAATTTCCTTAAATGATTAAAAATGATCTTTCTTGGAGGGGGGAAAGATGGTGGAGGAGTAGGGGACCCTATTTCAACTGGTCCCCGGAATTGAGCTGGATAACTACCAGACCACTCTGAGCACCCACGAAACCAGCCTGAGATGTAAGAAGATCTGGATCTCTACAAACAGAATATCGCAGGCGGTTGGTTTTGAGGTACGAAGCGGAGAGCCGTGATTCTGCAGGCAGATACCGGAGGATAAACAGCGGCGGGAGGGTGCCTGGACGTGGGGATCCTACCCCGCCGGTGAGTGACAGCCTCAGGCGCTGCGGACAGGGCACAGACTCGCAGACCGGTGGCGTCGGGAAAGGACTTTAGGGCAGCCCCCGGGGGTGGAAAACCAGACCGGCGGGGTTGCGCGCACGCGAACTACAGGCCCCCCGGACAGAAACCGGAGTGGCGGTCGCACCCACGTGAACTGCAGCCTCCGAGACGGAAGCCTGGTGCACCGGGGTCGTGCCGGTGAACTGCAGGCCCGGGGTGGAAACCCGGAGTGGCGGAGTCGCGCGCACGCGAACTGGGAGCGGCTGGGGGTTTTAGAAGCTCAAAGGGCAGAGACGTGCCCCGACCTGGAGGCAGGAGTGGGAGCGCTGCAGAGGGGTGCACAACCCAGGCCGCTGCAGTTTATAGCAGCACGGACAGAAACGGAGACAGTGTGGCCTGGAGAGCTCACTGAAGAACAGACTGCGGTCTCTCTGCTCTGAGGCAGAGGGTTGGAAACGGTCTCTTCTGCTCTGACTCGCAGAAGAGACGTGGAAAGCCGCCAGGGAAAGGCGCCAGAGAACAAAAGCCCCAAAGACTGATTCCCCCTGAGCCCATCCCCCGCCACAGGGGCGCAGGGCAACTCCGCCCAAACAGGGTTGTCGCAGGCCCATCCCGCAGAAGACAGGCTGGGAAAACAAGAGGCCAGCAACCCTAAGGTCCCAAGAAAACAGGTGCATCTTGCTTGGGTTCTGGTCCATAATTTGGACTCTATACATTCCCTCAAACACCCATCAACAGAATGACTAGGAGGAGGAGCCCCCAAAACAGAAAAGACTCAGAGATTATGACTTATGCTGCAGATTTACAAATGGATGCAGACATAACCAAGATGTCAGAGATGGAATTCAGGCTAGCAATTGTGAAGACGATGGCTAGAATGGAGAAATCAATTAATGGCAACATAGAGTCTCTAAGGGCAGAAATAAAAGGTGAATTGGCAGAACTTAAAAATGCTATCAATGAGATCCAATCCAATCTAGATAATCTAACAGCTAGGGTAACTGAGACAGAAGAGAGAATAAGCGATCTGGAAGACAGTATAATAGATAAAAAGGAAAAAGAGGAGGCCAGGGAAAAACAACTCAGAATCCATGAAAATAGAATCAAAGAAATAAGTGACACCATGAGGCATTCCAATGTCAGAATCATTGGAATCCCGGAGGGAGTGGAGAGAGAGAGAGGACTAGAAGATGTATTTGAGCAAATCGTAGCTGAGAATTTCCCTAATCTGGGGAATGAAACAAACATTCGAGTCCTAGAGGCAGAGAGGACCCCTCCTAAGATCAAGGAAAACAGGCCAACACCCCGGCATGTAATAGTAAAACTTGCAAATCTTAGAACCAAGGAAACCATCTTAAGGGAAGTTAGGGGGAAGAGATTCCTTACGTACAGAGGGAGGAACATCAGAATAACGTCAGACCTATCCACAGAGACCTGGCAAGCCAGAAAGGCCTGGCAAGACATATTCAGGGTACTAAATGAGAAGAACATGCAGCCAAGAATACTTTATCTGGCAAGGCTTTCATTTAGAATGGATGGAGAGATGCAGAACTTCCACGACCGGCAGAAGTTGAAAGAATATGTGACCACTAAGCCAGCCCTGCAAGAAATATTAAGGGGGGTTCTATAAAAGGAGAAAGACCCCAAGAGTGATCTACAACAGAAATTTACAGGGACAATCTATAAAAACAATCAATGTCTTCACAGGCAACATGATGACAATTAAGTCATATCTTTCAATAATCACTCTCAACGTGAATGGCCTAAACACTCCCATAAAACAGCACAGGGTTGCAGATTGGATAAAAAGACAGGACCCATCCATATGCTGTCTACAAGAGACTCATTTTGAACCTAAAGATACATCCAGACTGAAAGTGAAGGGATGGAGATCTATCTTCCATGCCAGCGGACCTCAAAAGAAAACTGGGGTAGCAATTCTTATATCAGACAAATTAGATTTTAAACTAAAGTCTGTAATAAGAGACACAGAAGGACACTATATCATTCTTAAAGGGTCTATCCAACAAGAAGATCTAACAATTGTAAATATCTATGCCCCCCAACATGGGAGCAGCCATCTACATAAGCCAACTGTTAACCAAAATAAAGAGTCATATTGATAACAATACGTTAATTGTAGGAGACCTCAATACTCGACTCTCAACAATGGACAGATCATCTAAGCAGAAAATCAACAAGGAAACAAGAGCTTTGAATGATACAGTGGACCAGATGGACCTCATAGATATTTACAGAACATTCCACCCTAAAACAACAGAATACTCATTCTTCTCGAGCGCACGTGGAACTTTCTCCAGAATAGACCATATACTGGGTCACAAATCAGGTCTCAACTGATACCAAAAGATTGAGATTATCCCCTGCATATTCTCAGACCACAATGCTCTAAAACTGGAACTCAATCACAAGAAAAAATTTGGCAGAAATTCAAACACTTGGAAGCTAAAGACCACTCTGCTCAAGAATGTTTGGGTCAACCAAGAAATCAAAGAAGAACTTAAACAGTTCATGGAAATCAATGAGAATGAAAACACATCAGTCCAAAACCTATGGGATGCTGCAAAGGCAGTTCTAAGGGGGAAAAACATAGCCATCCAAGCCTCACACAAAAAAATAGAAAAATCCTGAATTCACCAACTAACTCTACACCTTAAAGAACTAGAGAAAAAGCAACAAACGATGCCTAAGCCACGCATTAGAAGAGAAATAATTAAAATTAGAGCAGAAATCAATGAATTAGAAACCAGAAACACAGTAGATCAGATCAATGAAACTAGAAGTTGGTTCTTTGAAAGAATTAATAAGATTGATAAACCACTGGCCAGACTTATCCAAAAGAAGAGAGAAAGGACCCAAATTAATAAAATTATGAATGAAAGGGGAGAGATCATGACTAACACCAAGGAAATAGAAACAATTATTAGAAATTATTATCAACAACTATATGCCAATAAACTGAGGAATCTGGGGAAATGGAGGCCTTCCTGGAAACCTATAAGCTGCCAAGACTGAAACAGGCAGAAACTGACAACCTGAATAGGCCAATAACCAGTAATGAGATTGAAGCAGTGATCAAAAACCTCCCAAAAAACAAAGAGTCCAGGGCCTGATGGATTCCCTGGGGAATTCTACCAAACATTCAAAGAGGAAATAATACCTATTCTACTGAAGCTGTTTCAAAAAATAGAAACAGAAGGAAAACTTCCAAACTCATTCTATGAGGCCAGCATTACCTTAATCCCCAAACTAGGCAAAGACCCCATCAAAAAGGAGAATTTCAGACCGATATCCCTGATGAATATGGATTCCAAAATCCTCAACAAAATCCTAGCTAATAGGATCCAACAATACATTAAAAGGATCATCCACCATGACCAAGTGGGATTTATCCCCGGGATGCAAGGGTGGTTCAACATTCGCAAATCAATCAATGTGATAGAACACATTAATAAGAGGAGGGAGAAGAACCATATGGTCCTCTCAATTGGTGCAGAAAAAGCATTTGACAAAATACAACATCCTTTCCTGATTAAAACTCTCTAGAGTATAGGGATAGAGGGAACATTCCTCAAGCTCATAAAATCCATCTATGAAAAACCCACAGTGAATATCATCCTCAATGGGGAAAAGCTGAGAGCCTTTCCTTTAAGATCAGGAACACGTCAAGGGTGCCCACTCTCACCACTGTTGTTCAACATAATACTAGAAGTCCTAGCAACAGCAATCAGACAACAAAAAGAAATAAAAGGTATTCAAATTGGCAAAGAAGAAGTCAAACTCTCTTTTCGCAGATGACATGATACTTTATGTGGAAAACCCAAAAGACTCCACCCCCAAATTACTAGAACTCATCGAGCAATTCAGTAATGTGGCAGGATACAAAATCAATGCACAGAAATCAGTTGCTTCCTTATACACTAACAACGCAACTGTAGAAAGAGAAATTAAAGAAACGATTCCATTTACAATAGCACCAAAAACCATAAGATATCTCGGAATAAACCTAACCAAAGAGGTAAAGGATCTATACTCTAGGAACTACAAAACACTCATGAAAGAAATTGAAGACACAAAAAGATGGAAAAATATCCCATGCTCATGGATCAGAAGAATAAATTGTTAAAATGTCTATGCTACTCAGAGCAATCTATACCTTCAATGCCATCCTGATCAAAATTCCAATGACATTTTTCAAAGTGCTGGAACAGACAATCCTAAAATTTGTATGGAATCAGAAAAGACCCCGAATCGCCAAGGAGATGTTGAAAAAGAAAAAGCTGGGAGCATCACATTGCCCGATTTCAAGCTGTATTACAAAGCAGTGATCACCAAGCTATATTACAAAGCATGGTACTGGCACAAAAACAGACATACAGACCAATGGAACAGAATAGAGAACCCAGATATGGACCCTCAACTCTATGGTCAAATAATCTTTGACAAAGCAGGAAAAAACATGCAATGGAAAAAAGACAGTCTCTTCAATAAATGGTGCTGGGAAAATTGGACAGCCACATGCAGAAGAATGAAACTCGACCATTCTCTAACACCATTCACAAAGATAAACTCAAAGTGGATGAAAGACCTCAATGTGAGACAGGAATCCATCAAAATCCTAGAGGAGAACATAGGCAGTAACCTCTTTGACATCGCCCACAGCAACTTCTTTCAAGATACATCTCCAAAAGCTAGTGAAACAAAAGCAAAAATGAACTTTTGGGACTTCATCAAGATAAAAAGCTTCTGCACAGCAAAGGAAACAGTCAACAAAACAAAGAGGCAACCCACAGAATGGGAGAAGATATTTGCAAATGACACTACAGAAAAAGGGCTGATATCTAAAATCTATAAAGAACTTCTCAAACTCAACACCCAAAAAACAAATAATCAAGTCAAAAAGTGGGCAGAAGAGATGAACAGACATTTCTCTGAAGAAGACATACAAATGGCTAACAGACACATGAAAAAATGTTCATCATCATTACCCATCAGGGAAATCCAAATGAAAACCACACTGAGATACCACCTTACACCAGTTAGAATGGCAAAAATGGACAGGGCAAGAAACAACAAATGTTGGAGAGGTTGTGGAGAAAAGGGAACCCTCTTACACTGTTGGTGGGAATGCAAGTTGGTACAGCCACTTTGGAAAACAGTGTGGAGGTTCCTCAAAAATTTAAAAATAGAGCTACCCTATGACCCAGCAATTGCACTCCTGGGTATTTACCCCAAAGACACAGATGTAGTGAAAAGAAGAGCCATGTGCACCCCAATGTTCATAGCAGCAATGTCCGCAATAGCCAAACTGTGGAAAGAGCTGAGATGCCCTTCAACAGATGAATGGATAAAGAAGATGTGGTCCATATATACAATGGAATATTACCCAGCCATCAGAAAAGATGAATACCCCACTTTTACATCAACATGGATGGGACTGGAGGAGATTATGCTAAGTGAAATAAGTCAAGCAGAGAAAGTCAATTATCATATGGTTTCACTTATTTGTGGAACATAAGGAATAACATGGAGGACATTAGGAGAAGGAGGGAAAAATGGGCGGGGGAATTGGAGGGAGAGATGAACCATGAGAGACTATGGACCTGAGAAACAAACAGGGTTTTAGAGGGGAGGGGGGAGGGGGGATGGGTTAGCCTGGTGATGGGTATTAAGGAGGGCACGTACTGCATGGAGCACTGGGTGTTATACGAAAACAATGGATCGTGGATCACTACATCAAAAACTAATGATGTATGGTGACTAACATAACATAATAAAATTAAAAACTACAAAAAAAATGATCTTTCTTTACTTTGGCAGAATTTTATATGAGAAAAAACAGGTGGGAAAGGGAAGAGGGGGAGGGTGGAGGGAGGTATAATCAGAAAATATAGAATGAATTTCAAATGTTGGCTCATGCAATTACTATCCTGCCATTTCTTATGCAACTTCACCAGCAGAACCAGAAAGTTAGCATGTCTTTAGAAATTGCTTCTCCCCACTACCCCCCACAACCTCCACTGGCCCATGAAAGTCGATTTGTCTGGAAAAATACATTCTAGTATTGAAGACAATATTCTGGTTGGACTGTGGCTTGTTCTTGAAGCTACCATGCAGGAGTCTTTTGCGGGAGCTTTAAAATTCTACAGATCAGGTACTTTGTGGTTTATAGAATATGAAAAATAAAGCTGGTGGTTTGAGTTTAAAAACTTTTACCAGGCCTCCCTCTGATCTTAGCATTAACTAAGAGTATGTTCGTGTTTTTAGCCATTATGGTTGGGTTGAGGTGATGGTCGAAAGCTGGGCTCCATGTGATGCCAGTTCCTTCCCACTCCCACCTCCACTCCCCACCCCAGGCCTGAGTCGGGTTTCTCAGGCAGAGGAGAGATACTGCTATAGCCAATCTTGGGATTGCCATGAAGTAATTGCATGAGCCAACATTTGAAATTCATTCTATATTTTTACTTCAGTGTTGTGTGCAGGACATTGATCCATCCTCACATTCTGTCCACAGTGTTTGTAACTGTGCTAGAGGGGAATTTTTCCCAAGTCAGATTATATACTATAAATATATACAGACAGCCGAGCCCTGGAAAATAAACTACAGATCATTATATAATTTGGATAGTCATTTACAAAAAGCAATGCAATTTAAAAATTTGTTCTCTAAGCTCTGGAAATGACTTTTTTCCCAGTCTTCTTTATATATTTGTCATTTCAAAAACTGGGATATCTGGTCAACCTAAATTAATGAGAATGATGATTATGAATGATGTGTGGTCACTGAGATTTACTTGGAAGATGTTAGAGGATGGTATCAACAGTGGGGTATCTCTGAGGATGCAGAAATCAAGACTCATTCCTTTTTACTCACTACCCTTAGAATTTATTTTTCCTTCTTCTGTACTCCAAATACCTAGATCCTTCAGAAGTGCAAGTGGAATCTCCAACATGGAAACCAAAGAGACCATATGCTTCCTAGCCTACCTTCCTAAAGAACTGTAAGGCACTTTCCAAATTTTTAGGCTTATGTTCAGCATCAGGACCATAAAAATTACTAGAGTAGATAGAATGTATTAGGCTCAGACATGCATTATTTTTAAGCCAGAGAATTAAACTGAAAGAAAGTTGAGAATAGAGAAATAGGTCAGTGAAATAGTATAGAAAACTGAGAAACAGATTGTGTATATACAGACATTGGTCATTTATGCTAGAAGTGGTACTAAAAAGTCAGTGGGGAAAAGGTAACTTAATAAATTAATGGTGTTGGAATGATTTCCAAGTAGAAAAAAGTTCAACTAGATTCCTTCCTCATACCATACAGAAAAATAAATTCAAGAAACACAGTTATAAAACAATTAGAAGAAAACAGAGAATTTCTTCACTACCTCTAAAGTGAGAAGGGTTTCTTTAAAGTAGCAAAAGTGTATCTTATAAAGAAAAAGATGTATAGATTTGACTATATTGAACTAAAAACTTCTATACGACAGAAGACAGAGATGGGGCCAGAGGTAAGAAGTGGTGTGGAGAATTTGTACCAGATATAATGGCCAGAAGATGAATGTCTAAACCATATTTTAAAAAAGAAAATACTTAGAAGAAAATAGAAGCTACTTTAAAAATGAGCAAAGAGGAGGCACCTGGGTGGCTCAGTTGGTTGAGCGGCTGCCTTCGGCTCAGGTCATGATCCTGGAGTCCCGGGATCGAGCCCCGCATCGGGCTCCCTGCTCGGCGGAGAGTCTGCTTCTCCCTCTGGCCCTCTCCCCTCTCGCATGCTCTCTCTCTCTCTCATTCTCTCTCTCTCAAATAAATAAATAAATCTTTTAAAAAAAATGAGCAAAGAGAAGAGAAAGGTAATTCAAATCAGACCAAATCTAAATGGCTAATAAACTTATAAAAAAACCCTTCTCTACCTTACAAGTAATTAGCAAAATGCAAATAAAGACAAGGAGATACCACTTCACATGCAACAATCTGGCAAAATTAAGAAGACTGATGGTATATAATATTCATGAAGAATACACAAATTACATTAGCGTATTAATATAGTTTATTAGTTCATTAGTATAACCAATGATCAAGAACAATCAGTAGTTTTTAGTAAAACCTTCGATGCATATAATCTACTCAGCATGTCTATTTCTAGGTTCTCTTGTTTGTAGGGGTGAAGAATTGAAAACAACCTAAGTGTCTAGCCAATTAAGAATGGGCATGCTTTTCAAAATACTTAGCCATAAAGTAGGTCTAGGCACCAATCAGTCAGAACACATGCTGGCCATAGACTCAAGCAGAGTCCTACCAAGGGATGGCAGGCTCTGGGGACAGTATTTGTACAACAGGGATGGCTGTATGGTAAAGATGCCTGAGCAGTAGGCTCAAGTAATGCAGACTAGAAGTCAAGGGTAGGGGCTCTGGATTCAACTCCTCTGGGGTTGAATTCTGGATCTGTTGCTTATTGGCTGTGAAACCTTGGGCAAATCCCTTGTCTGTTCCTTTAGTTTCGTCATTGTGTCCAGCAGGGGTTATAACAACCCTTCCACATGGATTTGTTATGAAGATTAAGGAAGCTAATACATAAGAACTCCTAGAACACTTCCCCATATGCTTATTGAGTAAGCACTAAATATATATAGTAGGAAAACGGAAATGAATAAATAGAATGCACTGTATGTTTATATAACAGAATATCACATAGCAATTAAAATGACTGAACTTCATGCATTAACCTAATGGAGCTCAAAAAACATGTTGGGTGAAAAAAACCCTGCAAAAACAACTTATTTATGGATGCATATCAGAAGTTAAAATGGAAAGGTATGGACCAGGAGGATACCCACCAAATTGATATTGATTATCTCTGGAGAGCCCTCGGGGTACAAAATGGATTTCAACTAATTTTTTTTTTAATCTAAAAGAAAAAATTCTCAAGCAAAATGACAAAAATTTAACATTTGTTAATTCTGAGTTGTGGCTAAACATTTGTAATATTCTCTGAACTTTTCTGTACTTTAAATTTCTGTTTAAAAAGACATGGAAAAATATGGGGCCAGGTGTCAGAGATCTGAGTGCTGGTACCAGTTTTCCTCTAACTAGCTACATGACTTTGAACCTATCACTTAAATCTTTCAAGATCTTCGTTTCCTCCTCTGAAAAATCAAGTTAATACTTTTTACCTCGGCGGGGGGGGGGATTGTTTTTGAGAAATAAATGATATTTGTGGGAAGGTCTATAAATGCCAAAGCTCTATTCCCATGTTCATTAAAATAAAATTGGGTTGTTGGCTTGATAATTCCTAAGACTTCCCTAACTCTGCTGGCATAAATCTAGTAGAGGTGTTTTGAGGAAGAAGCGGGGTAATGTATACAAAGCTATTAGGTTGGGAGCCAGCACCTGGCTTGTAGCAGAGACTGCTAGATGCCAACTCAACACTGAGTCTCCCCTTTTCCTCACCAGTAGAGCTTGAATTTTTTCTGGGTGTGATGTGCCTAGATAAAGAGATATAACTCCTAGTCTCCTGTGAGTAGGAGTTGTTGATTGGGCTTCTAGAAATGTTTAAGAACGCTGCCTCAGCTGGGAGTGGTTTCCTTTTGCCCTTTTTCTAACCTCCCTTTTCTGTCTCAGAAAGTAAAGATGGTGGCTGGCATTCCGACAGCCATCTTGAATCATGAGGTCACCTTGAAGATGCAAGCATGGCTAAGTCTGATGGAGAAGAAAGGTAGAAAGTGTTTGGGTCCCTGATGACTGTGGAGCTGCCATTACAGCCTTGGGCTGCCCACTTCAGGACCTCTTTTACATGCGGAAAATAAACGTGTATATTGATGTCACTTATTTGGGCTTCTGCTATATGCAGCTGAACCTAATCCGACCTGATATGCTTTCGTTATTCTGAAGATGTTTGCTTCCCTCCAATGCGTTTTGGTTTTGTTTTAAAGATTTTATTTATTTATTTGACAGAGAGAGCACAAGCAGGGGGAATAGTAGAGGGAAAGGGAGAAGCAGCTCCCCGCCAAGCAGGGAGCCCGACGCATGGCTCCATCCCAGGACCCTGGGATCATGACCTGAGCCAAAGGTAGATGCTTAACCATCTGAGCCACCCAGGCGACCCCAATGCGTTTTGGATAGGTAAGCTAGTAAAGAGGAAAATGATACAACACCCATCCTTCCGGTATATGGATGGAGAGGAAGCCCTCCATTACTCTCCCCATTCCTCACTCACCTGTCTCTTTGCTATGAAATCTCTCAAGGGTGTGCCTCCAGAGGAGACAAAGCTCAGGGAAGGCTCTGCCCTGTGCCAGGCCCCGTGTACTCTCCCACTAGACCATCCTTGTCCTGTTAGTGAGTGGGGAGGAGCCCTTCTCCCAGGAGTCTGAGGTGGCCAGTGTTTTATTTGTTGCTCCTGGTCAGACTCAAGAGTAAGACAACAGGGGACAAAATAGCTCTCCCTGGAAGTGGAAAGGAGAAGAGAGACTATGATTACAGGTTCATTTTTGTCAACTCTTACACTTCTGTGATCCAAAGCTTTCTGTGACCTGATTCTGGAAATTGAAATATGCACCCTCTAGGGAGAATATTATGCCAGCTATAAAGGAATACTAATCAATACTAACCAATAGGCAAGACCTCAGCCATACTCAGGACTTATGGAGAGCTAGATTATCATTTTTTAATGTAGGAGGAAGAAGAAAGAGAGATGCAAGATGTTCCCCTAAGTGTTAGTAATAAAGCTATTAGGTTGGGAGCCAGCACCTGGCTTGTAGCAGAGACTGCTAGATGCCAAGTCAACACTGAGTCCATCAGCTCTTTGGAGCTATGTGTAACATGCAAGGTCCCCAGTGAGAAATTCTCTGGAACTTAATGTGATAGCTCCAGCAGTTTTACCCAAGATACAGAGCTTAGTGAGGAAGTACATTTAAAAAGTAAGAAAAAAGAAGGAAAGAGAGAAAGACAGGCAGAGGGAGAGAGAGAAACAGTGAGGAAGAAAGAAAGGAAGAAGGAAAGAAAAGAGAAGAGACAAGAAGAAAAGAAAAAAGGAGGTCCAGAAATTTGGATAAATTTTCTCTACCTCCTTGAATCAAATGGAAGCCCTTTGTTGGCATAGGTTTAGTGGTTCAATGATGTTCAAAGGGTGACTTCCTTGAATTCGGGAGAGAGTGCAGGAAAGGTGAGTTTGTTCTAACTAGAGCAGTGGGACCCTCAGCATGTCTTCTCTGCATCTGTGCATGGTCAGGGAATTCTAAGTCATGTCCTTAGGGGTGCCACAGAATCTACGGTGCTCATCTTCAGGAGGTAACCTGAGCCTTGTCCCTAGCCTCATCTGGGTTCTAATCCATTTTCTGCCATTTGTGCCATGAGCAAGCCACTGAGCTTCATGTCATCTGTTTTTCCTCATTTCCAGATACTGGGATCAGAACCCCTCGTGTGAACAGTTGTTGGGAAGCAGGAAGGAGCCATTGTGAGTGGAAATGCCTGGTGGTGGGCTTCACACAGAGCATCGCCTCCATGATGTGACTCCTGCCCACTACCTTTCCTCCTTACCCTGGTCATGTATTCCTGCAGATGCCTGGAGCTGCCCCAACTGAGATGATCCCCGAGGCTGGGGTCATGGGTCATGGGGTCATGGGGTCATGGCAGAGGCATATAAGGGTGGTGCCGTGCAAGAGGTCCACCCCGATGCCAGCAACAGGGGGTGTAAATGCCTGAAGAATTTAAAAACAATTATAAAACCAGCTAAAATGGGATTTGCTTTTCATTACCACCATGTGCTCCTGATTCTAAATAATGTCATGATAACATATCTTCCCTGAAAACAGTTTTTAATGATCTAAATTTGAAGCAATAGCTGTGGTTATTGTTGGGTTTTAATGCTATGTGTAAGCTTCAAATCAGCACATTTTTATTATGTTTCCTTCAATACACATTATATTTTATATGAAAGTGAATTCAGAGAATTCCTAGTTTTGTGGGAATAAGCTACACGCTTTTATTTCACGAACAAGTTCATAAAGGTTTGGAATCATTTAAGCTTACATCACACGGGGACTGTTTCCCTGACGCCATTGTACGGCACATTCCTGCATTTAAACACTGGATTTGAGGTAAATGATCACTGCAAAAGGTAAAGAAACGGAATTTGGGTTACATCCTTTCTGTCACTCTCTGTGAGTATTTTGAGTATTTATCTCTGTTTGAAATGTGAAACAATGACATTAGTAGACCTGGGGTAGCATGTTGTTGTTAAGTGTAAATTTTAGTTCATATGTGAAATATCTTACTGAATGTGTGCTCTTCTTTTACAATTATGATTGTTTTTAAATGAAAGAATGAATCCAGTAAATAAAATGTCACCACAATGATATCGTTTCACAGTTATCGGACTTGTACTTTTTGCAGACATTTTAATTTTATTAAAATTTACTTAGAAGTTACTGGATGATTCTTTACAGGAAATAATATTATAGTGTCTTGTAAAGAAAGGATCAAAGTTCAGACTAAGTTGGAGATAAAATTCTTGAATAAAAAGTGCTTTTTTCCTTTTATGCACATACAGTTTTTTTTTTTTTTTTACTGGCAAATTATACATACAAAGTGTAAAGGAACATTTTTAGTGCCTCTGAAATTTTCACTGGCTTTTCTGGCCATGCTATTTTTAATTTTATTTCAAGATTTTGATGAAAATGATTTTGTTGAGTAGATGGGGGATGTTAACAATGATCTGCCTGGGGCATTAAATACACAAGATAAGCCAGTGATCCCGGTCTCCCTGTCCTGAGTGCGGAACACCAAGGTGGCAAGTGGGGGCCAAAACCACAGGGCTTCCCAGCTGCTGGAAGAGAAAACTTTTTCTTGGTTCAGGGCACTGGTTTTTCAGTCCTGTGGGCTCTAACCTTAAGGAAAATAGCAATAGCAGTAGTCAAAACAAATAGCTTCTCCAGGCATCAGGCAGATATTCCCATCATTTTCTTTCCCAAAAGGCCCAGACTCAGACTTCCTTAGGTTTATTTCAGACACTCGAACAGTCTCACCTTCAAACCCGCCCACTGGGCAATCTATGCAGGAGGGCGTGGCCACTGCATGACCCTTTCTCTGTGAAATTCTTTGATTGCTCCCTCTTGTCCTGTGCTGGGCTTTTTTTCTAATGCCCCTTTGACACTGAATTAAACTTTAATTCTATCTGGGGTGGAAGCTCTGGGTTGGGTTGTACAGCCCTGCTGTACCATCGATGAGACCTTCTGGGAGTTAATTATGCTGTAACTCTTACTGCTCAGAGCTCATTCATTCCCTACCTCCTCAGCTCCTTCCCTTTACAGCTGTTTAGTTATTTGCAGCTGAAGCTGCTCATCGCCTGAAAGAGTCCCCTAGGACTCAACTGCGCATGAAACAATAACCGGAGCTCTTTCTGCCCCTGCTGTAAATGTTCCCTTTTCCTGGAGATGTTTCTTTGGATGAGAAAAGCCTGGATTTGCACGCAGTTGGGTGAGTGCCCTCTGTCCAGCTGAACTGGGCCAGGCCAGGGCAATGCACTGAGTCACTGGCACACAGCAGCTGGTCTACCTCCTGCCTGCCATTAACATCGGTGAACACAAATCCACATCAAACCTTCCTTTTTTAAAGGCCATGCTTACAGCCCATTAGTAGTTAGGGCGAGTGAGAACAAGGCGTTCGGTGGCAAGTATGCAATCCATCATAGTAATTAAATGGGTTTAAGTACAGCACACTAATCTGGAGAGGCACAAAGAGTTCCATTTTGACATCCCAAATGCTAAAAAAAACGAACAAAGGCAAGGAAAGTTCCTGTCCCCTGCCTCCTGCTGTCTCTCTCTCAGTCTATCTCTGCTTCCAGCACCTCTCTCCATCTCTTTTCCTCTGGGTTCTGGATCTCTTGGATTCTCATTCTCCGTATATCCCTCTCTTTGTTTTTCCAGCAGATTCCTTTCTCTTTTTACAAAATCCTTCTTCCTCAATATAACATTACAACATCTAATGACTTAAGTAAAATCTTCCAGAAATGAAAACCAAACCAAGCCAAACCTCACCCCACTGCCCCTGCTCTCAGCACCCTGCCCCTTATTTTAGGCATTCTGCCAACTCTAGCCAGAGTAATGCACTTGCTCTGTGGTTAGATTTTTCATCAAGATTTCAGAGAAGTCCTGGTACTGACTTACATCTCCCTTGCTCCCTCCTTTGGTTCAGGCTTTTAGGTTCATGCGCAAAATTTCAAGCCACTCAGCTGATTATATCAGTCCCCGCCCCACCCAACCTGAGCTTCCCCATCAAGTGCTGCTGATCTCTGGTGCTTACAAAAGAAGTGGCCCAAAGCACATCTCCAGCTCTGAGCATATCATTTCTCCCTGTACTCTGGGACGTTTCATAGACCCTAGAACTGATGTGCTGGGGTGCTAGGGCTACTAGACTCATTTCACACAGGCTCACGAAGCAGCTGCCTGTGGAGGGCCCCGGCTGCTGTTGAGTACCCAGAGCAGCGGTGCCCACCACTTTAGGACAGGAAATGAAGAAAGGGACCATATCCAACTGCCGCCACAGGGGGGACTGAAGAAGGCAGGGTGTAATTACCTTTGATGTAACTCTCTGCCTCCCCAACATCAAGGAAGTTTATGAAGTCCTCCTGATTTAAAAAAATAAAAAAATCGTATATGGTCCTAATGCTAGGCAAAGCTGGATTACAGAAACAGCTTTAAAATCTGCCTCTGGAGAAGGGATGACCCCAGGAAGGAGAAGACAGCCCCTGTGAACCACATTCCTGAAGGCCCTGCTCCAGGCAGACAAGACAAAGCAGGAATTTAGCATTTTCAAAAAAAATACTGGAGCAATTTATTTTCCGTAAACATATATTTTATGCGACAGTATAAAATGGTATACCAGAGGAAGGGTATTTTTGTCGCCATTCTACTAAAGCAGCAAGTTTTGTATTGATGCAGGGGGCTTCCCTACTAATAAATTACTTCGTGAGGGGCCCTTCTGTCTTTGAAATGGACGTCTTCCTTCCATCAGGAAGACGATGTCTGCATTTTTTTTATGACATTTCTTAACCAGGAATTTCTGTGCTCATTTTTTTCCCTTTACTTCTTTAAAAAATTATTAAATATAGCATACTTATAGAAAAGTGCATAAAATATTAACGTACAGCCTAACAAAGAATGAAGATGAAGTCACCTCGATCCATTGCAAGGAATGGCTCATCATCACAACCCAGAAGCCCTCACATTACTTTTCCCCCAGCCCTCTCATCTCTCTGTGGAGGCTTCTCTGTTCTGGCTTTTAGGGTGACCATAGTTGTCCTTTTCTTTACAGTGTGACCCCCTATATATCCTTAAATACTATAGTTTAGTTTTGCCTGCTCTGAATTTTACAAAGAAAATCCTAGAGGGTATATTATTTTGTGTCTTGGCCTCTTTCACTCCACATTGATTATAAGCTTCATTAATGTTAAGTATACCCCTAGTTTATTTGTTTCCACTGTCATGTAGTATCCCACTGTATGAATATACCACAATTTACCCACTCCCACTGGCTATTTTCTGCTACGAACATTTGTGTTTGTCTCCTGGTGCACTGGTTTCTCTAGGGGTTTTATCCAGTCTTGATGATAATTAATCTGGAAATCTTGAAAAGATCAGGAGGAGTTTATAAGTTACCTACAAGAAAAAGGACATTCCGGGCACAGGGAATAGGGTGTATAAAAGTAGAGAAGAGTGCAACCACGTGGTATACTGGGGGAACCACAATCCTGTATTATCGGGGTGTGAGTTCCCGATATGAACAGGACTATGTTCCAGTGCACATTTATAATATAGGGTAACAGACACATTTTGAGTCATCACCTTCACCGTGCCGGACATGCAGTCTAATTAGAGTGGAACCACGTAGCTGGACCCAACTGTTGTGGGGCTGAGATCAATTCTGGACAGCCTTGTATGCTAGGGATCATCACATTTTAAATGGCAGATGACATTCATCTTGTAGTCAGGTCTGAGCTGGCAAGGAGGTGCCGAGAGGACTATGTTTTGAAGAACCTGAGGCCGGAAAGCCTTGACTGACAGCATGGAGCTCCTGTGTCACGGAGTTGCTGACTTGTACCCGAATGGCTCTCTCTCCGCCGCTGGGGCCCTCTGCAGGGGCCCGCCACAATCCAGCTCACGCTGCTCCGTATATGATTGCGTTATTACATGTGCAATGCTGCTCTCATTACCAGTTACCACTATAAACGGCATAAACCTTCTGTGTGCCTGGGAAGCACAGCTGCTGGGGCAAACAAAATTGAACTCCCCTTGGTTTTCAGATGACAGAGCCAGGAGATACTGAAGGGCAAGGTCTCACTTGAGTGGTAAGACAGGGAGCTTTGAGCTTCAGGTGCTGTCGTCAGAACCACCACAGTTGTCATAGATGAAAATGAACAGTAACTTAGGTTTTGAGTCTCTCTCTCTTCAGCCAAAATGATCACGACATTCTGTCCCACAAGCTGAAATGGTCCAGTATTGACAGCAGGCTGCTTTGATTCATGACTCCAACAGTGTCAGTTTTGTGGTATTAAAAATAAGCCCTCTGAATTAGAGCAAGGCTTTGCCTCAGGTAACCTGGGTATGGAATGTGTGTGCATCAGAGTCCGTGACCAGCAAGAAACAGGTTTATGTGCTAAACTCATATTATCAATGGGTTATGGGCGCACGTGTGGAAGACAAAGATGAGTTTCCTCGTGAAATGGCCATATTCTGAGTGTTGCTGCAGCAGTGGGAGGCAGATGGGTGGGCAGACCGGTCACATGAGATGGTGCACAGTCAACCTAACGGATCTCCGACTTAATACAGAGAGACAAGAAACTAGACGCTTCCAATGCCATATGAGCACATTTAAGAGGAGTTCCTGTTTGCCTGCGGTAGAAAAAATGACCACAAAACATTTTCACACTGACACAGAGGCCGAAAATCCCAGGAGAAACCGTTCTTTGTTGTGTGAACTTGGATGGGTTCTTTGCTGTCACTGAATTTCAGGTTGCTCCTCTGTAAAATGAGAAAAATACTTCGCGGTACCCTTAGGTGGATCTCATCAAATGAGATTATATATATAAAAGTCATCTGTAAATTATATAGCACCGTACAATATTAGGTATTATTATTATTATTATTACCTCATAAGGCTATTGCAAGGTTACAAAGAGATCATGTACTTGAAATCACTTGGAAAAATCTGGAAGAGTGCAAGTGTAAGGTAGTAGTTGAAGTACTAGTATCAAGGCTTTTGGTTATGGGTGGCTAGAGGTCCTGCGAGAAGTAGGTGAAGGAGGGTATAAGAGCATTGAGGAAATAAAAAGTTCACAGCATTTTTTCAAATGGGAGATGAGCCCTGGAATTTTCCAGAACAGAAGCATCGATGTCAGTGGAGCTGTGAACAGGTTAGAAGTCATCGTTCAGCTGAGTCCATGTGGCGTTTTATATTTAATAGGCATTTTTGGTTATAAGAAAGAGAGACTGACTCAGGTTACAAGGAAGAAATGGAGATTCCTTGATGGATACATGTGGATAGAGATTTGTGCCACACCTCATGGGAAATTGCAAAGAGCCAAGTCTCATGGAGAATGGAATGCATAGCAGGAACTGGGTTATGTAGGATGAAAAGCAACTGTAGGAACTGGATTATCTTGTTGCCCTAGAGCGACAGGGGTTTTCTAATTTTCCACTGTTCATGTCCCTACACAACCAAGTAGCTCATCTTCTCCTCGGTATGTCCCTTGGTTTCTGCTTTCTAGTACTCCATCTAGACTTACCTCAGCTCCTGCCTACCCATGGTTTCTCTTGCCTGTGGCTTCTGCTGGTCTAGGTTCCTGCTGATGGTCTCTCAGCTTCTGTTTCTTTCCCACCTTCCAACTCATGAAGCTCTCTCTTTAATCCACATTTAGACTCTTCAGGAGAGAGAATCTCAGAGGTTCCATTTATCCCCGTTGTCTGCTGGATGTGACTTTTCTGTCAGGCCAACTCAGACTGACTGCTCTTAGGTCAGGCTTCTATACCTGGACCAGTTACCTGTGGTCTGGGAGGTAGGGTCACATGGTATGAACATAGCAATTTATGCTTCAAGAACCCCTTAGCTTGGGGCTGTTAGTTGGGACCCTCTTGGCGAGGTGTGAGGCAGGGGTCTGTTGGTGGGCATGTCTTCTACAGCTTCAGGACATATGTGAGGATGCTTGGAGCTCGGCGGTTTACTTCCCAATACTAAGTCAGTAGGAGCAGTGTAAGGAACTTTCTGTTAGGACAAACAAATTAACCATCCCCATCCCCCATACAAAAATATGATGATGATGGTAGAGAAGATGAAGAAGGAGGAGGAGGAGGAAAAGAGAAAGAGGAACAGTGTGAGGATTTTGAGATATCTTGTGTGAAAGCCCTTCTCTGAAAGCCACTCTGAAAAGAGACAGGAAGTGCATGCTCTGAAGTGTCAGGAATAGTATACTTGGCCCAATTAGCATAATTTTGGATTCTGGTTATTTTACCTAAAGTAGAGTCAAAGTAGCTTCTTCAACATGATTAAGAATCCCAGAATTTTGAAACAGAAAGCTCGATGTAACCCCCTTCTTCATTTTGCATGGTCTAACCCCTTCATCATAGAGAAACGGAAACGCGGGTCTCCAAGGCTGAGTGGCTTGAGCAAGGGGAGGATGCCTCTGCTCTGTGACTGTGGAGCAAAGGAGTGATTTCAGCTGAGTGATTCTCTCTCCTCGAACCGCTAACTCTGGTCAGCTGGATTCTACTGGGGCAATTGTGGCGATGAAAACATGATTGGCTTGAAAAGTTACCCCTGCCATTTGGGGCAGCTGGCCTGGAATTCTTGTCAATATTGCTTATATAAAATAGAAATCTGCTTTTTCTGTAAGAGGGTGGTGTATTTTCTAAGATTTTTCTTCAGCCCTCAACTGTTTACATGCCATTTCTGTATGTCCCATTCTTGCCTCCAATTTACTCAGCCTCAAAGTTGCTCCCAAATGTCTAGAAGAAGCCATCTTGATTTCTGGGTGCCTGTGAAGACTGTGGCCAATATCGGCAAAAACAAACCAAACAACACCAGCAAAATGCCCCGGCAGCTTAATCAAACTCTCAAATTTAATCACACAAACAATGGCTATCCTGGGTGAGCCTTTTTATAAGTTTTGTGTTCCGCCAACAAAAAAACAAAAAAATATTGCCACTGGATTTTTAAAAAAATTTCATGTATTATGGTGGTAGCCAAGATTCTCATTATTCTAAAGTCATAATCAAAATAACCAAAATATGTGTTAGGTATCTGCTGTTTTAACTGTATGGCCTTGGGCAAGTTACTTAGTCTTTGTACTTCATTTCTCATTTGAACACTGGAGTATTTATTTTCTTTGCACTGTGCCTGGCTTATAGCAAGTGCTTAATAAACATCACCTATTAATATTATATACCATTTTATTTAGTCATCTTAAGAACTTTATGAAGAATGAAGCTCCTATGAAGTGAAGTAATTTGCTTAATTTCTAGAAGGTACTAAGTGAGTCAGAAGAATAGGGAACTAATTTTTTGACTTCAGTTAGGTGGTCTTTTTGCTCCATCAGAGCTACTACCTCACAAGCCCTAGAGTTGGGAAGATGTTCTGGAGAAGGTCCCAGAGCTGGAAAATATCTTCTTGCTTTTCTCTTCTTCCCAAAGAGGGCTGAGTAGGGGGAACCTGGATCTGAGTCTCCACGCCCAGGATTCAGGAACCCCACTGCAGTCCTTATCTCAAGGCCCCTTTTCTACTGGGCATCTTGAAGGCTTCCTGAATGCTCACCACCTCTCTGCCCTGACAGGGGGAAGGATCCTAGACTCTGGAGGTGTTTGAAGAGAACTGTGCTCCTCCTCCACCTCTGCCTATGGTTGAGACTGTCTGCCATTCCCTAGGGGGCCTCAAGCACTTCTTGCCATAGAAGCTAGGCTCCTCGCCTCAGAAAATCAACATAATGCTCACCAAATTTCAATTTCTTCTTAGCGTAGCTAATGTGCACGGCGTTAATAAGATTTATCGAGGGCCCCACATAAAACTTGGCAGGTTTTTCTTAGGTGATGAAAAAGGTGGCCCTTCCTGGGGAAAGGCCACCCTATTGGCCACCCCTTCCGAAACAGTCCTGTGGACTTAAGTTCTGGAAAGTCCAAGGAATGGTGCGGGCAGGATTTTGTTGGCACCTGTAAATAGGCCAATTGGCAGCTCTTTGTTTTCTTCTTCACGGACAGATGTGGCAGTGGAGCTTGTCCTCAGATGCCTGCCAGAGGCTAATTTGACTGCATTTGGTACCACAGGAGAGATGAGTGAAAACTTAAGTGAAAGGAAAATTAGGATTCAGAGAAACCAGGAAGAGTCTGGAACAGGACTTCTGTGTAGGTCATCTGGAAAGTGTGTACCCTTAGGAGCTACGTATGCATCATAATAGCCTTAAGAAGAGAATAGGGGTGGGATGAGGTGGAGAAGTGTCCATGTGCCCAGAAATCCATCCAAACGCATGCATGGCCGCATGCAAACACCTGAAACAAATGTGGCTCCTAAGACGTAGCTTCCAGCTTATTATGTAATCACTGAATTTGTTGGCTTGCTTGTATGACTCAAGAAAAGATTTAGACTATTTCCACTCCTTCCACAGACCACTGCTAAGTGACCAGATGGGAAAAAGTCTATGGCCTGACCGCCAGCAGCCCATGACTATTCCAGACGGTGTGGAACTCACAGCATTATTCTTTTTTCCCCCCATGAAGAAATGGAGGCCTCCTCTCCTGACCCTTGCATTCCCTTGTTGCTGTCTTCTCTTCCATGACACTTAGGCTTGATTTTCTTTATCTTAGGTATTCCAGTGAATATTTGCTGAATTTTAATTTAGATTGAATGCCATTCAGAAGACGGAGGCTTTCCAAATTTCAGACCTCCTGAGAAAGGTGTGTGTGTGTGTGTGTGTGTGTGTGAGTGAGAAAGAAAAGCTCTCTGCCTGTCTCATCACCAAAAGGCCTCCTGGGATCTCTGGGCTCAACCTGAGGAAGAAAGCAGATTGGTTACCTCCGTCTGGTGGGTTTTATCAAAATGTGATAAAACAGAGTAATGAAAAATGGTGGGCTGAATTCGTTATCATTCAGTGAGGGGCTCTGTGCAGGTAACCAGGCTGTAACTCACTTGCCTCATGACAGTTTTTATTGCTCTGTTTCGGTGCAGTTTTGCGGAGTGAGGGGAATTGCCCTACACAACAGATGTGGGACTCTTTTCTTTCTCTCTATCCTGTGGACAGGCCCTAAGGCTCAGCGCAGTGACTCACTGTTGTGGTATTATATGCCTCAAGATTAAGTGTGTGCTGTGGAAAGTGTGGGGCAGGATTTATCAGTGAGAGTTCTTCCTTTGAAGTATCAGGGCAGGCTACTTTGCTGATGGTTTCTGGAACCTGGCCAAGCCCCAATATGCTGTGAAAATAGCCGTCTTAGGTTTTCTTGGCACATGAGCACATTTGCACTTGATTCTCAGACCTCCACTGCTTTCTGATGTTTTTGAGGCGAGTGTTCTTGGGAATTAGGGCCCGAGGCCAGATTGTAACCCTGCCTGTTTGTGCCCCTTCAAATGCCCCATCCAAACATGGTTTTGATGGCTCCAGATACGGGCTGTAACACCAACTTGAATAAGAATATCCCTGAGTTCCCAAGTACGGACTGGCTTTGAGTTGCTTTTAGGCATTTGTGTATAAATCTCTCTCTAACTCACATTTACTGGTGCCCTGCCCCCACTAACAAAATGTTGACGCTTAAGGGGTTTTACTGCAACAGTGCTTTCCACCACAATGTGTCTTTGCATTTCCAGCTTGAAACTAATGCAATATGCATGTGGAGAAAAACCTCAGTGATGCCATTACAACTCTACCAGTAAATTAGGAAAAAAAAAATCCATCATTCTCTAGTGAAAAATCCATCATCTATCTGCCTGCATCTTTCTCCTCCCACCTCTAACTCATCGTCATACTGTTATTAATTTTGAGAACAAAGGACATAAAAAGCTAATTATGTGAAATTCCCAGACACCCTTCCAGAGGTTAATATATCAGCCACATTTCTCATCACCCGGCAATGTGTAATAAAGAGCTTCCTCGTAAATGCCGATTTCCCAATAGACTCCCCATTTCAGGTTTCCCTCTAGCCTGGGAACCAGACTCTGTCCTTCCTGATTTAAATCTTGCCAGCCTGTGTTGGAGAACCCATGTGTAACCCTGCTGAGGCTCTTTCTGTCTCTTAACTTGCTAAGAGGGCAGACCCTTTAATAAGGGCAACTTGATATGATGGGGCTTGCATCTGAGAAAGGGCTGTCGGGGCCGTGTCCACTGACCTGGTTGAAGACATACTTGAATGTGGTTGAAGGCTGGGTTCTGTTGTGAGTTGAGTTGTCCCCAACCTCCAAATTCATATGTCCAAGTCCTCACCCCACCACCTCGGAATGTCACCTTTTTCGGAGATGGGCTCTTTGCAGAAATAATCAAATTAAAATGGGATCATTAGGGTAGACCCACATCCAGTATGACTGGTATCTTATAAAAGGGGTTATTTGGGGATGCTCACACACAGGGAGAAAGCCTGTGAACATAAAATAGTCACGTACAAGTCAAGGAGAGAGGTCTGGAACGGATCCTTTCCTACAGCCCTCAGAAGGAACTGACCCTGTTGACACCTTGATCTTGGGCTTCTGGCTTCCAGAACTGTGAGACAATACACTTTTGTTTTCTAAGCCATTCAGTCTGTGGTACTTAGTTACAGTAGCCCTAGCAAACTAATACAGGTCCCTTGGACAGCAGACTCTGAGGAAGGGGTTGGCATGAAGGGAGTTTGTAAGGAAGTACTTTTGGGACAAATTCAAGTAGAAGAGAAGAGAAAGAAGCAGACTGGGAAGAGGGAGAAGTCAAGCTGTGCTGTGATGTAGGATCTGGGTGGCACATCACAGCATCCACCATGAATGCATGTCATAATAGGTTAGTTGGCTGAAGGATGGCTTGTCGTATTTTGTGATTTTCAAAATGGAGTTTAGCTTTATAAGTTATGGTGCTCTGTTCAGTTCGCCTTTCCTCACCTACCGTAGAGATGAAGCAGGCTGTGGCTCCCTGCCCTAGGGCCTCTTCTGGGAGAGAGGTAGGCTGTGGGAGGTGTATCACTCAATATCTGGACAGAAAGTCAGAAACTGCTCTGGACGCTTTACATGGAGGGGGATGAATGGAGAAAAAAGTCTGTAAAGAAACTGGAAGGGCTGGGGGGAACACTAAAAGGAGGGAGAGGTTCCCCAGAGATCAGGATGCTGGTTTTGACTGGGGTTGGAGCCTATAGGCCCACACTCTCTGCTGAGCTGCTCTTGCTGCCAATACTGCTGTTGGGTCTGTGCTGTTCCCCCTGAACAGGCACCCAGGATGCCACATTTTGATGCTGGTGAGGCCAGGGCTGACCTGCCAGAGCTCAGATTCATGGGAAGCTTCTGCACCCCACTGTTGCTGGTCCCATTACTATTGCTGTTAGTGGCACCACCAGGAGCAGACAAAAAAGCCTCTTCTTCCCCATACCTTCCAGCTTCCCCTGTAGCAAGGGGACTGGCTCCCAGTCTCCTGCCACAGAGAGGAGAGCATGGAAGAACAGGTCAGGGTCTGGGACAGCAGACAACAGTCCAGACAATAGTCCTCTGCGGGCTAGTCTGAGAGACATTGGTCAGTCAATGGTCCTGAGAAGGAGGACCAATAACTAGGAATGGAGCATCACAGAGAAATGGCCAGGAAGCCCCTTCCCAGGGCTGAGGAGGGAACCCATCCACAGAGTAGTGTACAACTCCATAATTTGACTGATCTTCCACGACTGTCTACTTCCTGCTCCACATCCCTCTACTCCCTCTGAGGAGAACAGAACTTTCCCAACCTATCTCATGCCAAGGCCAGCTTGGTAAAAAGGAGCTTTGTTTCTAAAGGAGATGTTAATTATGATCTTGTAGAAACCAAGTCTACTGGCTCTCAGCCAATATTCTCTTGACCACACCATGTCACTGCTGCAGCCCTGCCTTTCTTTTCCTTTCTTTCTAGTTCCTGACAGGAATGCTGGGTCACCACTAAGCACAATGGGACACTGACCACAAAAGGGCCGACTGGATCAACTAAACTACCCAGGCACTTCAGTTAAATACCTAGGAAGGTGATACCGCAATTGAATTTCTGGTTGATTGTGTTCACCAAATAAATGTTCTTTGGACACATTTATTTCTCTGGGACATTAATAAAATAATAACATGAATAAAATTTCTTGTGTTTATTGTCTATTAACTTTTTCAAAGTGATTTTATATCATTCTTTCAGCAGCCTTGTGATACATCCTAAGTTGTCCTTCATTCATCCATTTGTTCCTTCAGAAAATATTTCCTGGGTGCCAACTATGGGCAGGTGTTTGTGTTATGTATAGCAGAAGAATACAAAGAAGGAGAAGAAGGAGAAGAAGAAGAGGAAAGAGAAGAAGGAGGAGGAGGAGATAGGTTGGGAAAGTTCTGTTCTCAGAGGGAGTAGAGGGATGTGGAGCAGGAAGTAGACAGTAGTGGAAGATCAGTCAAATTCTGGAGTTGTACACTACTCTGTAGTGGGGAAGGGGAAGGGGAAGTGGAGATATCCCTATTAAAGCATTTATCTTTACAAAAAGCATCTGCTTTTACAAATAAAGCAACTAAATTTCAGAAAGAAAACTAGTCAGTGATACCAAGACTTCAGATTGGCAAACCCAAGCCATTCCAATTCCTATTAAAGCATTTATCTTTACAAAAAGCATCTGCTTTTACAAATAAAGCAACTAAATTTCAGAAAGAAAACTAGTCAGTGATACCAAGACTTCAGATTGGCAAACCCAAGCCATTCCAATGAACAACTCCCTTCTCATTAAAAACTAAGATGACACGTTCAGTAGCATTCAACTCCAAAGATTCTAGTTAATGTCTCTTATTATCTCAAATGTCATCTGATTATAGATTGATGTGTGTTTGGTATAAGGTTACTGTGATGCATTTTCATTTGTCCTCATGGAAGGTGACAAAGCAGGCTTGGTGTTTTCCACATTGCTTCGCTTTGTAGATACAAAATAAGCAATATATTGTATTCCTTCTGCCTAAGCATGTGGTTGGTATAATTTTTCCACAGACAGCTGAACTCAACAGCCTGTGCGTGGTGGTTCAACATGAGTACAAAATGGTAGGCGATAAAAGTTGTTAGAAAAGATCCCTGGGACTTCACTAGGCACCGCTACCAGAGCCAGTCAGATCACTTGGCAAATTCAAAGGTGCTGCCAACTCTTACAGACCAATTCTTCTCTCCTGGAATTTAACCCACCAACCAGACCCCATATCGCTCCTGAATTTAAGAGACCTGGTGAGAATTTTATCAAGCCAGCACTGACTGCAGTTAGTAACCCTTGAGCATATTATTTTAGCCACCTACCAATTTCTTTCAATCATGGAATATCTCAGAGTATTTCTTCAAATTATGCTTCTGATTTCAAATAATGAGCTGAACCCATTCTTCTCTTTTGAGCTGTTACTATGCTCAGCAGAAGCACCGATGTTACCATGATTTCCTTAGCAATGCAGGTGTTACAAAGGGGAGAGAGAGCGTGGTTGGAGGAGGCAAAGAATGAGTAGCAAAGGGGACCTTGATATTCCTTGTCTGTAGGGTGCCAGCAAGATTTCACTCTGGACCCTCAGGGATGAGGGTCCAACTGGTGAAAGATCACCCTGGCAATGAAAACTTTGTTCTGCTCACTTAAAAATTGTGAAGTATATTGTGTCCGCCAGGCATTTTTCCATTTTAACTCCTAGAATAGACAACTAATTTTTCCTGATACATCTAGACAACAAAGAAGAGAAGGCAGTTTTGTGTTGCCACAGTTGTATATGGGCTTAATTTGAAACTATTTGTTTCATTAGTCTTTATATTCTAATTATATCTCTACATTTCACCCTGTAACACTTTATTGCTCAAACAAGTTGGCTCAGAAAATAATTGCCATGTTCTTGCATAGAGAATATACAAAACAAAGGGCTATTGTGCTAGGGCTGGAAGGAGTGTTTTTTGGTTGTTTGTCATCCTGTTCGGTGTTTTCAATAGAAGCCAGCACTGAATGTTCAGGAAGGCCTCCGAGCGATTGGGAGCCATCAAGTAAGCCCTGCCAGGGTGTGGGCTTCCCTGGACAGGTTTTTGACTAGCCGTCTGCTTCTGTCAGGAATTAAGGACAACATTTATTAAGGTTTTCTTAGGGTGTTAGAAAATCTGTTGTCTACTTCTGAGATGTTCTTTCCTTGGTCGAGGTACCTAAATGTTACCACAAGGTCCATGGAGTGTGAAGACCATCAGGAGATTTGACTTTCACAACAGTCCCCTTTCATCTCGTAAGTCAGAGTAATGAGGCAATAATGTCATATTTTGTGTTTGCAAAGTGATGGAATTTTATAGGAGAGTTAATCTTTACAGAGCCCTAGACTGGTAGGGAACCTCCATTAGTACCACTTTGAAATGAGGAAAATATGATATGAAAAAAGGAACTAAATCTCTTGGCATTTCCCCATTCATGATTTGGTTTTGATATAGAACTCCAGAATGGTTGATGATCCCAGCCTATGTCAGTCATTTCTCAAGGTTGCGAAGAGAAATCCTAGGGAAATATATGGCAGTAAAGTAGAAATGAGGTGGTTCATTGAAATGGGCCACATCACAGTGGAGACACCTTCTCTCTAGCAGGATCAACACAGGGCATCATCTCTCCATAGCCATCATGGTCTTTTGAGGGTTCTGCTTCTAGATCAATAATCCATCATGGTATTTATTGAGCATCTGTAATGTGTCTGCTTTGTATTTGGTGATATGGTGAAAACAAGAGACAGAAAACATAGTTCCTAATCTTTAAAAATCTCTACAGTCTGGCTGGAGAGGGAAGGTTCAGACAAATGAATTATGGGAAAACATCAGATAGTATATAAACCAGTGCTAAGTGTTTATGGGTCAGAGGTTCTCTTGCCATCAGAACAAAGAAAAGGCAGAGAACACAAACCTTTGGAATAACCAGGGAAGACTTCTTGAAGGGGAGAGGCTTGAATTAAAAAGAGAAAGTTCTAACAGGCCCTTTAATTTTGTGAGCTTCCAGTTTCATCAACACCACAGTGGTACTTCATTTCTCCCATAAACCACAGTGAAGAGTGAAACACAGAGGCTTTGCCTCTGTAATGACAAGCAGAGGCCATGTTGAGATGCAGATGATGGCAGGCTCCCTCCCAGCTGAGTGACTCACATCTCCATCTCATGGTACAGAGCTCAAATAGATGACAGAGAAGTACAGACCATGGGCCTTCCAGGTTGCTCCTGAATAGATGAAACCAGGACTACTGTATTTCAAGATGGGGAGATTTTCATGTGGCACAGAGGGGAAACTGATGGAGAGTCTAATCTGGCTAGAAGTTTGCTGGGAAGAGTGGTAGCTACAGCTAAAGGATATTGAGGTTTGACATGAGGCAGTGATTAGGGGAGATTAGTACATTTTGCTGGGCAGGCCAGTGACATGGGCAAAGAGGTCTTTTAGAAATACTTGAATGGAAGTGTCCTACTGAAAGGATCAGAGGAAGGGAGTAAGCCAGAGTCAGGAAGATGGCTTAGAATGCAGATTGCAGGACGGGCTGGAGACTACAAAGGCAGAAAAGAAAGGGCGAATCAGCAAGATTTTGCAAATAATAGGCTTGATGACCAATGCATAGAGTCGATGAGGACAATTATGAAGAAAAAGGAGGAGGATAAGGAGCCGACACTGTCCTCAGCAGCACCCTGTAGCCCCTGAGCACTTATCTTCTAAAGTGGTTTTCCCACCTTATGTACCTGCTGGGTGACAGTTCATGTGCAACTCATAGACCCACAGTCATATTAAAAAAAAAAAAAAACTTTAAAAAATTGTGGGAAAATACACGTAACATAAAATTTACCATCTTAACTGTCTTTGAGTGTACAGTTCAGTGAAGTTCATTCACACTGTGGAGTACCTGATCTCCAGAACTCTCTTCATTTTGCAAAACATAAACTCTTGAGCCACTAAACAGCAACTCCCCATTTTCCTCCCTCACCAGTCCCTGGGCACCAGCTTTCTACCTTCTGTCTCTATGAATTTGACCATTTTCATACAGTGTTTGTTTTGTGACTGGTGTATTTCACTTAGCATAACATCCGCAAGGTGCATCCATGTTGTAGTGTGTATCAGAATTCCCTTCCTTTTTAGGCTGAATATAATATTCCATTGTATGTGTATGCCATATTTTGTTTATCCATTCACCCACTGACGGGAACTTGGGTTACTTCTCCTTTTTTGCTCTTGTGAATAATGCTGCTATGGACATGGTGTATGAATACCTCTTCAAGACCCTGCTTTCAATCCTTTTGGATCTATACCCAGAAGGAGAATTGTTGGATCATGTGGTAATCTCATTGTCAAGTTTTGAGGAACCTCCATACTGTTTTCCACAGCAGCTGTACCATTAAATTCCTACCAACAGGGCACAAAGCTTCCAATTTCTGCACCTCCTTGTCAACACTTCTTTTCTGTTGTTTATGCTAGCCATCCTAATGAGCATGAGTGGCCCCTGGCTGTGTACTGAACAGGTGCAACTTCTCTCACGAGCTGTAATTGTCTTTCTTTGCCATTTACGAAGGCGCAGTAGAACACGTGGGCTTTTGAGTGACTTCGAATGGCTGAGAACATTGAGTCGGCTCTAATTTGTCTTTTGTAAAGGAACTCATTCCCACACTTGGGGATTCTCTTATGAGTAACAACTTATTTATGATATTCCTCATGAGTTATTGAGATGGAGCAGTCAGCCAGGGCATCACCATTGAGAGTCACTCCTCACTGAACTGAGTTTTTAATTCACAATGGATTCTTGTCACACACCCAATGAAAACAACACATTCTCCCCTAGATGGATGCTACAAAAAGGGAGGGTAAAAGCAAAAGGACAACAGGAAGCCTATCGTGTAACAAGATTTTATTTCCTCCCGAGTGGTTTAATCAGAGACGCTTATTAGAAACAATGTCCCTCTTCATCTACAGAAACTCTGAAGCCCAAGGTTTGGAACCCAAGCCAGAGCATCTATCACTCCTCTCATGTCAATATTTAGTGATTATATTTTTGAGAGTGATTTCTATCTGTCCAACTTGGTCATGCAGTCGCATCCAGAGAGGAAAAGTTACAATGATAAAAAAGAGTTTTAAATTTTTTCTGAGGTTTTATTTACTCAGACAGCCTTTGTTTAGTTGAATGGAAATTTATGAGCTTTTTTTTCAGCAAGGGATTTACATCTGAAGAGTTCTGTAGACCACTTAAATAGTATTCCAAATACACAGTGGCTCTTCAGGTCCTGCAAAGACCATGAAAAGCTGAGGATGCCAAACGCTAGATGTAGCAAAAAGAAAAAAAAAAAAAAATGGAATAGCAAAAAGACAGGCGTTTGGCCGGGGCATCTGGTGACAACTTTCTCCCAGCAATTTGTCCTCAAGGCCAAGGGGAAGAAGACAAAGTATGTAGGTCGAATGATGCCAGAAAGGCCAACAAGAATACTCCAGTGTATTCTGTCTCTGAATGATTTCCAATATTGCTCTACCTGACTGCTTTGTCTACAGTCAACGAGCCCTTAGGTAACTAAGGCAGAACACATTTTTTTGTTTGTTTTTTATTTTTGTCTTCAGCTGTAGTTTGAGTTTTCAACAAAGACTCAAGGATCCTGGAAACTCAAGGCTGAGCATTTTAAGGCAGGAGATAGGGCTGTGAGATAATGACACCCCTGGGAAACCCTTCCTCTACTTACCCAATACTCAGAACCAGCTAAAGAACAGAGGGAAGTCCAGGATTCTGTGCTCAGCCTGTCCCATGCTACTGTGCGTGGAGCATTGCTAACCATCCAACTATGCAGACGGGGTTCCTAGGAGAGGCGGACTTGCTGGCCCTCCCACACTCAGCTCTTTGTTCAGATTATTCTCCAAGACCTGCCTGACATTTCTCTCTACCCATTTTTTCTCTTCTTAAATGTGTAACTTTGCTTTTAGGAAATGCTTCCCGAGAGTAACAGTGAACACACACTCAAGAACCACTATCCTGGAGAAGTGGTATAGGGTAGTGGTTAGGAGGGTGGGTTCTGGGTCAGACCACCTGTGCTCAAATCCTGGGTGTCCCACTAACAAGCTGTTTGACCTTGGGCAAACCATGTGAACCCTCTGGGCCACAGGCTTCACATCTATAAAAGAAGGACAGTGATACTGTCCCTGCCCCTTTCCTCCCTACCCCCAGGGTTGCTGTGAGCCCTGAATCATGAGAAGCACTCACAAGAGCATCTGCATATAGTATGTGCCATGGAAGCATTAGCTATTGCCCTCCTGGGCCCTCCGTTCCACTTCCTGTTGCTCAGCTTGTACAGGGGAAAGTACAAAATCCAGCCCTGCGAGCTCTACATAATTCACATTTTTAATCTCTTCGTATTCCATTGAGGTGAAGTCTGAAGGTTTATTTGCTCTTCAAGCCCTCAAAATACTGACGGCCTGACTATGAAATGGACGTTACCCACTCTTGAGTTATTCTCCTCTTTCCTTTTTATTTTCCACTTTTCTTTTCCTCTCCCTTCTTTTTTTGATTTATCTTCACACCAGAAGATGTTACAACCTTCCTCACCCCTCTATGTCCCAGGGGTCTGGAGGAAACAGAAGTTTAATTCTAGTATGTATGCTTTCCTTTACTTGAAAGCTGGAGAAATTAACTTAGCTTTATTTTTGTTAAATCTGCTGGGGTTTTTTTGTTTTGTTTCGGTGGTTTGGTTTTGTTTTCTGGTTGTTGTTTTTGTCTCTAGGAAAGGAGAGGAAAAAGTGGCTGCTTTATAATTAGGGCACTACGCAGAGACACACACATCCTTATCTAGAGTTGGCCCAGTCTGAGAGCCAAAGGCAACCATGGCGGCCCAAGAAGGTCTGGCAAGAGAAGGAGACTGATGACTCTTTCTGAAGGGGGCTTTAGGGAATGGCACTACCTCTGATATAACCTTCCAGAACCTCCAGAACATTCTCTGCTCCTCCTTGCACTGCCTCCCTTTCCCCAGCTTCCAGGGTCCTTCAGGCTCTGACTTCCCTCTCAGCACCTCCCGGGACTTCTTGGAAGTCCCACCACTCTACGTGCCCCACACGAATATCAGTCCTGCGAGGAGCCCTGCTCGCTGGCACTACCTCAGTCACTGCCCACAGGCCTGGTGCCTGGTAACCGTCCTCACAAATAGACCCAGGTGGCCAGATAAGGCCTGGTGACAACAGCCTGCACTGCCATGACCGGACCTCACCAGATGGAGGCCGTACCTTGCACACCCTGGTGCCCATTCTACATGGGAACCTGAATCTGGAAGAAGACCTGTTTGGTTGAGCTTGGGGCAGTTGAGACATGGTCCCTGAGAACACAACAGTGGGACACTCACCACCCCCCCCCCCCCCCCCCCCCCCCCAGCTCCAGCTCCCTGCTGAGAAAGGAATGAGGGACCAGGAGGGTTCTCTGGGGATTCCCAGGCTGGGTCAGTGCAGAAGCATTCTGGGGAGTCACTTTCTGGTTGCGAACCGGGAGCCCTTCCTGGGAAATAAGCCCTTCAGTAGTGATAGGACAATTGTTCCCTTCTGTGTAGTGGTGGTGGTGTTGCCAGCCCAACTGGGACACAGAGCTCATGCACATTTGCACCATCTTGTGTAAAAGAGGGTGTGCTGGGGTTTGTTCTTGTTACCACTATACAATAAATTTAATTCTGCCCTGATTTTAAAGAACCAAGGACATTAGATTTGTATTTGTACCCTCAGAATGCAAGGTGGCACTTGAAATACCGGACACATAGGATGCATCTTTTTGAAGCTTTAGTTCTAAATCTATAAGTAATATAAGATATTAGCCTTGGACTAACCGCAAGGTGATGGGCTGACTTTGTCTTTGGGAGATTTGGGTGGAAGTGTGAGAAGTGTTTTTGTGATTTGGTGACTGTTGACCTTGACTGTCTCTATGGCTATTCTTGGAAGAGCAGTGATTTCTTGTGGACCCCATGCCCGCAAAACTGGGAGACAGGGATTTGGAGAAAATGCTGATGAGATTCTAATCTGATAAAATTTCTGATACATGGTTATGTAATCATAGTTATTCCCCCTGTGGTGGTCAGTGTTGCTTTGATGTAATAAAAGAAGGACAGATGGCCCAGAAATGGTGATGAGGTCAGCTTGCCTGTACGCTGAGAACCAGTGTTCTTCAACATGGTTCTCTCCAGATTTAGATTTTCCCCACTAAGCGGAGCATATAAATTCACAAATGTGAAAAAAATTTATATTCCAAAAATGTGTCAGTTTATGATTATTTTGTGCCTGCGTGCAACCATACAACACCGAGAACTGTCTAGCATATGGTAAAATTGATTACTTTGATCTTTATCTTTTTCTCAAGAGTCCAAGCAGGAAGGTTTGCACTTGGTACCCAGGGAGCTGGTAACACTGGATGGTTCACATATCCCTTGAATGCTTCTTATTTTAATAAGCTCTAGATACTTCTTCTGGCCACCCATATCAGCCAGTTATACATCGAGGTATAGTTGTAGATTCTCACCTGCAGAGGAAGAAAAGAATGCCCCTGCTGTCCTTCAGTTCTCATTGGCTGGGAGGAGTGGCAGGCACTTAATTGACAAGCTGGGCCAATGTGGACACATGCTTATTTTTCGTACAGGTGGATGCCGCAGACAGATTTCTGCAGCTACACATCAAATGCGCAGTGGCAGCCTCTTCCCAGTCCTTATGCACTGGGCCGAGCTACAGTCCCGGGGAAGTAGCTCTCAGACAGAGAAAGGACACATATCGAGCTTCCAATTTTTCAATCATTTACTACTGCTTTTGACTTTGAGCAAGAAACTTCATTTCTTGGAGTATCAGTTTGTATAATGGTAAGCTATGATATCTACTTTAAGTGACAATGATTGTATTTAAATGAGATCATGTGCGTGTTATGGACTAAGCACGGAGCCTGGCACATAGTAGGTGAATGAGAAGCACTAAGACCTCCGTAGTAGGTAGCTGCAAAGGTGGCAACATTATTTTCTCCCTCTCCAAACAAGCATACAAACCCCCCCACAACTCAGAAATGCAGCCGCGCAGAAGTTTGGATTCCAGCATATTCTGAAGACCGGAGAGAGCACCATCTACACAGGCACCATGTGACTGGTCACCCCTCTTGTGCTATACCAACGAGACACGAGGATCAGGCACGAGCGTCATCGCACTCTAAAGCTTCTGCTCACAAAGAATATGTCCAGCTTCAAGCTGGTAAATAAGCCCAGAGGAATTTAACTTACCCTATGACGTTGGCTAATACCAGTTTCCCTTTTAGAGAAGACAGGCTGATGCCTCTGTATCATCACTAACGAGGCCATTACCATCTGTGACTCTCTTCCGAGCTCGGGCAGAGCTACAGGCCACAGGGCCGCGATTCATCTTCTGTTTAGTAATCTCGGCAACTCCCTCGGTTGTGCACTGCACTTCAGCGGAAGGAAGAGGCAGAGAAGAAGGGGATGGAGGGGAGGGTGATGGGACACTGGGCTCGCTGCTGTATTTTGTAAAATTGTTAGTCTTCATTACCATGAGAATACCTCCATTTCTGCACAATATTTTATACTCAATTAATTCCTGGCGACATCACCAGAGACTGATGTGTGCATGCTGAATAAGCTTGGGAATTTTTTATGTTGTTATTTGCTTAGATCATATTTTTGCAGACAGCAGTACTATAGTAATTGTTACCAGGGGCATAGAATAGCTATCCTGAAACTATCATTCTTTTTTTTTTTTTTTTCCTGAAACGATCATTCTTTATTTGATTTGGTTCATTTGTTCTTATCACAAATGCCATTGACAATGGGGACCAAGAGCTGAGGATCCTACCTGAACAGATTTTTGTGGGTGAGACTTTGAAATGTTTACTCATCTTTAAGTTTTAACTTTTTTAGATAAAAAATAGGGATGAGAAATGATCATTGGAGAGCCTGAAACCTTTGAGATCACCTGATGTGGAGATATTGTGGCCATATAAAACATGGCAGTGGGCACCCAAGTCCCCAGGCCCTGATGGTCCAGATGGCATCTGGCCATTTAAATCCTTACTTGGTTTCACTGCCCAGTAATGTAGGAGTTTATATGTTTTATAAATTCATATTAGACAGCTGTTGATTGCTGATATGGAATCCATATTGCCTGTGCCAAAGGAGTAGCCCAGGCCCCAGTTGTGAGGTTCATGTTCTCCCTGGAGGGTCAGAGGTACTTCGTATGTAGATGGGCCAACCGTTCGTGCTGGGTGGGCACAAGTCCCTTCCCGCTGCATCAGCCATTGGAAGGACCGAACTGACAGATCTCAAAGTTTGCACAGGAACCAATAACCTCCTCTCCAGCCGTTCCTTGGCAATAGGTTTTTGCTCCTTTGTTTCTTGCTCGATTGCTCAAGTCAGGTTTTTGTTAAAGCTCTTGAAGGGCTCCTCAGTGCCTGCAAAGCTCTAGTCAGTGCCTTCTTCCACATCACCCTGTGCTTAGCGGGGACGCTTTTCTTCCTCATCTGAGGGAGTTAGAAAGCAAGCAGGTTTTCCCTCAGAGACTCTCTCGGTGTCATTCTGGGTTCTACTAAGGTATTGGGTTAGATTTCAGAGGAATTGTTTCATCCTTTGAGCAATTAGTACCTTTTTAAAATGCAGACATCTTCCAGACCCTGTCCCGCAGGTCCCCCTGAAATGCTTTTGTCAGGATGGTTCACCTGTTCTGGATCATGTTCTGCTATCTGCTCAGGCCGGCAGCAGAGAGAAAACACTTAGGCATATGGTTCAGACGCTTGCATTTTTATCTGAGCAAAATCTATGTGAAAAGACCTCAGAATTTAAAAAGTCAATCAGTGCATACGATGTCAGAATGTTTACTCTTTCTCTCCTGGGGACATTTTCTCGGCATCCCAGTCTGATCTAGGTGTGTCTAATTGTTCTAAAGGCACAGCTGTGTGAGTTTGATTTGCCTGCAGGGAGGGAAAAAAAAGCCCTATCTTCCAACGTCAGGGAACGGTCTTCAACTTCCCTCTCAGTTCTCACCTTTGAATTTCTATGAAGCCTCAGACTTTAAAGTCTTTTGGCGGCTAAGTATAAAGCATCATTTCCCAGTCAGCCCCAGAGACTGACTTTCACTATCTTTGAACTTGCCCTGAAGAACAAGGACCATTCAGAATTGGCCTCACCACTTGGACTTTTAAGCATGTTCATAGCTCAGAGCTAAGAGGGAGAAAAAAAGAGAGAAGAAAGGAAATTTTTGTTGATTTTTCTCTTTGTGGATGCTTATGTGACCCTTTCCTGAAGGCTTTGGTGGGGGCATTGCAGCCAAAGATAGTTTTGCCTCAGACAGCAATTCTGTTGAAACACAACAGGCTCATTTTCCTGGAGCTGAAATAAGCATTTCAACATTGATGTTCAAGGCTCCCTTGGAGCCTGATCTCAGGGAAGCAGGAAGCTACTATTTTTAGCTGGGAAAAATATCAACATAAGATGAAGAGAATCAGGTCATGGCCAAGATTTTACTGTTTCTTCAGGTTACTCAAGGTTAAAAAGATACTCCTTACACAATGGGCATAGCCCTCTGGGCAATTTTCGGACATGATTAGGTACTCAAGTAATGTAACAAAGCCGGCAAATTCCAGCGAGGGTAGACACTTCTATGAAGAACCTTCCTTTGGAGAATACCTTCTTGAAGTAGTAGGCCACAGCCCCATCCTGCTGCCTCCCCATCCCCTGTGGAAAGCGTTAAAGGTGTGTGAGCCTGGGCGGCTCTGCTCCAAGCCTCGGGACTCCTATGGCTGTCAGCTTTTCTCACAGTGGCCTGGCCCAGTCCTCCTGCTTATAGAGAAGGCCTCTCTTCTTGCTTTGGAGAGTGCCCCCCAACAGGGCTCTGACAGTGACTCAGCAACCAATCTTCCCTTCCTGGCCCATTTGAACTGCTGTTAAAGCATCTGTAAAGTAAATAGCCCATTCTCAATGATCAACACCCACAGAAGAAAGCAGTGCCATAAAAAAAAGACACGCCCAACCAGGCAAATTCCAAAACTTTTGCTTTTGAATTGTTTTCAACTGGCAGGATATGATCTTTCTTAACATCAGCGTAAATCCTACCCAAGCAGCCCTTTCTCATAGTTTTTGCTAGATATTATTACCATTTTTGCAGATGTCAAAGTCAAAGAAGGCCCTTAAAAAGGTTTATCTCAGGGCCACTGTGTCAGTTACAAGTAATAAAAAGCTCAAAAAGGCTTAAGCAGGAAAGAGAATTTATGGATGAGATGTAGTCAGATTCCTGAACAGGAATGACAGACTTGGAGGTAATCACGACTGCTATTGTCATCATCATGTTTTGACTTAGTCTTTCTTTTTGTTAGCTTAAAACTCTCCATTCCATGTGACTGCATGGAGTTAGGTTCAAATCCAGCAAGCAAGAAGAATGACAGTCCCTCTGACAAACACCTCAGCAAAAATCTCAAGATATCTCATGGACCCTTAGGATCATGTGCTCTTCCTAAGCCAATTACTGAGAAATGCAATGGTCCATTTGGATGGCCTACATCACATGTCACAACGAGCTTGGGATAGAATCATCTCCCCCAGAGCCCCATGGACTGAAAGTAGGAGATGAGTAGGTTTCCAAATGGAAATGGGGACTGTTTCCACAAGAAGGAGAAGTGAAAACCCAGTGTGATGAAGAACACACAGGTCCACTGTAGGTACAGGTACGTCTAAGTAGCCATGCTCAAATGGGGCCAACTTCATGGCAGACGCTGGACTAAGTCCGGGTGAAAGGGAAAGAAGAGGCGGATAGGTGTCAACATGAAGAAAGCAGAATCTTTGCCACTGAGGAACACGGCACCTTAAATTTTGTTTAGGCCAGAAATGGCAAATTCATGGTTCAGGTGCCAACACTTCTGCCTCTTGTGCCCATGGCAGACATCACTAATGAGCCCTTCTTGTCGAGCCGGATGTGGTTTTAGAATTCCTTGCTCACTGAGCTCCAGGCAGCCATTACAAATCAGCAGACCCACCTGAGAAGATATTTATTTGCAACCTTAGATTGATATTTAGTGACTTGGACCAAATGAACATTCACTTTCAGTGTGGTTGGGTTAAGTGGGCTGCGTGGGAACTGCAGTAGAATACAGCTGGTCAGCAATTGATCACCAGTTGCTAGTTGTCTGGAAAACCCTAAAGCTGTGCGAGGATAATAGCAACTTGACTGTATTTCAAGGTTAGCAGATATCTAGCTTCCTTCAAATCATACTCATTCCTTTTTAAAGCATTTTAAATAATACTACATGCGGGGTGCCTGGGTGGCTCAGCTGTTAAGCGTCTGCCTTCGGCTCAGGTCATGATCCCGGGGTCCTGGGACAGAGCCCCGCATCGGGCTCCCTGCTCAGTGGGGAACCTGTTTCTCCCTCTCCCACTCCCCCTGCTTGTGTTCCCTCTCTCTCTGTGTCTCTCTCTGTCAAATAAACAAAATCTTTAAAAAAAATAAAAAAATAAATAATACTATATGAAAATAACAGTGTATAACTAAGCTTTTTTTTTTTTTTTTACAGTTTTGTTGAGTGACATCTGTGTATGCATGTGTGTGTGGGGGGAAGTTCTCATTTCACATAACTATAGCAGAATTAATCTAGCTCTCTACTCTCAATATTTAGAAATCACATTCAGTTAGTTTAATGGGTGAGTAAAAGGCTAAATCTGCGATAGAGTGATACATGAAGCCAGGAAGAATACACTAGATACACGGTATGAACTCATGACTGGATGCATAAACACTCTGGAGGGGCAGGCTTTCTCAAAGCTCTGAGGACAACTATGAAAGCATGTTAACTGAAAGAATATGAAGTGATGACTTTAAACATGTCTTAAATGTTAGAGGTAAGCACTTTTTAACTCATCTAGACAACAAATCAAATCAACAAACATTTACTGAGCTGTTACCATGTGCAAGTTATTCTTAAAGGCTTTGTGAGATATAAAGAGGATAAGCTTGTCTCTTTCCAAAGAAGAGGCAAGTAAAATTGAAGACATAAAATTTACAAATATGAAATCTTAAATAACAATAAAACATTTAAAAATAAACAGTAATTGAAGACATGTCATTGGCAGTGAGTGATTAATTACCAAAGGAATTATATGAATAATTATGGGAAATTTTTAGGATGGAGTGACTAGTTCAAGCTAGAGAATGAGGAACCTCATTAAGGAAGAGGGAACTGACCTTAGTCTCCGGAATCAGAATCGGGTTAGGAAGACAGTCCTGGTGGGGAAAGCAACCTATGAAAAAGCAAGACAAATGGAAGGGGCAAACTATATTTGGAAGAGAATGAGCAAATAAATGTGTCTAGGGTTGATGTTTTGTGTAGAGGAGTAGAATGGAGGGGAGGTTGTAAAAATATATTGGGACCAATTGTGGAGGCCTAGCTGTAGGTTTGAGGTGTAATCCAGCAAGCAATGAAGAGTCACGGAAGGTTTCTGAGTGACAGTGGCACTGGTCCGATCAAACTGTTTTGGGGACAAATAATTTGACATAGAGGTGGGGGATAAAATGGAGGTTAACAGAAACCAGAGCTGAGGAGACCAGTAAGGGAAGATTTTCAATAATAGTAGGAAAGGTAAAAGGGTCCAATTTAGTGTGTTGGTGGTAGAACTGATTGTTTCAGTATTGTGAAATAAAAGCAAGATGTGTTCACTAACTAGATACTTTCTGTAGAGGAGGGAGGAGACATACAATTAAGATTTCAGTCCCAAGAGATTGAAATAATGGAGGAATCTGAAGAGAATACCATTCTGGGCTCAGGGGAGAAACTTAGGCCTAGATGTGGAGGCTTAGGTGAAGGCCCCAGTGACCAAGTACAATGTCGAACACCTCACTGTGTTAATGGCCAGCCAAGTTTTGGCTGGAGCTTCAGGAGTCATCTGCACAGAGGAGAGGTTTGAAATAATACTTACCATCCGGTCTCAACAATTATCATATCTGGTCGATCTTGTTTCATTTGCCCCACCACTTCTATTCCCCTGGCCATTTATTTTCTTGGATGGGGGGAGTATGCTGGCTGCCTTTTCTTAGATCCCACTGAGGGTCAACCCTTTTCTTTCTAGCACAGAGCATGTTGTTTAACATAAATTTGGGGTGAAAATGATGAAGGTGAGATTTGAGGAAGAAAAAAACCATTATCTCCCTTTGGAATTTTTAGACTACTTATTTATAACTACAGCAAAATAAATTGGTTGACATATCCTATTCTGGGGCCTTCCCCAGCTTCAGTTCAGGATGTCCCTGAGCTTGTGATGTTGTACATGTGTGGTGTGAGCTGCCTCTTGGGAACCCCTCTGCTGAGGGCAGATAGCCATCCAGCCTTCTCCATTAGCTCTGGCATGAATGTGGGACAGGCGTCTTCATGCTGACAGTCACTCAAATCAGAACTGAAGTGTGGAAAATGGGCAGGAACGAATAGCTCTGGTCTCTGTAGGAAGCAGGAGTCAGAGTTAATTGACCTCTGCTCGTCCTTTTCTCTTTCTCCATCGGAGGTACCCAAAGCCATAAAGAGAGAGAGATCCGCTCACAGGAGGTCACCATCAGGAACCCATGACTGTGGTTACTGTGTGGTTTTTCGCAAAGTGGCCGAGACCTGGGCCTGTGTCACAAGTCAGTTTTAATTTGTACTTCTTGCCAGGGTTTGTGCTCCAGAAAGAGGATAAATTTATTAATTGGTCTTTTTCATTTTCAATGTCTCTTTTCTTTTACCTTTCATGGAAGCATAACAAACATGAAGAAAAGTGTGGATGAATTTCCAAACTGAACACACCTGCATCACTAGCACGCAGCTCAGGAGGGAGCACATCACCTGCGCCCAGGAGGGTCCCCGTGCCTTCTGCCCAGGCACTCCCCACCCAGGGTAACTGCTCTCCTCACTCCTGGCAGCATGTGTCACCAGCAGTGATCCCTTCTCCTCCCCTCCTCTAAAAAATAAGCCAACAATCCCGGCAGTGTGGGAAGTGACCAGGTAGCAAGCAACAGGCATTGGTGAAGAGCATCACTATGATCTCTTCCTGAATCCATGGTGGAGTTTCACCTTAGTGGCTGCCTTTCTATTCGTGACTACCTCCCAGGCAACTCTTTGGAGAAGACTGCCCTACCTGACGGTAAAGAACGTATTCCTGATGCTTTGCAGCACTCCATAGAACATGCTGGAGTTATTGAATCCTCCATGCTTGACAGGAGAGGAGGAGACTCAGTGGGCTGAGCTGATGTACGATGACCACCCAAACCGAGGACTTTTGCTTCTGAGCCTCCCAAAGTCCCCCATCAGCAGATACACAGCCAACTTCTGTGTGGTCCAGGTGTCTACCCACAAGGAGATAAATACAGGCAGGGCAGACACCTGGGCATTCAGTCCTCAGTCTCTCGCCAGTCTAGGGTCCAAGGAGAAGGGCAGGAAGGAGTAGAGGTGAAAAGTGAGGGTGTCGGACAGTCACTGGCTTCTGTCTTCTCTTTACCCTGTGTGTAATACTGGAACATAATAGCATCCATCTCACAGGGTTGTCATGGGACTCAAACATGATGAGGCACGTGAAGTGCTGGGCAGGGTATGTGGCACATGATGAATGCTCCATGAACATGAGCTCTCACTTTGCTACAAGAACCATTCTTCCAATAAAAGAATAAGGGTATTTTAGGTTGTCAGGATGCAGCACTTCACAGGCTTTTGAATACTTGAAACAACTGACCAGGGTTTAATTAGAGTGTTTCAATCCATACAAACGTCTGGGTCATGTTTCTAAATTTGAGTTGTCATTTTACAGCATTGATATCTCAGAGGTGCCACTCTCTGCATGAAGCTCTGGGACAATGGAGGACTTCGTCCTGCCACAGATCTGCATTTTTAGGGGTGGAAGACACCCGAGGATGAGAAGAGATTTTGGCCGAAGTTAAGAAGAAGAAAACCATCCTTTTCAAGTTTGTAGTAAGGTAAGGGGAGACTGGATTGATTTTCCCTTTAGACCATTTGTGAGTTAAAATGCAGCCTCTTAATCACTGACTAGTCAAAGCTGCAGTATCTTTTGGGCATGGCTCTAGAACTCCTTTGGTTCTCTCATAGTACTCTTCTCCTCAACTTCCTCCTGACCACTGGCCTGGCATGTCAACCCCCTCTCTCTCATCAGCTGCTTGTGGCGAGCTTCTTTGGGGCTCTAAGTTTCCTTGCACTCTGGGTCTGTCTCAAAAGCCCCGTGTCCACCATTTACTAGCTGTACAAAGTTGGGGCAGACTCTCATACTTTTTAAGCTTCTCTCTTTGTCTTAATGAAATGGGACCATCGACAGCACCGCACTCATGGGACCGTGGTGAGTAAATGAGATAGTGCAAGTCGATGGCCTAACACAGAGCCTGGTACTGAGGAGGCACTGGACAAAGAGAAGCCGCATGCTATTGCTATCAGCAGCTTTGCTGTCACCATCCTCAACTCCTGAGCAGAAGTCCTCGCACCGGTCTTTCTCATGTGTCCACGGCATCGTTCTCTCCTGAATTCACATCTTTAGGTCATGCAGTTGCCTACTATGTTCCCAGATGCCCGGGCCTCCACAATTTCTACTCACCCACCTCAGAACTGTCATGTCTGTTTTGCATCTGAGCACCCAGATGAAAAATGAAAAACTCGATCAAATGCTCAAGTGGCCAACATATCAGGTACCAACCGCTTAGGTTGTTCTAACTATCTGGAGGATCGACTGAAATTTTTAGTCTGCATTTGGATGTCTGGCATCAGACGACACTGCCTTATCTTGGACAAGGCTGGGAAGAAACAAGCCACTTCAATATAACCAATGTGTCACAGCTTATTGATACAAAAGACATTTTGATGAATCAAAACAACTTTTAAAACTGTTTCTACCAAGAAATGGGTAAATCACCATATATCCCTGCAAGATGAAGGATGAGATGAAAATTTGGAATGAAGTGAGACCCTCTCTTTCTTTTTTTAAAGATTTTATTTATTTGATAGAGAGAGAGAGAGAGGGAGAGCACAGAGGGAGAGGAGAGGGAGAAGCAGACTCCCCGCTGAGCAGGGAGCCTGACATGGGACTCGATCCCAGGACCACTGAGATCATGACCTGTGCCGAAGGCAGATGCATAACCGACTGAGCCACCCACGTACCCCTTGGTGAGACTATCTCTTGCATGTATTGCAGTATATAGTTCCATGAATTTTTTTTTTTAATTTGAGGTACAGGGGTGACTAGGTGGTGCAGTCAGTTAAACGACCGACACTTGGTTTCCGCTCAGGTCCAGATCTCAGGGTGGTGAGATCAAGCCCCACACCAGGCTCTGCACTTGGCACAGAGTCTGCTTGAGATTCTTTCTCCTTCTCCCTCTGCCCCTCCTGCTCATGCTCTCTCTCTCTTTCTCTCTCTCTCTCAAATAAATAAATAAATCTTTAAAAAATTTTGAGGTATAATTTACATTCAATAAAATTCACCAATTTTAAGTATACAGTTTAATAAATCTTGAAAGATATATGCCATTACCTCAGCAAGATATAGAAAAATCTTTCCATCATCCCAGAAGAGTCCCTCATGTGCCTTTGCAGTCAGTCCCATCTACCACACACAGCCCCTTTCAGCCATTGACCTCCTTCTATCACTGTACTTCTACCTTTTCTAGAATTTCATAGGAAAGAAATCATTTGATATGTAGACTTTATTTCTGGCTTTTTTCTTTTAGCATATTTCTTTTGAGATTCAGCCATGTGTTTGCATGTATCAGTAGTTCGTTCCTTTTTGTTACTGAGTGGTATCCCACCATACCCCAGTTTGTTTTTCCATTTACCAGTTGATGGACATTTGGGTGGTTTCCACTTTTTGGCTATTATGAACAATGCCGTTATGAGCATTCATGTACAAGTTTTTGCACAGACATATGTTTTTATTTCACATGAATAAATACCTAGGAGGGAGAATGCTAGTTTGTAGAGTAAGTATATGTTTAACTTTTGATGAAACCGTCAGTCTGTTTTGCAAAGTGGCTGAACCATTTTACATTCTCACCAGCAGAGTTTGAGATTTCCAGCTCCCAATTCTCAACAATATGGATAATCTTCCTGATTTTAGCCATCTTGGTGGGTATATAGCGGTGTCTTGAGATTTCAGTTTTTATTTCCCAAATGACTATGGTGTTGAGCATCTTTTCACATGCTTAGAGGCCATTTGTACACCTTCTTTGGGGAAGGGTCTCTTAAATCTTTTGCTCATTTATTTTTATCAGCATGTTTGTCTTATTATATAATAAGAGTTATTCACATATTATTAATGTCCTTTAGTAGACATATGTCTTGCAATTATTTTTCCTAGTCTGCGCCTTGCCTTTTCATTTTCTTAACAGTATCTTTTGAAGAGCAGAAGTTTTTAATTTTGATGAAGTTCAATTTATGACATTTTAAAAAATAGACTGTATTTTTTTGTATTCCACCTAAGAATCTGTTTACTCCAAGCTCATATTTTCTCTCATGTTTTCTTGTAGAATTTTATGTTCTTTTTAACTCTTAGGCCTAAGATTATTTTGAGCTAATTATGTTCTAGGGTAAGGCCAAGAATGAAATTCATTTATTTTTATTTGGATATTAATTTTTTACCCAGCACCATTTGCTGAAGACCCCCCCTTGAAGTACCTTGACATACCTGATAATTTTAAGAGCTGAAGTTTTCTTTTTCTCAGTTATGTCAAAGTGTCTCCTTCTAAAGGATGTGACAAATTTTTGTGTGCCATTTGTAAAAATTAGAAAATTATTGAAAAGGTACCCAAAGTACAAGGAATAATTGTACAATGTTGTTTATAATAGCAAAAACCAAAAACTAAATATCTACCAATAGACAGCGAGTTAAATAAACTATGGCACATTCATATAGTATAATATTGCAGCCCCTAAGAACCCTAATGTTGATCTACATATATAAACAGGGAAAGATATTCACAATATGCTTTAAGGGAACACATATGGATCACAAACAGAATGTCTTATATTCCATTTCTGCAAAAATGAAAGCAGTAGTTCTGTAGGTAGAGAAAACAAGGATATAGAATATCCTTTAATAACATTGTGTGTTCATACTTAATATATATACTGATTTTAGCAATTTTTTTGGAGGTGGGGGAGAATCAAGGGGAGAGGAAGAGAGAGAATCTTTTTTGTTGTTGTTGTTGAACTTGAATTTATTTTTGGATTCTCTGCTTTATATTGATCAATCTATTTTCTTTTTCTTTTTAAATTTTATTTTATTATGTTATGTTAATTACCATACGTTACATCATTAGTTTTTGATGTGGTGTTCCATGATTCATTGTTTGCATATAACACCCAGTGCTCCATTCAATACATGCCCGAAGAGAGGAAATCTTAAGCAGACTCAACACCCAGCACAGAGTCTGATGCAGGGCTTGATCCCATGATCCATGAGATCAAGACTTGAGCCGAAACCAAGAGCTGGACTATTAACCGACTGAGCTGCCCAGGCGCCCCTTTATGTTTCTCTTTCAAATAATACAGATGACCTTTAAAATCAGGGAAAAACATTTCTTTACGAAAAACAATCATGTACTTTTGGTGCCAAGTTTTAAGAATTCCCCATTCTTGGGGCTTAACATATCAGTGTGTGATATTCTCACCTGAAATGCTTTTAGGTCAAAACCCAGACACCGGCTGAAATCTGGTTTGCTCAAGCTAGAGAGACCCACAAAAGGCTTACTGAAGAAAATGAGGCATTTGAAGCTTCATTTCCATTAAAATGCAAATTAGAATTAAGGTTACCCATATGGTGATGCATCTAATTTTCCCCCAATGCACTTTCTAACCAAATAAGAGATAATTTCTATTTTTAAATTCTTTAATGATGTAATTGCTCACAGTTATAAGTTATATGTAATACACTCTATTTTTCTATCAATAGCCCAGATAGATGCATCTGATCACTCACATGGCCATATGGTGTGATGAGACACGAATCTACTTTTAAAAAGTTTTATTTTCCCAGAATATATTCTGCCTTCAGCTGCATGTACATCATCACTCAGCTTTTTGGAAGGTGTCTCTCAGAACTTTGACTAAAGCTGGAACAGAGCTAGACCAGAATGTTCCATGAAGATAAGGATCTGTAGCACCTAGCAATATGCCTGACTCCCAGCAGCCCTGATAAAATGCCTGTTGAGAAAATGAATTGGAGAAGAACATGACTCTTGATTTAAGAACCAGGGGCATGTTTATACTTTGATGATCAAAGAAGAAATGTTCTAACTTCAGGCGTCCTTACTTACATCTTTTATGATGTGAAAATCAGAATCCTTAGCATTATCTTATTTACCACATGACAAACCTTATTCCTCCTGTTTTTTTTCCCCCAGAATATAGATAGACAGATAGATAGATAGATAGATAGATAGATAGATAGATAGATAGATAGATTGACTGATTTAACATTGAGGTTGGTATTTCCTCCTGGCTTTTTGAATGTGAGGAAACTGACACCTGGGTGGAAAGTATCAGAATCTGGACTCTTCCTGGGTCTTCTGTTTAAAGTCCAGTACACGCATTTACCTCCTCCTCCCTGTAGGTCCACAGGCCCAGGAGCTCCCCATCTACCACTCCAACCCTACTCCAAGAAAATAGCCAAGAAACCTCTTAACGTGAAACTGTATATACATACTGCGCAATGGACCAAAATGTTTTATTCACATTTTATGAAGAATAATGTGTAGAAAAATGTGTAGAAAGACCACAGAACTAAGGGAAGTGAATCTAGTCACTGTCTAATTGTAGGCAACTCAGAAAGAGCTATGGTACTAACCAATTAACTGATTCAATGAGTACTGATTGCATACTTACCATGCATCAGGCACATGGTAAATATGTCACATTTGCACTCATACTTAGTGCACAGAACTTTGTTGGTGATGGGAGGCATAAACACATATTGAGTTATTTGATGACTAGAAACTTTTATGTGTAGGTAAGAAGACTCAGTTATTACATACAAAAATACATGTAAAATAAGTAATATATCTATATGGTGCTTTATAATTTTAAAATGATGTATTCATCTGGTTGGATTCACACAGTATCTAGGATGAGAGAACAGGTGTTGGCCCATTTTCCAGATGAAGAAACTGAGGCTCAAAAGGCCAAGGACTGTCTCTAACTAATAAATATGTGGTCCTACATTTTCTGAATCTTAGGTGTTCCTGCAACTTATTTGAAGGCTTTGTTTGGACAAGCTAATTTTCTTGTTTTAAGAGAGGTCGAACTATACCTAACTGGTATATTGGATGGATTGAAACAGAGGAATGTTGTGGTGAGAGAGACCAGTGCGGTGGGAGGCTATTGCACCAGACCAGAGGAAATATCACGTGAGCCTGAGCTAAGAAAGGTGACGCCTAGCTCCTGAGTTATTTGGGAATTAAAATCAGTGGGCCTTGAGGGCTGATTACATTTGGAGGATGAGGGAAAAGGAAGAGTCACTGAGCAGCCCAAAAGAAGGGATGCCAGATGAGGAGCATATTTAGGAAACACATAGTGGTTTCAGCTTGGGGCATGTGTTAATTTGCCAGGGTTGCCATAACAAAATAACACACAGGGCATGACTTAAACAATTTTTTTTTTTCTGACAATTCTTCAAGCTAGAAGTCCAAGATCAAGATATTAGGCAGGTGTGGTTTCTCCTGAGGCCTCTCTGCTTGGCTCGTAGATGGCTGCCTTCCATCTGTGTCCTCACATGGTCTTTCCTCTGTGCATGTGCCCCTGGTATCTCTGTGTATGTCCAGATTTTCTCATCTTCTAAGGACACCAGTTAGATTGGATTAGGGCTCATTCTAATGGCCTCATTTTAAGTCAATCACCCCTTTAAAGGCCCTATCTCTCAATACAGTCACATTCTGAGGTAGGGCTCCAACATAAGAATTTTGGGAGGACAGAACTCAACCCATAAAAGGACATGTGAAGTTTGAAGTGCCTGTGGATATTCCAGAGAAGCTGTCTAGTAGATGGTTTGCAGTATCAGTTGGAGCTCAGGGGAGAGGTCCCAGCTGGGGATATAGAGGTGAGCAACATGAACCAAGAATAGGAGCTGAGGTCAGGGGAGAAGATGAGAAGAAGAGCTTGTTCCGGGGGTCATGATAATAGAGATAATCATAAAGTAGGAATAGCTGCCACGTATTGGTGTTTTCCATATATCAGCACTGGGCTAGGCCCTCTGCAGGCTTGGAACAACAATTCTGTAAGAGAGGGATAACTGTTGTTATCATTTCCCCTTATTTTACAGAAGACAAAGCTGAATCCTGGAAAGGTGAAGTGGTTTTCTAAGGTCTGAGAGCTCATAAGTAGCAAAACCAGAATAGAAACTTCAAACAGATCTGAATTTAAAGATGTGTGCCTGACTGTCTTCAGGGAGAGCAAATAGAAGGAAAAGAGAAGAAAGTCATTATTTAGAAAGAGGAGAGCAAGGCAGAGGGACAGGGAAAGGCTGGTCAGAAGACAGAAAAGCCAGGCAGAAATGCGGAGCTGGGAGCCAATTTGGTTGTGGGGGCATAGCCAACAAGGCCAAAAGTGGCAGCAAGATGAGATGCGGAAGTATGCTGGGGGTGCGGACAGGGAGGTTGCCGGTAACCTTTGTGAGAGCTGGTTTTCTGGAGCGTTGGAGGCAGATGACAGATGGCAGTGTGTTGAGGAGAGAATGGGAAGTGAGAAGAGGAGGTGGCAATCCTCGTCATCATGGGAAGGAACAGGAGAGAAAGAGCTCTGTTGGGAAGGGAAAGCGGAATCAAGAGAAAGTTATTTTTAGAATGGGACAGAGAGATTGCAAAACCTTGGGAGGTGCAGAGGAGGGAAGCATCCTTTGAAGATAGGAGAGAAGAAAGCCTTTAATGAGCAAGACTCTGGAAGAAGTTGGGCTGGTAGGGTGGGACGTAAGGTTGAAAATGGCTTTAAAAAGGAACAGGGGCTCTTCCTCTGAGACAAGAGGGATTAATTAAGGTGGGCGATAACATGGAGGAGCCCCAAAGTTGGCCAAGTTGGAATAAGAGACAAGTCAAAATACAATAAATACAAGTTTCTGAAGAAAGTTACTGGCATAAATGATGATTGTTAATTAACTCATTGTTAATATAACAAGCTATATTAATGGAGAAAAGGTTCTCTTTTCTCAGTCTAAGTCTTGGTTATTCTGAAATTAGGGCAAAGCTGAACTAGAGAGTGGACCCAAAGTGCTTCTGTTGAAGGAATTATTGGCCCAGGATCAGTAAATATTTGAATGTAGACACTGAGAAACATTTCCAATCAGCTAATGTTGATAGAATGACCTCTCTGTGCAAAGCATGATAAATTCTTGGGAGAGTGATTTTATAAAGGTTTCCCAACTTGGCTTCCTGTGTAAATTAATCCCATTTTAGCCTCTGACATAACACAGGAGCAAATGTGGAACCTGGATTAGGAATGGTTCCATGCTGGTCCCTGGTCTTCTCAACATTGTCTTGATAGATACTTATAATTTGTTAGAGTTGGCCTGAGTAATAAGCAAATCCTATAGTAAAGGGACTCCGCCTCTAGCAATCTGGCTTGGCAACACGAGAGCCAATTAATTAGGAGGTAATTTAATGACCTCGCTTTTAAATCTTCCACGTGATATAACAGAGGATTCTGGGCTTTTCAAAGTGATAGGCATTGTCTGGGGGAAATGCAGGTATGAGTATTTAACCATGTGGGAGTGAGAAGGCTGCAGATCTCAGCTGTCCTAGGAACTTTTCCCAGGCTCCCACAAGAGCAGTCACCAATGGCTGGAGGATTGTTCTGGTCATGTTTGGATGCTTGCTTTGTGGGCAGTGAGAATGGCCTGTTTCTTCCCAGGAAGTCTCCTGCTGGTGGGGAAAGAGCTTGGCTTAAGTGTCCAGATCGGGTATGAGGTGGACGTTCAGATGGTGGAAAGCAGAGGAAGGTTTGTACAGATGACACAAAGTCATGTCCTCCACACAAAAAACCAAAAGGGAGTCTGGCTAAGGCTGTCACCATTTTCCCTAGGGGCTGGCAATCGCTCACTGGCATTTGCCTCCTTGAGGGCATCTAAGAGTTGGGTCCTTAAGTACTTAGAAGCCAATTAGTGCTGCGGAACTTGGCTCAAGGATTTCTGGGTCTGGCATCCCAGACTGCACCATAATTAACCCAGGGAAGCCTTAACGGGCCAAAACCTGAACTTCCAGAGAAAATGTAGGACATACTCCCCTCATCTTCAGTCTCCACACACCTTTGGCATTTTTAAGTAGGCACTGGTTTTAAAAGGACAAATGATGCAACATGAATTTCAAGAAAATTCATCATGGTTCCTCTGGGAGGCAGGGTGGGGAATGCAGGTGCCTGGAGAAACATGCTCCAAAACAAGATCCTTCAAGGTCAGTTATGGAATATACAATACGTAGTTTAAGAGTAAAGTTCTGTTTTTTTAAAGGAAAGACAACAGAAACATTGGACTAGAGGAGATATTTAGAGGCCACGATTCTCGGCCCAGTGAAAAGGAAGAAGAAACACATTGCACACCCCTGTGACCCCTTGTTGCCGACTAGCCCAGGCTTGGACAGACGAGGAGCCCTGTCAGGGTTTGCTGAAAGAATGAGTGAATGAACTTCTCTCTCTCTTTCTCCCTTTCCTAATCCGCCAGTTCACTGAGTTGTCTGCATTGACTACTTAGCAAATATTTTTGAAATGCCTTACACTAACAAACGCAGGTTCAATATATCTGAAAGACATTTAAATGATAATTAAAACCTTAAAGTCAATTAATATAGGGTGGGATAGGGTTGTGGCATCAGAGAGATAATTACACCAGAAACTTAAGACTAAGGAATGCTACTAATATTGAATGCAAAACACATCTGAGTCACCCTATCAGTCAAAGAAAAAAAAAAAAAAGATGGATTCGTGAGCTCTTATTTTTAAAAAGTATGCCATTTCACAAAGAGAGACATTTCCTGAGTACCAAGAGGAATTTGGTATAAGGATTATTATATAACAACCAGCTATAATTATCGCTATTTCTTACATTGCTTCTTAATAAAAATGCTGAATATGCTCTTAGGTTACAGTGATGTAAAGGAACTCTAAAGGGAACTTAGTGGTACAGTCTGGTCTGACTTGCGGGAATGACTGGCATTCCTTTGGGTGACATTTCTTCCAGGTATTAACCTGGGATGACAGGGAGGACTAAGCCTCATGATAAACAGCATAATCAAGGATACTCACTTCAACCAAATATGGGTGTGTGTACATGTGGGGGGTGGGCAGCAGTTTGAGCTGTTTCACTGATATCTTGAAATACTACTTGTTAAAACAAACATAGATATATTATGATGTATGGTATATAACAACAGCAACAAAATCATGGTAATATTTGTATGATGAAATCTCTGAAGAAATTTCTCCCATCCAAGTACTAACCAGGCCCGACCCTGCTTAGCTTCCGAGATCAGATGAGATCGGGCGCGTTCAGGGTGGTATGGCGTAGACAGAAATTTCTTCTTTTTTTTTTTTTTTAAAGATTTTATTTATTTATTCATGAGAGACAGAGAGAGAGACAGAGGCAGAGGGAGAAGCAGGCTCCCCACGGAGCAGGGAGCCCGATGCGGGACTCGCTCCCAGGACCCTGGGATCATGACCTGAGCCGAAGGCAGACGCTTAACCGACTGAGCCATCCAGGCGTCCCAGAAATTTCTTTACTTAGCAGGACAAGTCAGGCTATGCCCCCAGAACTTCTGATAATTGTATTTGTTCTCTGCTGACCCTGGGAATGATTGGAAGGCAAAATCTGAAAACTCTCTCAAAGATGTGGGTCTGTTTTGTTTTGTTTTGTTTTGTTTACCTGAACTGTTAATAGGACCTATAAGGTTGACAATTCAAAATTAGGACCCCCAATTTGAAAAGCAGACATTGTAGACTGAGAAAGGATGCCCAAGCCTTTGTCCCAAACAGACAGGCAGGAAAGATGAGATTTTGTTGTTAAATGGATGCATCCCTCATCATTGCTCCTAAGCAAAGAAGCTTTATTCCAACCAATGCACAAATGCTGGCAAACCTAGGCATGCCTAGATTGAGAAACAGATAAGCTGTGACTTACAGTCACTATTCTAGTTTAAAATCTATGTAATTCTATGAAGGGTTTTGCATTTGCTTATAATGTTCTTTGCTGTCATTTTAATCTTCACACTAAAAATGGGTCTTTACATTTAATTACTTTGAGCCATGGCCAGGGTTGAAGAGCAGAACTAGGGTTTCAAGCAGGGCACAGACTCCCTCTGTTTGGTATGGGAACAATTCCATTTAAATCCAGGGATGCGAGAGCAGCAGATTATGTTGCTTTTCATTACTGGGGCAGCCCCACATTTTTACAACTCTTTGGTTCAGACTATTACTGGGTGTCCCTGCCCCAAGCTTGCTGTTGGTAAGATCCCTGGAAAATGCCCGTTCCATATGCAAAACTCTCCAACGGTTTCCCCTCACACACTTGGAATAAAATCTACAGTCTTGTCCATGGTCCACAGGGCCCCACGGGGTCTGGCTCATGGCCGCCTCTTTCCTCCCTTTGCCACCCACTCCTAGTTGGCTCCTCTCCAGCCACAGTGGCCAACAGCTCCTCAGATGTGCCAAGTTCCCTCCCCTTCTGGCTTGGCTCTTTATCCGGAGCACTCTTCCCAGCTATCCACATGTCTCTGTCCCTCACCCGCAAGTATTGACTCAAGTTTCACCTCCTCACTGTACCTTTCCCCGAATGCCTATCTCTTCAACCTCACCAAGGCTTGCTTTCTCCTTCAAGGCACTGTCACTAACATATAATCCATCTGTTTGGTGATTTGATTCATTGCCTATCTTTTCCCACTAGACTGTAAACTCCCCAAGGGCAGGGAACTCTTCTGTTGGGTTCATTGTTATGCTCTCATTATCTAGAGAAGTCCCTGGTCCAGAGTATGTGCTCAATAATATTTGGGGGAAAGAAAAAGTCACTACCTCCCATCCTTGTTCATCTATGGATGATAAAAGACGGTAACAATTCGTTGGTTTTTCTCAGCTGTATTGACGTCATAGGTAATGTCAATTAGAATATAAAGTCAAAATTAAAATAATGAGGATAATTATGTGACTCTGAGATAATGTCTTCTGAAAGCAAAAGCAGAGCTTGGGCCTTCTCAGCTCCAACAATTAGATATTCTCCACTGGACTCTACAATTTTGAAAATTGCTCAAGGACCCTCCCTCATTAGCATCTAAAATACTGTGACTTAAAAAAGAAATACTGTGACTTGCCCAAGGTCATAGCAAGTTATTGGCAATGTTATTAGACTGGAATCCTGGTGTCGTGGCTCCCACGTTGGCACTCTGGAGTGGTGTGTGAATGCACAGTTTCCCATGGAGTCTACTCACAGGCCTGCTCTGCTCATGTTATTTTCTTAGAGGCCAATAGTAACTATAGCTATTACTTATTAAACATGTACCATGTCTGTGTTGAGTGGTTTTCCTAAAGGTGATAAGATTCCAAAAACAGCCTTTACAATTGGCACCGTTACCCTCATTTTACTAAAGAAAAAGGGGAAAAAAAAAAAAGAAAAAAAAAAAAAAAGAAAAAGGGGTACGGAGAGTTTGAGTAACTTGCTCAAGAGCTCACGGCTAGTGAGCGCCAGAGTCAGGATTTTAACCCAGGTTTTCCTGCTTCAAAGCTTATGTTCTTTGTTATACCTTACTGCCACGACACCCAGTGCCTTGTCTTGACCTGGAGTGGCGGTCATTTAAAATTATTTCAGTGATGGACCCTTTCCCCTAAGTAGGCAGGTTACAAAGAGTATTGCCTCTTTAATCCACTGCTTTCTAAACCCCAGGGGAGTCAGGAGACAATCGCAGAAAAAAATGTCTGGGAAGGTGGGCAGAGCTCCTTTAGAGCAGGATGAACTCTTAAGCTCAAGTTATTTCTACAGTCACCCAAACCCCCTTAATTTTCCACAGCTTTTCTACTTCCTTCCTTAGTTCATCCTCCTCTTTTACCCACACTATATATTATTTATGTCACAATGATCTGGAAGTTTTTCTATCTGAGAATCACATTTTTGGCTATTTTTAAGGACTACACAATCTTCTCTTTCATAAAAGTCGCCTCTCTGAGCATTGGCAGATGGAGAATATCTCAAACAGTGGTCACAAATGTTTAGAATCTATAAAGGTTATACCTATTGCCTAAGGAATATTTGGTTTCTGATAATGGACTTGTAACAAACACCTATCATTTAAATACTAATTACTATGATTTATATTGAATTCTCATTGGCTGCCTCACCAGTTGATGTTCCAGAAAGTCCCTGCTGAGTGAAAGACACAGAATCATGTCTGGCATTGAGATGTTAAAAAGAAAACAGTACACTTTGTTCTTTTGGCGCGTTCCCATTGAACTGACAAATCTGTTGAGCTGGGGAAGCTTTGTTTAAGTAAAGGAATAAGGAATGATTTAGTTCATGTGACAGTCTAAATATGTTATTTCCAAGATGGGCCAGCAGGAAGATGTCTGACCTCTTTTCTCTAAAGGGAAGAAGTATAGCTCCGTGAGAAAAGCGTGAACTTTACGAGGAGAAGGAATGTTTAATTCCAGTGTCATTGTTCGTTATTATTATTGCTGCTGTAAGTAACAATAACAAAAATAGTATAGTTTACGTCACACATATAAGCGGTATTCTAGATGCTTGCCTGGATTACCTTATTTAATCGCCACAACAATTCTATGATGTATTATCATTAGGTATTATTAGTCATCTCCATTTTATAAGTGAGAGGATTGAGGCTTAGATTGTGAATCAGTCAGGGTCCTGGCAGGCAGCAGAATTGCATTCGGACAGTTCCAATAAGGAACGTTGAATAAAAAGACCCATTACAGGGGTGGAGCAGGGATAAGGGAACCAACAAACGCAGATGAGGCCCTGAGGACCGCAGCCTCGGTAAACTATCACCACCCCTAGGGCTGAAAGGGCAAAAGGAGAAAACAGGGAGTGCTAGCACGTGGAAGAGGGCTGTGTGGTGGGAGCTGATGTCACAGGCATGTGCTGCAACAGCCAGAAATGTGCCATCACGTCAAGGAGGAAATAGGGAGGAGCACCTCAAACTCCCTCTCTTCTTCCCCGATCTCTCGTCCATGCCTCGTGCTGACGAGATCTCATGGGAAGCCAGAGGGCAAGGGAGGAGGATGGTTTGCAGATCAGATTTCCTGGGCACAAGCAACTTAGAGGATGAGGAAAATGACCGGAGGGCTGGACACTCTGAAGAAGCAGAATGGACCCTTTACCCAAAATTCGGTTTGGATATTGAGACTGATGATACCACCCATACACTAAGAGGGAATGAAAAGTTTTAACTCATGTAAGCAGGTTTTCTGGGAGAGCATGGCTGCCCCAGGCAGGTACAAAAATGGCTTGAGGGAGCAGGGAAAGGAGACGGGCTTGGTATTTTTATGGCGGTTTGGGGCTGGGGCCAGAGTGAGGGTCCCCATGCATGATTTAAACTTCCAGCCAGCCCCAAAGAAGGCAGCACCCAGGCCTTCTGCTCAGCTTGCCCAAATGTAGGGCTGAAGGAAAAGGAGAGGTGGAGTCTTAAAAGCTCAGATTCTTTGTTATAAGGCATCAGATGGTGATTTAACCAACAGAGACAGAGAGAGACTCGGTGTTGTGCCCTAAATCACTTAACTACTACTAAGTGACGGAGCTGGATTTTCAACCCAAGTCAGTCTTTGGCCAAAACTCATGCTATTTACTACCACATTAACTGGCCTTGTTTTCTTGAGCAAATGACTTCACTCCTCTGAGCCTTGGTTTTTCTCATCCATAAAATGGAAATCATGTCCCTGTGTCTGGTCCACGTCAGGTAATGACAATGATTATCGTTAGCCCTTTTGTTTGTGTAGGCCCTTGTTCTTGCTGACATTCCTTCCCACTCCATCAGGGTTGGGTATGCTGGTATTCTAGTGTCTCTTTAGGAAAAGTCTGGCACATATTTTGCCCCTCTTTCCCCAAGGAGCACATCCTTGGGTACCAAACTATTACCTTTTTCTCAAGATAAGGGTGAGAAGAATCATCTTGCCAAATGAATCAACAGACCACTGTAACATCCATCTTCCTGGTAAGCTTCAGAAAGGAAGCTGCAAAGCTTCATTCAGACACCACAGCAATGGGACTGAGGAGCTGAGAAGGGAAAGGGACCCCAGTCTATCCTTGGCTATCAAATTTGAAATATTGTCTTTCTAAGATGTTGGGTAAGAAAAAGTGTGAGACGGGCAATTTTACTATATAGTGATCTTATAATGTCATGTGATTCTAGAATCTCCTATTTCTCTAATACTATTCCAGCTCACACATCCCATGGGTTATAAGGTGTTTTGCACATAATCTCTTCTTAATTCATCTTTGTTGAATTAAAACAAACACATTAAAGATTGTTTTGAACCAATGGCACATCAACTAAGCCACCAAAGGCTTATGTGTTTTGTTTTGTTTTTTTTTTTAACAATGAGGGTAACAAGATTAATTATAAAATAAAGGGTGTTTCAGAAAGTATTTTGCTAGCACCATCTTTTTACATGTGGGAACGGAAACGATTTCTGAAAAATTCCAGGTCCCTCGACTGCATGCATATGAACAATTGATTAATCAGGTGATGACATCAACCCACAGCCTGGGATCCAGTAGGTACAGGGTCTGCAAATGCCCATTCTTTCAGCCAAGGGGCTAAAGATGTAAGGCAAAGATTACTCTCAAAAAGCTGTGATAGGAACTTTACCAAGAATTTTAAAAATCATCATTGAAAAAAACAAAACAAAACAATCCTGGCCTTTGTCCTTCAGCCAGCCGTCCTGTTGTGGATGAGAACAGATGCTACCCTGGCTAAGTAAAAAGCACAACATGAGCCTTTTTCTTTCTGCTTTTTAAACCAGAAAACACCATCCATGGCAGGCCAAAACAAGACAGGTGGCATCCATTCGAATTGGAAATGAGGCACAGAGATAATAGATTGTGGGATCCGCTGTGACCAGCCTCAAGGGAGTGGCTCCGGTCAGAGGGCTCATTGTTTTTCTCTTTTAATGAGCAGACTCTATAAAATGTACAGCTCCTGATGCCACTTTGATTCCCTAAGTTTTATTAATCATTCTTTTGTGTGCTCTCATTTGCACAATTTACTTTTGATGAACCATGAGTGTTCATCATGACTGGACAGGGCTGCCTTTCACAGAGACCCTGGGCTTTCTGTGAAGCAACAAAGGAAGAAGTGATTTATGTGGGATGATTCCCAAGGAGTCTGGGGAGTTCTGGAAGTACCTGTGTCACCTCCTTGGCACAGTCCCTTAGAATCCAAGAACCTTTAGAGCCGGGGGAGTTGGCATTTACAGATGAAGAAAGCTAGAGGATCCTCAGCTGTCTTCTGAATGGGAAAGGCAAAACTGTGTAGCACGGTGAGCAGGCAGTGGGCCTTTCTGACCCTCCATCAGTGTCCTGTCTTCTTTCTGCCATCCTAGGATGATGTCCATAGTAGTCCCTTGCTGCTCTGCCTTCCTGGTCCCTTGCTTCATGCGAAGTAGGGTGGGGAGAGTTGGGGGAACAAGGTCCATGTTTCAGATTTCCACCCTTTAACATTGTTCCTCATCTTTATATACACAACACTGACAACAATACACCCACACTTGCTGGCGCTCTGGACTCACAGAGTGGTTTCCCTGTTGAAGGAAAGCTCTCACCTAAAACATTAATGCCTCTTTATGGTGTCTCCTTTCTAGCCATGGTAAGGGTAACTTGGATATTTTCACAGCATCTTCTGTGCTCATAACCAAAGCAGGGTGAAGTGGATTTTAGTTATCAAGAAAGAAGTGGTTTTGAAACTATTTGGGAGTAAGGAATATCTTTCTGTTTCTCAGAGCCCCTCAAATGAAGCCTCAAGGACTTGGTGTTAGGCAGTGTGGCCCCTTGAAAGAAAAATGGGAGCTGATATGTATCAAGAAGCCCAAGGTTTTCATATCTTTTGATCTAGTAGCTACAACTCTAGGTTATCTACCCCAAAGAGGAAATATTCAGAAATACAGACAAAGCTTTATGTGTAAATATGTTTGTTGCAGTAGTGTTTTTTAGCTGGGAAAATAATTACTCTAAGGGCTAGCAAATAATCCCTTTAAGAGAGAAAACTGCCTTGGGTTAGGGTCACAACTTCTGGGGTAGTTATGGATATAAAGATGAGGCCCTCTGGTGATGGACAAGAACAGACAAAGAGGTAACTCAACTTCTCTGCCTATGATGTTTATGGGAATCTAGGGGTCAGGAAAAGTTGACAACAGAACAGAGAGGGGGAAGAAAGGTGAATTAGGAAGAGAGCATCTGAAAAGGGGGTGGCTGAGGAGCTACATAGACATATCTGGGCTTGGGGCACCTGGCTGGCTCAGTCAGTGGAGCATATGACTCTTGACCTTGGGATTGTGAGTTTGAGCCCCATGTTGATTGTAGAGATTACTAAAAAAATAATAATAAATTAAAAAAATAAGGAAATATCTGGGCTTATGGGTATGTTGAGGGAGTAGGTAGCCTTTTAGGTATCAATCTGTATAAGTCTATTTGAAGGGGGGAAAGGAGACAAGTTGGATGGGGAAGACAGAGGTATCTACTTGGGTTCCTCCCTGGGCAGAGCACTAAGGCTTAAGCAGAATTATTATTTTCACAGAGGACTTCTAGAGCCTTGCTACTCTAAGCATGTGCTGGGGTCAGCAGCGTCAGCCTCACCTGGGAGCATTTAGACCCACCCAAGACCTCGTGAACCGAGATCTGCATTTTAACAAGATCCCAGGTGATTTGTGTGCACATTGACGTTTGAGAAGTGCTGCCCTGGGAGACCCAGGGTATCCAAGTACAACTCAGGAGTGAGAAAGAGCAGCATCCCCCTATATCTGCCTAGAGCATTGCTCTGGGTTGGGACCCAGTACGGGAGGGGCCCACCGGGGCCTTGGATTCTCATGAAGGGTGAGCAGCAGTTAGAGCACAGTCCTCCAGTGATTTTTCAGAAGGTGGAAACACGTTAAAAGGACTAAGAGAAAAGCATGCAGAGATGACCTCAGAACAAACATGAGATATGCTGGGAGGTCTCAAAAATAATACTGAGCTTTGGAGAAGGGAGGGATCTTATGTCACACACAAGCCCTCTTTGGGGTTCATACTGTCAACAGGACCACTGGAAAGGCCTTGGGAAGACTCAGTGGCAGGTGCAGCTAGTATGATCTTCGTGAGAAGCCATATATATAGACAAAGGAATATTACATTGCCTATAATATTGCTCTTAAAATATGCTCAGAAAAAATGCTGGAAATGAAATGCACCCCGATCTCTGTGTGATTTCAGATTTTACTTTCATACATTTTTGTACTTTCCAAATTTTCTACAATGATCATAGGTAAATATAAGTAGAAGCAATGCAGCCAAATGTAAATAGTGCCTGTTTTTGAATAGTAATAGTGTGGATTTAGCCCTCCTTTTTCATATTTTTTTGTATTTTCCGAAGTTTGTCCGTGACTGTTAATATATTTGTCATCAGAAGGGAAACAAAATGAGGCATAAGATGTGGAATCAAAAGACCTATGTTCCAGATGGACCCTTAATAGTTGTGTGTCCCATAGTCACAGGACCTCGTTCCAAGTCTCCTTGCTCAGATGTAAATGGGACATTGTCACAGATCTTAAGGGCTAAGAAGATAATGGGTGTGGAGGACTTTGTGAATGGCAAGTGCTACACAAATGTTAGTTCCGAGGCTGGCTTGATCCTGTAGAGCCCCTCCTCAGAGCTCTTTCAGCTCCTCCCTTTGGCCCACCCACTGGGAGGTCAGTGGAGAGTGTCTGGCTTCAGCTCCAGCAAGGGTCTTTTCTCTCACCACTGCGTGGTTACAAAGGCCCAACATTCTTCTTCCCCTTTGACTAATTTGACTGAGATAGAATTCTCTAACATTCCTTAATAAAATGCCACCTACCATCTGTCAGGCAAGAATAGCATTTCTCATTAACGCCACCGTTAGAACTGGGCCAAGAAGCTTTCTGCTGAATCCTCATTGCCTGGTCTAACAGTGGCATTCTTTAGACAAATGGTTTGGGTTTCTATATGAAGAATTATAATTCCAGTTTTAGACAAGAGCAACGGTAACAAGAAACCCAAAAAGGATAAATCTCTAAAATCTTGAATAGCTCTCTGAAATGACACTAGTTAGTTAGAGCTAACAAATAAATAGAAGAGTCCGTAAGTCCAATTCAATATATATGGAAAAGCTTCCTCCTATACAGACTGAAATGTTTTGTAGAGATCTTCACACATAGAGCCACCTTGGTCCTCTAAGCCCAACACATAAGCCATGTAAGGTTGCTGGGTCCAGAAGCATTTTTGACTTGCAGTCTGGAGTGCTGCAATTCAGGACAATCAGCAAGCTGAGCAGAGAGGCCTCATGTCCCTTGCTTTCTCCTAATATGTATAGATGTGACGGAAAAACCTGACAGGCGCTGGCTTAGATGGGTGCTTGGAGGTAGGTCACTCCCCTGGTGATCCAATGTCTGAGGACCAAAGTCCCTACTGACTCTACTTTTAAACTTTGCCAGACAGAGAGATCTAGGGCAGGATTAGCTCTTCCTCAAAGTTTTAGGGAGATTTCTTCCTTTGCCAATGTGGGATGCCAGGCCTTTTGTTAAGACAGGACTGTAGCCCAGCTCTCTGATTTATTTCTTAATGGCCACAATCCTCGTCAAATACAGGCTAGCCCATTTGCTGACCTACATGCCCTTGCTTGTAGTCAATGTGGTGGTCAACAATATTGACTGGGCCAGCTCTTCCTGGGGGTTGGCCAGGCAGACTCTCTTCCTACTTGATGTCTGCTGCTGTTTCATGGGGCTTGGCTGGGCAGAGACTCAGAGAGGCAGCTGGGGAGGAAGGCCTGCCAGGTGGTGGGGAGACCAGAGACGGTTGTTGGCACACAGATAGCCCGTTAACTTCCTACCCATCAAGGCGAGGAAGCAAGACAGCTTCTCTCCTCCACCATCCGTGTCCTTCAGGCTGCACATGGTCCTGTTATTACTTGTTTTTCCCTCCAGGATGTAGCTGATGTTAATTTCCACTAGTTTGCATCTGGAATAAAAAAGGCAGTGGGTTCATGATAGAGGGGACACTGTATATTTTGTCATTGGTGGGTCTTGAAAACTAGACTCTGGGCTTCTGCAACTTGGGGAGAAAGGTCTGGGGCACAGGGAAAGATCATACAAAAAGCAATACTAGCTATATTTTTAGTGACTCTCATTTTCTAGCATTGAGATGGGTGCTTTATATGTAAATTTTGGAGAATCTAATGTAGTAGAATATGCAAATATGATGACATTATTGATTTCTGCTGCTCAGAAGATGCAAGCTCTTTGTTCCTAGAGGATGGGAGGCCACTACTGCTTTTCTAAAGACCGAGCTTTCTTTCCCTTAGGAAAGATAAACCAGCTCTTTGCTGGTGATGGGCCATTGGCTTCATCCAGCACTTCTCCCCTAAAGCTACTAAACCTTGTGAAACCAAAGGGTAGGAAGATGTGCTTTTTTTCTTTCTAAAGGTTGAGAAAGAAGGGCTCAAGGCAGAGGAGAGAGGAGTTTTTCAGGATTCAGGATAAGGAAAGCAGGGTGGTTGGTACATTCCAAGAGGTAAAATATGAGCCTATTTGTACCCAGCATTCTACAAGCTGCTGGAGCTTGGAAGGAAATGGCTCAAGGTTGCTGTAATTCAAAAGCAATTAGTCCCCAAGGCCAGCTAGGCATGAAGAGAGTACAGCCCCCAGCAGGGCCAGCTGCCTGGGACAAGGCTGTGTGAGTGTAGCAAAAAGCCTCCTCTAAGGTGATCTCAGTGAACTGATAACCTGAGGCCTCTCCTCTGGATTTCCTTGATTATTCCTGAATTACCAGGTCAAGGGGTTAGGAACCGTAAAAACATGACAGATTATTAGGCTGCTCATGACACTGGTAAAGGTAGAAGGGGACCTGGATTTGACATAACTCAGAAAAAAGTAAAACAACAACAATAACAAACTGTGACAGTCCCAACAGGCAAAACGAAACTCTACATTTTGGAATCAATACAGAGGTGGTAAAACTGTAAGGAAAAACAAAGGAATAATTATGAGGAAAGTCATATGGGAGGGAGGCTAATGTGATGGGGAGTAGCCGTCTAGACGGGATTGCAAGACAAAGTACAAGACACCACTTAAATGTGAATTTCAGATAAATAATAATATTTTAGTAGAAGTATTTCCCAAATATTGCATGGGACGAACATACACTTAAAAATAATTAACCATTTTGGGGTGCCTGGGTGGCTTAGTTGGTTAAGCGACTGCCTTCGGCTCAGGTCATGATCCTGGAGTCCCAGGATCCAGTCCCGTATTGGGCTCCCTGCTCGGCAGGGAGTCTGCTTCTCCCTCTGACCCTCCCCGCTCTCGTGCTCTCTCTCTCTCTCTCATTTTCTCTCTCTCAAATAAGTAAATAAAATCTTTAAAAAAATTATCTATTTTTTATCTGAAATTCTGTTCCTGGAGTTTTAAAAAAATTGTTTATTTAAGGATTTATTATTTATTAATAAAGATTATTTATTATTTGAGAGAGAGAGAGCACGAGCGGGGGGGTGACAGTGGGAGAGGGAGAAAGAGAATCTCAAGCAGACTCCCTGTTGAGTGCAGAGCCCCACTTGGGGCCCCATCCCACGACCCTGAGACAATGACCCTGAGCCGAAATCAAGAGTCAAATGCTTAACCAACTGAGCCACCCAGGCACCCCTCAGTTCCTGAATTTTAATTTGGTAAATCTAGCTGCTATACTTCTGAGGTACTAGCAATCTTCTATTTTGTGACCATGGCTATTCTATATTTTGACTGTGGGTCTTCACTTTTTTTTAAATGTACATACATGTTTTATATGCTCTTCTGTGTATATATTATCTTTCATAATAAATTTTTGTTAAATGTTCTCACTTCTCAATGAAGCGGGGGAAATAGGAGGGGTAGACGAACCATGAGAGACGATGGACTCTGAAAAACAAACAGGGTTCTAGAGGGGAGGGGGGTGGGAGGATGGGTTAGCCTGGTGGTGGGTATTGAGGAGGGCACATTCTGCATGGAGCACTGGGTGTTATGCACAAACAATGAATCATGGAACACTTCATCTAAAACTAATGTTGTAATGTATGGGGATTAACATAAGAATAAAAAAATGAAAAAAAAAAAAAGACTAGCTAATTCAAAAAAAAAAATGTTCTCACTTCTCAAATATTGTGAAACAGTTTTTACTAATTAAAAAAATCATCTATTTACCCTGTCCCTCCTCCTCTCCCCCATAAATGTTATGATATGAGTAGAAAATGTGTTCATATTATAGATGAGGAAATTGAGGCTTAAAAGTTGAATAACTTGTCCAAGGTCACTAGAACTGGTAAGTGGTAAAATCGAGTTTGAACTGGAGTCTGTCAGACCCTAATGTCTGTGCTCCTCACCACTGTAAAATGCCTGTGTTATAAGACAAAAACAAAACACCCGGCAAAACCCTAAAAACAAAAAACATAGACCAAAATCTGGAAACTTGCAAATATGCTCGTCCTTAGAGCAAGAGATGGTTGAATCACTCTGACAACGGGGTAATGAGTAAAAAGTTTTGTAAAAGAGAACAGAAGGAATCAATAGACACCAACACTGAGATGTCACATCTGTTGGAATTATCTGACAAGGATTTTAAAGCAGCCATCATAAAAATGCTGTGACAAGCAATTGTGAATGTGCTTGAAATAATGAAAAAAAGTCTCAGCAAGAAAAAAAAATAAAGGAACCAAGTGAAAATTTTATAAGCAAAAAATACAATAAAAATAAAAATTGAAAATGTAATGGGGTTCAACAGCAGAATGAATAGGACAGAGAAGGAATCCATGAATTTTAAGATAGAATAGGAATTATCTAATCTGAGCAACAGAGAAAATACAGGCTAAAAAAAGATAAAATGAACAGAACCTTTCAGGGACCTGTGGGACTATAACAAAGGATCTGACATCCGTGTCATCAAAGTCTCAGAGACAAGAAAGAGGGTAAGATGGAAAAAAGTACTCAGAGAAATAATGGCTGAAAACTTCCCAAATCTGACAAAAAACGAGAAACATCCAAAGAAATCCACACCAAGACACATTATCAAACATCAGAAAACTAAAGGCAAAAACAAAAAAGCAGCAAGAGAGAAATGCCACTTTACCAACACAGGAAAAAAGGTTTGAATGACAGTGGATTTCTCATCAGAAACTGGGGGTGTGGTGGGGGGAGGGGCAGAAAGAAGTGGCACAACATTTTTCAAGAGTTGAAGGACAAGAAGTGTCAACTCCGAATTCTGTATCCTATGAAATTATCCTTCGGGAAGAGAAGGATTCTTCGATGAAGGAAAACCAAGAGAATCTGTCACTAGCAAACCTACCCTGAAAGCATGGCTAAAGAAAGTTCTTGAAACAGAAAGGAATGAATCTTAGAGCATCTGGAAGGAAGAGAGAAAAAAGGCAAGAGTAAAAATATGAATAAATAAAATAGACTTTCCTTAAGTTTTCTAAATTATACTTGTCAGGCAAGCAAAAAGCATAACATTGTGTGATGTGGATTTCAATGTATGTAGGTGAAATATTTGAGACAATTATATTGTGAATCATGGCAATAGGCAGGGGCCAAGAGGGGACTTAAAGGGAGGTAAGACTTCTACACTTCACTCGAACTGGTAAGATACTGGTGCCAGGAGATCTTTGTGGTGATGTGTATCTTGATTGGGCTTGTGCTTACAGAAATGTATACATGTGATAAAATGGAACAGAACTATACACATACAATGTATCAGTGTCAACTTCCTGGTTTTAATATCATGTTAGAGTTATGCAAGATGTAACTACTGAGGTAATTAGGTTAAGGGTACATGGGAACTCTCTGTCATATCTTTGCAATGTCCTGTAAATCTCCAATTATTTCAAAATAAAAAGTTGAGAGAGAGAGAGAATGAGCAGAGGACTACAATTCTCATGTTCTATCAGCTGTAGTTGTTTGACTTTAGGATGTCTAGGAAAAGCCCAAGTGCTCTTAAGACATCTGAGTTCAGTTCTGGCTGGATAGAGACTACACTAACCAAACTGAGGTGTCTGTGGTCAGCCAGAAACAAGATGATTTTGTGCCTAGAACACATGTTGGTTTCCTGTGCCCTTTCAAGGGAATCAATATACTGATTTCCATTTACCTAGCCGTATGTGGTCAGGACACGGTTTATTTAGAGATGCCCCTTCTCCCTCTGCATCAAAAGACAGGGAGGGGGCTAAATGGGAGGCGCACACACACAGCCTTCCTAGAGAACAGGTCACAAGAGAAAGAGCCTCTTTGGAATTTCCTCTTCTTCCTCCTCTTCCACTGTGCCCACGGTCCAGCCCACCCACCGTCTCGCCTATCCAGATAATGTGCACGGCATGTACACTCAGACCCTCTGTAATCCATCTCAGCTCCGCCTCCTAATTATACTTCCCATTGTCCCACTCCTTTCTTTTTTCTTCCGTTCTTTTTTTTTTTTTAAAGATTTTATTTATTTATTTGACAGAGAAAGACACAGCGAGAGAGGGAACACAAGCAGGGGGAGTGGGAGAGGGAGAAGCAGACTCCCTGCTGAGCAGGGAGCCCGATGTGGGACTCGATCCAGGGACTCCAGGATCATGACCTGAGCCGAAGGCAGTCGCTTAACCAACTGAGCCACCCAGGCGCCCCCCACTCCTTTCTTTATCCATTGCCTTCTTCCTCATCCGAGTCACCTTCACTGCCCATGTGAACTACTTAAATACTCTCTTCTCTGTCTCCTTCTTCTGTCTTACACCCTTAAAGTCCATTCTCCACACATCAGCTTGATATTCTAACAGCGTACGTCAGGTCACGCCACACCCCTGCTCAGCACCTCTAATAGCTCCCCTTGTACTTGGCATAAAGTTTGCACTTACTACCCTGGCCTGCAGGATCCTGCATGACCTGGCCCCTGCCTCTTTTCCTGACTTTATCTCAGCGGTTCACTTGGTCTTAGGTACACTGGGCCGCTTTTCTGTTCCTTCAGCCCACCCCCAAGCTATTCCCATGGGAAGGCCTCACCCCTCCCCTCAGAATAGGCTTCTTGCTGCTCTTTGTGCTGCTGGTCCTTCTGAGCCTGCGCATCACAGCCGGAAAGCCCCACATCTGAGTGGCCTTCTTTGACGCCCTGCCTACAGCAGCTCCCACCTCACTGACTACCCACCACATCAGCCTATTCATTTTCTCCAAGCACTTATTATGTTTTCTAGTGATCCTAGCTGTTTTCTTGTTTCTTGTCTGTCACCCTCCCAGAAAGTAGGCTACATGAGGGCAGGGAGTCTGCATTCCCAGGCACTGTAGCAGCCCCAACTCAATAAATGTTGATCAAAAAAGTGAATGAATAAATAAATGAATGAAGAATTATAGACTGTGAGACCTGGCAGGGACTTTCTTTCCCCAAGACAAGAAGCCCCCTGGGGACACGTGGAAGATGCTGCAGAGAGAAGATAATGACAATGATCTGTCCTGTGTCTGTAGCACCTTGGAGTTTAGAGAGCATTTTGAATGATCGTACCTTCATTCAACAAATAAGAAGTGCTTCCGGGGGCTCACGCAGCTCGCAGCAGCCAGGAGCCTGGATCGGGGAGGACAGTTCAGCTTGTCAGTACACAGAAGTCTGGCAGAGGACTTTGGAACAAGTGTCCCCACCGCTGCCAGCCGCTGGGCAGCCGTCCCTGCTTACCCAGCAGCAGGGCCTCCAGGCCGGCTACACCAACCACATCACCTGAATCTCTAGCAAAGCTGAGGAAGAATTCCCCAGGGAGGGAAAAGACCTCAAGAAGCAATGGAGACATACCAGTGGGATGTGGAGAGAAGAGAGACAGAAGCAGGAAGATAGATGGTAAATAAAAAAATGGAAGCATTTTTAAAACTGAGCTAGGGTCCTGGAGGCTTCCGTGTGTCAAACCCTCACATGTGCTCAGTCATTCCAGGGAACGGTCAGAGCAGGACCTGGTCTCTGTCCCCTGGAGAGCCTCACGGTGCTGAGAACACAGAGGGGTGCCCTCGCCCTGCTGCTGGATGGTGGGCTCCCATATGGTTCTCTGTTTCCTCTGTCTGCAAAGATTGGATAATGGTGAAAGAATTTCAAAAGGGACTATTTGTTGTCGCTCTTCTCTTGTTTCCAGAGTCCTAGTATTCAAGTGACTAACAATCCCAGTCTCCAAAAAGCCTCCATTTGAGCGAGAATGTTAGCACAGAAATTCCACTTGCATATACCTTTAATCATGTGGCAAATTACCTTATTAACCACCAGGGAGTCTAGTCTTATTACTTAATTAAACCATCTCTTTCTTTTTTTCTTATTAAAACCACATGGGTTGAAACTTCTGTGTGGTTTTAGATTCTTTTCCCCTTCTTTGGATGTCTGTGTAATGGCCGCATAAAAGAATTTCTGTTATTTTGTGTTGATAACTAAAGGGTACGTAATATGAACTAAAAGTGGGGACCGGGGGGCATGGTAGAGATAGTCTGGATAGGCTCACCCTGGCCAGTGACGTAACAGCCACTTGGGTGGTATGAAAGTCTGAGATGTGTACCCGTCACTTAGTGCTTCTCTCGCCAAAACATCTGGAATACAAAATCCTGTCATTAGACAGCCCACATGTTAGAAAAACAAAAGAAGAGAGGGGGAAAAAAAGAGAGAAAACTCAGTCCCCCAAAATGGCTGGATAAAGCCTCATTATTACTGGTAGGAAATTAGACATTTAAGGTTATACTTCAAAGCAACTATTTTTATTACAAGAGGCTCAACATTTTGATTTATTGGGCAGCAGAACAAGATTGTGACAAATATTTCCACCTCAAAGAACAGACAAATCAGGCCTCTAAGAAGTCATATATTAAGTAGTTTAAAAATAAAGTTTGTTGCAACAATAGTCATAATGATGGAAACTGCATGCTTTTGCTCATAGCCCCAAATAAATGGCTGCTTTAGCATACTTGCCAAGAAGAAGAAATAATTTAATCTTGTGGGAATTTTCTTCTAATCAAAGGAAAGTACTAAAATTTTGTAAAACGAAACAGCTGAAATTGTGAGTTAGTCTGCGCTACCTTTCTTCAAAGGTCACCACTGAGCAGAGCAGGGCCTGTTTACAATCCTCTATCTCAGTCTGAGCTACACCATTCAAGAGAGATGTTAAGAATGTAGGATGGGTTCTGAGGAATCTATAAAGATAATTAAAGAATAAAACATAGGGTTTTGAGACAAAGCTGAGGAATTTAGAATATTCAGCCTTGTTAAACACACACACACACACACACACAACCTAGAGGGTTAGGTTATTATCCATTTTATATAGAAGTGGTATGCTGCCTTAACTGGTGACCACCTTAACCCATCTCCGTCTGGACATGACCTTCTTTCTTAAGACGTGGACAGTTCTGATTAGGTTAGATAAAGTCAGAGGAAGGCTTCAGGGAGAGTGTACACAACTGAAATTGGAAAATGAATTTCTTGGACAGGCTGTAAAGCTGTCTTCTCTGTAGGTCTCTGAATAAAGAAGCACTTGTCTGCCCAGGTGTGGGAACAGAGTTTCGTGGAAAGACCAGAGGCTGTTGATGTGAGGCTCATAGCTTGGGGTCTAGTCTCAACTCTGCTGTTAATGAACTCTGTGACTTCTGGCCAAATCACTGAACTTCTCTGGGCCTTGGTTTCTCATCTGTAAAGTGAGACTGGACTAGGAGATCTAAAAGACTTCATGCATCAGATTGCAATTCTAGGAGGAAGACAGAATGATCATAGGAGAGCAAGAAGGTCCTTCTTTATTTTATTCTTATGACTCTACTTGCTTGGGAGGGAAGTTTAAGCATATGTGCACAGGTGTGTGTGTGTGTGTGTGTGTGTGTGTGGATGTGGTCATAGTGGAGGAAGGGGAATGGAGACTGTATGCAACATAAGTATGTTCATAAAACTGTAGGCATAATTTGAACTTACGTAAATTACTTTCCCCTTTAAATGCCATGTAAAGAAATTCTAAAGATGAATGCTTTGTAAATTGAATAATTAGTGCCACATGTATTTGTTTTGTAAGCATGCATTATCATTGGTTGGGGGCCCGCTGCAATTCTGAATACCATGGTGAGTTCCATCAATGTGTGTATGAATTAGCTTCTAGGTGACGTAGCGCTGAATGCTTCCCCAATTTATCCTAAGAAGTGGGATGATGGAGCTTCAACAAAGTGGGCCTACCATGCTGCCGAATTCTAATCTATTTCTTAAATCATCCAAGGATAAGTAAATCTTGCTCAGTACCCTTTTTTCCCTTCCTTTTAAAGGTCCTTCACTGAGTACAGCATTGCTAGCACTTCATAAAGTCTCAGAAGATCTTGGAGAGATGGGGTCCTGGGGAGTGGGGAGAGAGGAAGAAAGCCGGCCCAGGGCTATCATGCCCTCCAATGGCTCCCCCAAACTCATCAACTGACAATGATTGGGCTCCCAACTCTGGACTTCAAGACATTTGGAAAATGTTCATAAACATGTTCAGAATCCCATGGTGTAAGTAAAACATTTTTATAAGATTATAAAATAAAGAAAACTGGCAACATTTTGTTTGAACAAGTGTACTGACGATTTCTTTTCCTAAGGTGAGGGACTCAAACAAGTCTTAGTAATTGCTCTTAGGGAATTTGGCCTCTTAATTTTTGAAAACACAATAAAATACATGCAAATCTCTAAACCTTGTAGATGACAGATCCTAAACTTCAGACATATGTGGAGAGAATCTGATTGAAAGGGGACCCTGCTCACGTTATAGTTTGAGAAACAGAATTAAAACGGAGACAATAGGATTCTTGCTTTGATCTTTGGTTGTGGGGAAACATGAGAATTTGGGAGGATTTCTTCATCCAGAGAACTCCCACAGACTTCTCTAGGAGGTAAGTAGGCCTAATCATTCATAAACTAGTTGTTTCCAGAAGAATGAAGCATAAAATGTCATTGTTGTGGCTAATTCATATTAATTGCCACTATTAAAAGTTCAAAGCTTAAAAGCAAAAAAAAAAAAAAGGGGTGGGAAACAGCATTACTTTTTTGTGACTAGATACAATAGAAATTATACATAATTTCCCCCTTTCCCCTTTTTAAGAAATTTCCTAAAGTCCCAGGAAATCCCACCTCTGTTGGGATTTGTGCATGGGCTGGAGAAGACAGCAGGGAGGAGACCTGTGTGGCTGGAGACCCTCAGTTTTTCTCCTCTGGCTTTTGTTTACTAGTTTCAAAGGCATTCCTCTTAGTGAGGCCATCAGCCGGAGTAAACGGTTTTGGAGCTCTTCTGAGAGGAGTTGGGAGAATGGGTGTTTTTTCTTCCAGGAAAAGAGAACAATAGGAGGAGATTTATTTAAGCGAGGAGTAGTGGTTCTCTGGTAACAGGCATCCCTGGGTCTCCATGTTTTCCCTTAATGACCAAGCTTGAGGAGGGGCAACAAGATCAAAGTTGCTTTAGGGCAAAATTGCTGACATTCCTGAAATAGCCCAAGATTCCTCACATCTCAGTAAGCAAGAATCAAGTTCACTCACTTGTGAAGAGGACCCACTAGAGCCTTCAGTTCTTTTGTTACCTTGACTTTTAGCTCATTGTCCTGTCTGACCTCCTCTTAAACCAAAGAGTAATGATTGCTGATTTGACCACTGTTCTCTGCATATAAAGATGTCAGGGGTCAAGATGAGTAGCTACAGAGAATCCAACGTTCCAGAAAAAAACTAAGAGAGGGCTCTATTGATGTGGTTAAATATTTAGACATGTAAAGACAGCCTGCATGTAAAAGTAATCTGAAAGAAAAATCAAAGGAAGTGAGAATCATAATTGTCCTATTGAGGTTTGAGAGGTTTCAGAGACGACAACACACACACATCATCTAAAAACCTAGAACTTTTTCAGGGTACTGGTGGGAGGATGTCTTACCTAGCAATACTATGTACCAATTTGGAGTCTGCAGTCTCTTTTCTCATTCATTAAGGATCATAATACTTTTTAATAGTCCATAATAATACCAATGGAAGAGCTCCATTTCATGTATTCTAGGTTTCCAAAAAGATGTGGAGGGGAGAAAAAACCCAAAAAGTCCAGAGTCACTCAAAATATTAAAAGTAAAATTATCTAAAGAAAAATTTTAGCATTTAAAAAATAGCAAAACAAATATTAATAAAATACCCTTTCTACATTGGAAGGTGATTTTTACAAGCCTTTGAGCAGATACATGTTTTCAATTCCCTCAGGTGAACACGGAGGCATGGGATTGAGTTATATGTATGTGTATCAGAAACTGACAAACTGTTTTCCAAAGTGCATTCCCAAGAGCAATGTATGCAAATTCCAGTTGCTCCACATCCTTGACAACACTTGGTATTGTTAATTTAAAATATTTAAAACAATTTTGATTTACTATTTTCTGCAGCCACAAATGAAATCACAATGGTATCAGTAATTCTGAGTTTTTTCCCCCACTTGCTTATGAAGTATCTCGTTTCCCATCTTCCAAGTGTTTTGTTTCCAGGTATTTCTTGGTACTCCTAAAGAGAATCTCCTGTTTCTTGGGAACAACGTATGAGCCATCGTCTGTCCCTCACTGTGTGCCGTGGACTCCCTCTGGGCCTCAGCCACACCCACAGCCCACTGCCCCACCATGTGCCCTGCTGTGCGGAAATGCCCGTGTTCACTTGAAGCGCTGTCTTCCTATCTCCAATGTTGTGGTCAGGTTCTGCGGTGTCCAAGGGGGCCAGTTTCCATATAGCAATGGGGACATGGCTTTCCTCTCAAATCAAGGACTCTGAGGCTTAAAGTAGCACTGTCGTTGCCTGGAGTCTCACAAAGTCTCTCAGAAATCCAGCTTTTTAACTTGCTGTTTTAACCCCACTCCTTGGGGAGCTTAACAGCAGTGAAGGGTAGGGTTGAGGAACAGATAACAGGCACTCCTCCATGTGACCTGTCTCTTCATGCTCTCTCAGGGTTGAGGACACTGAAAACCTCAAATAAATGTACAAGCCCTCTCAATGTTCTCCCTAAAGCAAAATATTCCATGCCTATCAACTCAAGGCAAATGAATGCTAAAAATAATAATCAATATTATTTCAATAATAAACAATATTATCATTATTGTTTCTTAAAAATAGTTATCCCAGCCTACCAGTTCTGGATATTGATTGGCCATATTTGGGAACAAGTGGAGTTCTCTGCTTATCATCTTATAGTCATGAAAATGCAGACACGAAAAAAAAAACAAAACACCATAGACAGGAAGTGATTTTATTTGTGGTCATGTAACAAGGAAGTGGCTGCTGGACTCAGATATGGTGACCCTGAGGTCATCACTGTACAAGCTCCAATAAATTGCTGATTTCATATTCATCCATTCAGTCAAAGGAAGAATCACCTCAGGGAGGCAATCATCAGTCCATTCTGGTATTTGCATAAAGCAAATGATCAGCTTGATCAAAATGGCCACACCAATGGCCCCCAAAGAGGCTGTGTTGGCAGAGAAATGTTGCAAGGCTTCTAGAACGTATTTCTTATTAGTAATTTTGTGGTTTTGAGGTAAGAATTTAGCAAGAGAGGCTGTCATGTAACACTGGGAGACTTCTCAAAAGGTACTTCTGGGAAGTCGCTGGGAAGGTTAATGAAAATATGTGTATTTAGTTTTTTCAAAAGGATCCTGGTGTGTGCAGTAGGGGGTGTGCAATCCATCAAATCAAAGCATAATCAAAGGCATAATGTGAAGAAATATAATTATAACTTATACTTACTCTTAGAGTCCAGACCTTACCCTTGCAACCTCCCACTTCAAACTCAAATGAAAATGAAAGCAAATCTGCTATCCTTCAGACAAAGCAGCATCAGATTTATGAGTGAGAAAGTTGGGGGGGGGTCTGTGGGGAAGACTTAATTGGACGACTGAAGGACTCCAAGTATTATAGAATCCAGACCCAAGCCCTGTTAGGAAAATGCTCCCACTGATTTCCAGAAACATAATAATCCATCCAGGGAGAAAAGGATATTCCACTCACTGAGGCTATACTCCTTATTGATTACAATTCAATAGCATTCTCACATATCTGAAGATAAAGATAGAGGACACGTTTATGCTCTCTCCTTTAGTAAACAGTAAATACTGTATTCTTTTTTTTTTTTAATTTTAAGTCATCCCTATGCCCAACATGGGCTTGAACTCACAATCCTGAGATCAAGAGTCATACTTGTACTGACTGAGCCAGTAAATACTCTTAAGAAAATAAATCTCCAGGGACTGAAGCTCAGGAGTGTACTTTTAGCTCAGATTCTCTTTCTGCTCTCAAGGACAGGGTGAGGGCTGTAAAAGGTATGATTTTTCACAATCCTGGGGGCCAGGTACCAAAAATCAAACTCTCAGAAACAAGTCTCAGGAGAAAGGACAAGGAGTTGTGGCCAGTAGGAGAGAACATGCTTCACTGAAATCACACTTTAGGGTCACTTGGAGGACAGACCTGCTGGGTTCTACCTAAAGTTGTCACAAAACCTGCTACCATTAAGCCTTCTGGACCCTTTTCTGCTTACTTCCTCCATAATTCTAGTAGGTCCTGGGCCTTCCACTCCAGAAAGGTAAAGATGATTTGGCATCCAAAGACCCCTATCCCATTTCCTGTAAAGGGGCTATCAGAAAATCTCCCACATGTCTGGAGTGAACATGTCTCAGCAGGACAATGATCTCCGAGGAATCATGAGAGCCAGGAACCACAAAATCTGGGCCTGAACATGAGCTGCAACTCCGCTCCCCACTGCTAGATGTTCAGGCACAAGAACGGTCTCTCTGCCAAGCAGGTGCATCCATGCGCAGGTGGGCAGTTGACATTATTGTCACAGGGCGCCTGTGGCTGCGATGGGCAGAGAGTGGAGGCAGAGGCCGCTGCCGGCTAGTACAGGTACCTTCACAAGCACAGAAGGCAAAGCTACTGATGCGACAGGACCTAGAGTCGCTTCCTGGTGGCTCCGAATTAAGACCATGTCCCTACAGTGATTTTTACTTGGCTGGCCTAGTAGAGATTTCCACCGTGACTTCTCCAGGAATGACCGAGAGGACCTTAGAGAGGCTGTAATTACTAAGAAAATCTTAAAAGGTTTTCTGAGTCCATCTCCACTCTGTACCGAGGCACCCCCACCCCCACCCCACTCCAACACATGTACACACACACACACACACACACACACCAAAGCCCCACACGTCAGTTAGCAAAGCCAAGGAAAACCTTCCTGAAGCCAATCCTATTTGGGAAGACTGTCACTTATATTCTTCATGCCCAAGCTCTTCTTCTTTGCCAAAGGTTGCTTTGATGAACGTTAAATATGGCACCAGGAAATCATCTTGGAATTTTAAAGGGACCAGATGGTTTGAATAGGGGCTAAGAGAAAAAGCAAAGAGAAGGAAGGAATGTAATACTGAAGAAATCCCTGACCCACACGGTCAGAGTGGGCCAGGCTGCAATTTTCTCCTCAAAAAATATGCAACACTAATTGCCTCCACCCAGAGTAATTTTCCAAGCAGCAAATTAAGAAGCTTAAGAAGAAATAAACCTCACTCGGTGTGGATTAGTAGATGAGCAACTTCGTAGTGTAAGATCCTGATTGATGTGATAGAGAGTTACATGTGCGAGCTGGAGGCGGGGCTGATATTTTCTCAGAAATGATGAGCGAGCAGCCCTTCCCCCCTGAAGTGAAAAGGAGCAATTTGGGGGTTTTCTGCAAGCCTCACTAAGGAGGAGATTTATGTAAGTCAGAGGGGTTTCTAGCCAGCCCAGCCAGTGCCACTTGAAAAGCACCAGGGGCTGCTCCTAGAGACATTGTCATCCTGCAGATTTAGGTCAACAGCATTTAAATAGAGAGTTTGGGATTTTGCCCATTGATCTTTTTTTTTTTTTATCTTAAATGAGTTGATCAAGTTCTCCTCAGAGAATCATTCTTCCTCATCCTGATGCAGTGTAGTACGTGGAGAGATAAGTTCTATAAGGACTATCTCAATGGGCGACTTCCTCCGTGCTTTTCAGTCATTCCTGCCCCTGAGCTTCTCTGTTCTTGAGTTCCCATAAATGTCATCAGAGTAATCAAGGCCAGCATTATACAACACTCATTTTGTGGCAGGATTTGTTTGGGCCTCACACTGACTTTTTTAATCTTTACAACCACACCATGTAGTATTACAGTTATACCCATTTTACAGATGGGAAAACTAAGGTACCAGAGACCTAAGTAACCCACCCAAAGCTACTAAGAGACAGAGGAGATTTAAGCAGACCTTGAGGTCTGCTTAACACACATTAACAAGCATCATGCATGTTTATATACCTGTATCTTTGACCTCCCAGTATTCTCATCTGCCTCCATGGAATCAAGTTGCTCTCTTTATGAACACCCATCCACATCTTTAGCACTTTCCTTGGCCTTTCTGAGCTTCTGTTCTGTAATCTGTCTGTCTGCTGCCCAGGGTGAACTGAAGCACACCCATCTAAATCCAGATATCCTTTTTTCCCTTAAACTTGCTTCCTATCTTTAAAACTTTTGTGATTTTTACACGAGACTATATGATTAAGAATAAGAGCTAGCACCTTTGAGTGCATGTATGTGCCAGACACTGTTCCGAGCACTTCATATGTACTAACTCATTCCATCCTCCTAACAACCTCACGAAGTAGATGCTATTATTAATTCCATTTTACAGAGAAGGAAACAGATTACAGCTAGTGGGTTGGGAAGCCAGGTTTGGGCTCAAGCATTTTGGTGTAGGGCCCACGCCCTCAAGACTGAGCCGTCCTGTCTCCCAATTTATCATCAGCCTCATTCACCCAGTCTCCCATGCTCAAGACCCTGGTGTCAGACACTGATTTTTCTTTCACCAGCCATCAAATCCTTTTCTTACTTCATCCTAATATCTTCTTGCATACACCCATCTCTTTCATCCCGCGAGGTTAGAGACCCTCACTGGTCCTTAAGAGGCCCATCTAGACCACCTCCTGACTGGCTCCCCCCCTCTGATCTCCTTCTTTCCAGCCCATCCTACGTGCTGCTCCCACCTCAGTTTTCCTCAAACACTGCTTTGAACACATCATTCTCTTCCTCGAAAATCCTAAATATGTTGCTTCCCAAGTGAAGTTCAGATTTTTTTATTGAGGTCTCCACAATCTACAGAAAGTGTCAACTACGGCCCGTGGGCCATATTCACTCACTACCTGTTTTTGTTTACCTCATGAGGTAAGAAAGGTTTTTATAATTTTTAATGGCAGGAAAAAAAATCGAAAGAATACTATTTTGTGACAACCTGAAAATGACATAAAATTGAAAGTCCAGTGTTCCAAAATAAAGTTTTATTGGCATATATCTACCCTCATGTTTTACTCTTGGTCTGTGGCTGCTTCTGAGATGCCAAGGGCAGCATGGAAGAGTTGCAATGAGAGTATCAGGCCCACAAAGCCCAAGATTATCATCTGACCCTTTTCAGAAAAAGTTTGCCAAGCTATGATAGAAACCGTATTCTTCTCCACTACCTAGAAGAACTGGTGTTCTTACCAGTCTTTGAAGACATATCAGGTACTTTTCTCTCTTAGGACTTTTTCTTTTCCCCCCTCCTTTTCTCATTCTTTGGCTTCAATCAGAGATTGGCAAAGCTTTTCTATAAAGGTCCAGATGGCAAATCCAAATAGAACCCTCATGGTTTGCTAATTTAGAATAAACTGGTACAAATACTTCGTGCACCCCTTAGCAATATCGACTAGAACTGAATGTAAATATACCTTATGTAACAGAAATTACACCGCTAGAAATTACACCAACAGAAATTCTTACGCATTTAAAAACTACCACACTAAAAAGAGCAAACTACTGTTGTATACAATGAGGCATATAAACCCCATGTACGTAACATTGAACAAAAAACCAGACAGAAAAGAGTACATGCTTCCATTCATTATAAAGCTCAAAATCACATGGAACGATTCACGACATTAGAAGTTAGGCTATGGTATCATAGCTTGGTCGCCCAGGAAGCCGAAGTCTGTGTGCAGGAAGCTTCGTGGGGAGTGCTCTGGGGGTTAACGCCTGTGAGGGAATGAGGGAGAGTGGATAGGGCAGAGCGAGAAGGTGATCTGTGATAAAGTGCCAACAAAGGCTTCAGCTCACCTGAAGGGGAACTCTGAAACTGCTGTGTCCATTGGCATTGTTTTGAATTGGGATGAAGAGGTCAGGTCTCCATCCTCCCACATCAACCAGTCATTGGATGTAAGATGCCTTCAGGAAGGTGTGTGAACTTGGGTAAGGCTCCCTTCAACCCGAGGAAGTCTGAAGGGAGACTAAGCTGAGAGCATTTGGCCCCCAGCACTCCCAGTAGCTGGGGGGAATGGATGCTTCGTAGCTGGAGGGGTTTGGGTGACACCCACACAGCATCCCCAACTAGTGATGACTTCGCAGCAGAGGTAGTGACTGGAAGGCGGCACCAAGGTGGTGGTCTTCTACAGCACTGGTGATGTCTTGTTTATCCACATGGGCTTATACGGATGAACATCTATAAACTTATATGATTTTTGCACTTTTCTTTTTTTTAAAGATTATTTATTTATTTATTTATTAGAGAGTGAGCAGGAGAGAAACAGCATGAGAGGGGAGAGGGTCAGAGGGAGAAGCAGGCTCCCCGCTGAGCCGGGAGCCCGATGTGGGACTTGATCCCCGGACCCCAGGATCATGACCTGAGCTGAAGGCAGTCGCTTAACCAACTGAGCCACCCAGGCGCCCCGATTTTTGCACTTTTCTACATTACATTCTACGCCTATAAAAAAGATTATTTAAGAATGAAAGGAAGGAGTGAGCAAGAGTGTCAGAAGCTGCTGAGAAGTCAAGAAGGCCAAGGACTGCAAAGTGTTCCTTGGATTTCGGAGCAGGGTAACCCTAATGGCAGCTGTCTCAGGGTGGCAGTCAGGCTGGAAGGGGCTGAGGAGAAGGGAAGGGGTGGAGAGAGTGTGGCGGTGACTCTTTTAAGGTGTTAGCCTGGAAAGGGGGGGTGGCTGGAGGAGCAAGAAGGGGTCAGTGAGGATTTTCTTTTAAATGGAAAATACTTGAGCATCTTAAAGATCTGATGGGAAATATCCAGGGAAAGGAACTGACTGTATATACGGGAGAGATAGGGGGTGTCTGGTAGGGTATGGTTCCTAAGAATGTGGAAGAAAATGGGGTTCAAAGCACAGGGTATTGACCTTATACACAAGGAGGGCATCTCGAACCCATGACTGCACCAACTATTCAGGGCCCTCATGTGGTCCCTAGCACATAGGTCTCTATTTACATGGAAGACTTTTATCTTTCAATAAAATCCTCTCAAGAACCATGACTGTGAGCCCTTGTGTCCCCACTGATCACTCAGCACAATGCTTTGTACACTGGAGGTGTTCAATAAGGGTGCCATGGAAGGAGATGGTTGAAATAAGAACAAAAAGGGAACTTATCCATTTGCTCAAACCTGACATTGAGCTTAAGGCAAGGTAGGTTAAGGAGAATTCCCTCTGAAAAAACTGACATTTTTCAAATGTTTGCTTTTATTTGTATATTATATGTATCTGAAGATGGGGTGAGAGGGTCAGGAAGGTGACCAAAGTGAACATCCCAAGTCAGGCAGCTAGGAGAAGTTGTAATTCACTGACTCAGTTCCTTATCATGACTCTGACACAGCCCTTTCTTACTCTGTAAAGCACCTTCACAATTCCACGTGTTCTGGGAGCTTCGGCCACTTGTCCCAGGCCACATAGCTGCGGATGGAAGCAGGCCTTGCATGCAGGTCTCTTTCCCCAGTAGCTCCGTAGCCTGTCTGCCCCCACTGACCATGTGTTCCAGATGGACTGCACATCCTGGGGTGTGAACATGCCCGGCCAAGAAATCTGAAATGTGTGTCTGATCAATGAAGGTGAGGGCTTCGTCCTTGGTGAAAACCCACTTTTCCCTTGGATTCATCTCTCCAGACATATTTCTATTATGATGACAATTAATAATTACACAGTCTTTCAACCTCAAAGACCTCAAACCTCTTTTAGATTGTGAATGTACCCGCGCCTTCTGTTTGGCTTCATGAGTCATTCTGAAGGCCCAAGCATCACGGAGCTGGCTAGCGAATGGACACCCACGGCTGGAGCGTGGGTAGAAAATCCAAAGCAGAGAAAGGAAAATCTGGAGGTGCAATCTTTATACCACTAATGTCTGGATTTACTGTCACAGACATTTCAGATCATAACATTTCAAGCAACAGTGTTCTACACAGTTTGATTACAGATTGCAGTTAATTTTCTCCTTGCCTTTTCTTTGTGTCAGCAATATTACAATTAAGTGAAAACTGAGTGCTTTGTATTTTCTCTGGTTAACTGAATCTAACTGCAGCTCTTTTTGTTAACCCTTTCTTTCCTACTAACCTGGTATTTTTTGGCTTTTTCCTTTTGCAATCTAGTAAAGATGATTTCTGAGGAAGGCACAACAGCCTCAGACGACATGCCACTTTGTGTAGCAGATGCTGTGACTGTCTCCTCCACTCACCTCTGGGCTCCCCCGCAGCTGAGATGGACAGCTTCCCACCTCAAGCATGGAGACCCTCCGCTCTATTGGGCTTATTTCTGCCTGAGGACTTTCTGTGGCACCAAGGGTCCATGTCACCCTTACAGAACAGTGCAGAAGTTTTATGAATTTAACAGTCCTTGGGGAAGTCCTCAATAATAAGCCAGAGGAGGCCAAGGATAAGTAGCCCGGGGTTGCACAGATGCCAAGTAGCTTTATTGAGATGTGAATACAAGATGTCTGGTTTCAGAGTATATTCTCTTACTCAGGACACTGTGACGTGTCTCATACCCACGGACTGGAAGATCGGGGGAAGCTTGGTGGAGGATGGGGCATTGACCTTGGAGAAATAGGTGGGAGTTGGATGTTTGGAAATAAGTGCAGGGCATTTCAGCTAAATGGTAGGAATATATTCTGGATGCCAACACACCTGAGACTCTGTTTCTTTTGTATGATTTAATGTTGCTAAGTGAGGGACTCAATTTCCATTACAGAAAGGATAAATTAATAAAATCTACTGATTTTCCTAGTTTTCTTTCTTTTTTTTTTCTTCTCCATGATGCTCTGCTGCAAGATGCAAGAGTTTTGGGGAAGATCTGACCGAAGGGCATGAGAGAACAATACATTGTGGGAAGGCAGGATTTCTTTCTTCAGACCTACTTCCACTGGAAATCCCCATGCAGATCATATCTTCCATCTGCCTGCTGAGGCACAAAGATAAATGCCATGACAGGAGGGCAAGGGAGATGTTTTTAAAACATCGAGATGCTTGAAAGCAGGCAGTCTTATAGGGCTTACAAAAGACTTTTATCTCTCAGATTCATTTCTCCAGGGAGCATTAACTGCCCTCAGATTTAATATCACCCTTGAGTGACCGGGATGCAGCAACTGGTAAAACTATTCTCACCGTCTCTACAGAGTCCCCAAAGCACCAAGAGGCCAATTCCTCAAAAGAAGACATGTAAATGGCAGTTACACCGTGCAGGGCAGCCAGGAGGCGGGAAGCACGTTCTCCCTGGGGTGAGAATCACAGGTGGATTTTACAAGCTTTGAGGTGATGCCTCAGAAGGGCAAGGTCTGACTGGTCCTCAGGTATCAAAGCTATGTTCCATGCCGCGGGACCCAGAAAACATTTATGGTGTGCTTATCGGCCAAGACTTGTGACTCCAGGTTCACCAATTGCCTTGTTACTTTTGCATGGCTCCTTCTGCTCTCTCCTTTGCCGCAGCTCAGAATGATAACCCTGATCGTTCCAGGCTGTTTTGTGAACATTTGTGTCTTTCCCTTAACTGGAAAAATGCAGCGCGGCTGCCTCCCTTCTGGGACTGGGAAGATGAGATATTTTGTAAGCTTGTCTCATCCTCGGAAGCACACAGGGGGGAACTCTTTCCCTGACCCTTCCCACACACTGTCCTCCTCCCCTGAATGCACAATCATTTCCTCCCAGGCCTGATCTCACCCCCAGAGGGAGAAAGAATGGAAACCTAGCCCTGGGATGAGTTTCCCCGCTGTGATGCCTCTCTTGAATTTTAACTATAGGACAAATGTATTCAGTTTTCAAGTTTCATAGCAATGACTGGCCCTGACTCTGGATGTATCTGAACCCAAAGACAGTAGAAATGTACATTTTAATTGATCAAGAGTAAAATTCCAAGTTCCTATAAGGTAGTTTTTTTTTTTTGCAAAGCCCAGTGTGAGCTGGGGCCCAGGCATGGCCAGCTTTGCTGTTCTGGTAGCCAGGTGGCCAGTGGCCAACCCTTCTGGTAGAGCACTGGGGAGCTGACCCCAGAGCAGGGGCCCCAGACGGGAAGAAGGCCGAGCACTGCTTTCTGGCAACTCTTGACAAGCCTCCCCCTGCCACCTTCCTTGCAGCTGCTGGGGCACATTCATCCACCCAGAAACTGGGGCCCTGTATCACGCCTGCTGGACATTTATCTTCCTGACAAGCTCATCGCGCAGGTTCAGTGGGGGTAAACCCAGGCAGAGCCTCACCCTGGTGACTGCCAACCAGTGACTTCAGTGTCTCTACCTTCGGAGAAGCCTGTGGAAACCTCTGTTTCCTTCCAAGACACGGTTCATTTTTCTTCTTCTTTCTAACGGGGATGAGTGGTGGTGAAAATGAATTCTTCTCTGCAGAAGTCACTTCATGCGATTGCACTCTGGGAAACTCTGGTGTAGGTTTGGCTCTGAGGCCACATTGTCTGTTTTTCTCCTCCGCCCCTTCCCCCGCTTTTTAAAACAATAGGCATCCCTTGCATTTTCCTTTTCATCTTATTTTTGAGCGTGCATTACACAAACATTATGAAAGCTTTAACCCAAGTCAAAGCAAAAGGCAAGGAAAGCCCCCCACACTCCCCCTCTCACTATGAGCCAGACTGCGCTCACGTTTTCGTCACCCTATTCTACCCAGAGCCATGTGAATATGGAACTTAACCAGCATAATTAGCCGTATGAATATGGAACTTGACCGGCAGAGATTCATTTCTATCTCCACGTTTTTTTTTAATTGAACATTATATGGCAAGCCTTTTTCCTTGTCATCACAGATCATTTATATTTATCTTTCTAGTCACCATTCTATTGGGTAAATATAATGTAACTCATTTAACCATTTTCCTACACTTCATCAATATGAACGGCTTCCAGTTCCTTGTTGTTCTTCGAAAGCACTGTGCTTTTCCCCTTTGCGATTATTGCCTCAGGATAACTTCCTAAGAGTTTCTTCCCTATTTTGGCTTTGCATCCAAAGGTAAGTGCTATTTTCCTGTTTATAATGTCTTCCTTGGTCTGACTGAGGCCTGGGAGCCTGGGTGGGAAATTTCTCCCCTGATGTTTTGGGCCATGGGAGATGGACAGGGGTGGAAGAGGGGGCATGGGCCTTTATAAGGAAGTGGAGAAAACTCACTGTGCAGCTAATTAGAAAGTGCCATGAAGCAAGTCCAAACTTTATGGCTTTCCTCAAATCAATGACGGTGTCTGGCCAGGCCTGCCTGTCCTCTTGCAGGTGTGTGCAGCCTCCAAGACCATATGGTTTTCGGCTGCCCTGGGCCTCATTCTTTGCTCAGCCCATGATCTTGTAACTGAATATCAGTTAATAACTTTTCATAATAACGTAGCTTGGATCAGCTTTGAGGTCCAGAAAGAGGCCCTGTACAAAGCTGTGTCTTTTCCAGACTCCCTCTGCGTCTCCAGCACACCTGCCACGGGACGTGGGCCCCACGGCTGTCCCCAGGGCAACAGTAACATCCTAAGTTCACAGAGGGCCAGCTGCACATTCAGCAAGCGGAGAGGCCAGGGCACAGAGCTCATTCCTCGGCAGTAACTCGTCTCTGTTGGGATCTGCTAGGAAGGTGGGGCGGGGGGGGGGGGGGGGGGGTCATGTGACTTTAAAAAAAAAAAAAGAAGGGCCAGAGCTTTTGACTAAAAGATATTTTAAAGCAATTTACAATACACAGGCAGTTTCTGGCTCATGTGAATTGATTTACAGGCACTCCTGAGAGGCCTGAGGTCACCTGAGATCTTGAGAATGGCTGGGTCAGCCCTGTAACCAAAGGAATTCTCCACCCTCCCCCTTAGCTGTGGGATTTCATCCTCTTTTGTCCCCCGACTCCTACCTCACCTTCTATTTGAGGGGGTCCTGCCGTCTTTCCTGCTGTCCCACCTCCCCGGATGGGAGGGAGCCCATTATGGCTGGAATCTGCCTCCCTGTTCTGGCCCCTGAGCCTCCACCCTCCACCCAGATGTCTGGCAGTGCTCGTGGACTGCAGTGGCCAGCAGTCCCAAAGAGATGGGTGTCCCTTTGATCCTACTGGAAGCTGTCTGATCATCAGAATCACCAGGGAATTTTAGAAAAATACTCCTGCCTGAGCCTCATTGCAGACCCCTGAACTGAAATTTCTCAGGTGAGTGCCAGAGATGTCCTTGACTCACTCAGATAAGCAGTCATGGGCAGTACCTATCTTCATGAGCTTGTGCTTTGGTGCTTCATATAAAGCAAGATCATCACTTGACACACATCAGTGTCTTTCCCTCTGTGGTTTGGCAGCGGGTGAGGGGCAAGAGGAGGTTTTCATGACACTGGGAGTGTGACCCTCCCACTGTTACCAAGCACAAAAACACCCCTTGAAAACTGTCTGCCAGAGACAGGGTGAGGGGAGGCAGGAAACTCTGTTCAACTTGACAATCACCTGGAGAGAGAGAGACAGGCCTAGCTGAAGGAACAGACAGATGGGTAGATATATCCTGAGGCCCTGAGCAAGAAACAAAGTGATGGGGCATAAGTCTGGGGTGTGGCGTTGTCTAGGATCTTGCCTGGCAGGATGTCCTCATCCCTTAAATGTTCTCATCCAATCAGCTGGACCTATGCCAACCAGACATCCCAGCACCCAAGGCCTGAGAGGTAGCAGAGCAAGGCAGGGAGTTTGGGTTTTTCATCTTCACTCATGCCATATCCCAGCAGCCAGCACAGAGCCTGGCCATGCTTAATCAAGACTTACTGGATATTCAGCTCAGTATTTATTTAAGTATTTGCAGTGATCTAGGAACTGTACTAACCATTTTGCTTGTATTATCTCATTTAATCAACACTACAACCCTAGAGGGTAGACACTGTTCTTATCCCCAAGTCAGGGATGAAGCTGAGGGAAACTGGGATCAGGCAATTTGCCCAAGGTCTCATTGCTGGGAAGAGAGGAGCTGGGATTAGATCCCAGGCAATGGGGGTCCTGCTTTCTCTGTGGCATGGCCGTGTGGCTGACGGGTTTTGTTCCAATAGTCAGCCCCTAAACTAAAAAACCTCATGAATCACATAGGTTTTTGTGAGTATCCTCAGTGTCTGACTATAATATGTGACACTGTACCTAGAGAAAAATATTCTCATCATTCCAAACATGAGGCTTAGGAAAATCCTCTGGAACCTAGCCAATGGATGAAGAGTAAGCATAATTTGGGGTTCTCAGTATTACTAAACACTATCATCCTGGATGACATTCCCAAGAAATAAAACCAAAAGGAAGCTTTGATTAAATACTGTGCTGATTCTTAGAACATCTACCCTCCATTCCAACACCCTTCTCTCTCTTTGAGACAGCTCTAGGGACAACTCAGAGGTCAGATTGATTCTGGTTAAGACCTGGGTGTGATGGGACAGAGGTCAAAGAGAGATTTCTCCCCTGCCAGCCTGAGCATCTATGCTATTTCCTGAAAGATGCAGCCAACTTTGGGGTTGAACTTTCTCCAAAAGGCCTCTTAGGTCCTTCTAGTGGGGATTTAAATCCTCACAGAGGCACTGGATCCAGTCAGCACAATTGCCTTGGGGACCTTCCAACAGCAACTTGGAGGCACAGGTAGAACCCTCCACAATTTCTTGTAGACATGAGAAAAGTTTGTGGGCAAATGCCAGGGTGAGAAGATTGTCCCTGTTGCTCCTCTCCACTTCACGTCAAACATGCCCATCTTCAGTCTCCTCTGAGCCAGTGGGAGGGAGACATACTGAGAAACCACTAACAAAGCATTGCTATTAAGCAAGCTGACTTGACAGACATATTACAAGGGAGGGATAGCTCAGCCTTCAGCAATAATTTAGAGCAGGATGTGAGAGGGGATGAATCTGAAAGTATGTGTGTGGTGTGGGGAGGGGGGCAGGTAAAAACTTTGGAAGGCACAGAACCATTCCAAAGTTGGAAGGGGTAGACTTTTGCTCCCTAAGCAATGCCACCAGAAGCAACAGGGACTTCCTGGCAATGCAGTTTTCCTCTTTGATTCACCTAAAACCCTTTCTTCTTTCTAGTTAACAAATATAAGTGAATGTTAATAAGTTAATGTTATATACCAGCCTAAACATATTGGAAGAGCCATTGGTTGTAGACATGTAGAATCTTCAAATGAGGGGTGTGTGTGTGTGTGTGTGTGTGTGTAGTGTGGTGGTAGGTATTGTGAGTATCCCTGGAGGGAAGACTTCTTGCTTCCACTTATTAGGTAAGACAGCACATTATAGGGAAATAGCAAATATCCCTTAATATGATGCTCCTGGTACATGTTTTCTACCACAGATGAAGTCAAACAGACATCCTTAGTTGGAGAGAGAAAATGCTAGATGACAAAGGTTCTTAACATTTATTTGTAAGAAAATGATACCTGTGTTCATCTTTAATTCCCTGGAAACATGATTGGTGTTCTATGCAGACAGGAACATGTAATGATACATAAGGGATCTGGATGAGGAGGGCATTGTTTTTTTGTTTTTTTTTTTTAAGATTTTATTTATTTATTTGACAGAGAGAGAGACAGCTAGAGAGGGAACACAAGCAGGGGGAGTGGGAGAGGGAGAAGCAGGCTTCCTGCGGAGCAGGGAGCCTGATGCGGGGCTCGATCCCAGAAACTTGGGATCATGACCTGAGCCAAAGGCAGACGCTTAACGACTGAGCCACCCAGGCGCCCCGAGGAGGACATTCTTAAGGGCTGACCAGTACACCTGTACCTGCTCTTCTCAGCGTCAACTCAGCTAGCCTATGACATTGTCATGCTGCCCCATGACCTCCAAATGGTGTAGTTGGCCCTAGGCTTCTTGTCCCACTGGGGTAGGAGGTAAGCATTGACCTGCCCAAGGCAAAGTGGGGTTGCAGAAAGGGCAAATGCTAGGAAGTGCCAACCAATCCTATCTCCCTGGTGGTTCCCTGCTCCCTCTGCCCAATCCTCTGTCAGTATCCAACAACCTCATCTCTCCCATGGGTTTCTCTTTGGTTTTGTGTTAGGCTATGGGATCCTCGATTTCCCTCTCACTTCCCAGCATTTTTCAGAACTGAGTTTACTCTGCCATATTGTTCAGAACAGTAAAGATTTTTACTTTTGATTATTTTAAAACCAGTCACATTATCGAGTTACTGATCTAATTACCCGTCAAGATTGGGAGCCATGATTTGACTCCCGTAGTATTATAGGAAACTCTGCTAATCTTATTTATTTCTATTTTGAATGTAGTTCATTTTATATAGTATACCAACATATTTGTGGGTTTCCATCATCTTTAAATTCAAAGTTTAATTGGAATGTTGACAGCATCGCCAGAGCATGCCTATGTGTAGATCTTTCTTTCTCAAATAATTTGTATCCTTTTGATTAGAAGTCCCAAGCCTTTCTGCAGGGACTATTCTATTATTATTATTATTATTATTATTATTATTACGGAATCATCTGAAGACTCGCTCCCTCACGGGTTATTACTATTATTACTATTCTTTGCTGGACAAAAAAAAAAATGTCTTCCTGTAGTTATCCTCTGTGTCTCTTATAGGTTGGAACATTGTGTAATTTTCTTTATCCTTTCCCTGGGAATAGTGGACAAATTTCTCATCTTATTATTCTCATTTATGCATTTAGCATCTAGCTTGCTCTGTATTACCTCTCTTGCCTCCACTGAATCTTGAATTTGCAAACTTTTAAAAATCTCAAAGCAATCTTTAATCATCTCAGATTATGTCTTCTCAGATCTCTGCTTGTCCATGGGTCTCATATTCTGTGTAAGTGCTTTCCCTATTTTTTAGGAGTGGGAGTCATATTTACTCTGAGTCTTAAGAATAGTCCTTTGTTTTGAACAACTTTATCTTTTTTTTTATGTCCAGTAATCTGTCTTCCTCCTTCCCTCCCTTCCTTCTCAACCACAGAGGGAAGTCTATGCATGTCTAATATTAGATGCTGAGATAGATTTTATCAGGGTTTTTGTAGGTACTTGTCCAAATATCTTAGTCCCAGACTAAAGGGGAATATTGAAAGTTTAGACTTTCTCTGGTCTACTTTAATTAAACCAAGATTCTCATCGTCTGTGAAGCACAGGGAGGGAACAAGATCAGAGGGAGCCATGGTCAGGACTCTGAGAAGCATTTCCGGTGCATACATGCTGTGGCACACTGAAATTAACAGCTCTTATTTTTATCTGAGGTGAATGTCCTCTTGAAGAGGTGGCTGAAACAATGTCCCATTTTACCTGGTTCTTCAATATGCATCAGGTGACATTCTACTGCAATCCCCAGGGTGAGCTGCTTCATGTGTGGGTAGGGATTTTTGCAAACCTTTTTGCCCCTCAGCTTAGCCCAACTCCTAGCCTCTGTCCAATTGACCTTGAAGGTATATTTGACTTTGTTAGTGATCACAGGCACTTCCTCCAGTTGTGTCTTCCTGTCATAAATTTGACAGATTGCATTTTCAAAATGGCCACAAGCCACGCTCGCCTGGAAGGATGCATCTCCTCATATCATAAAAGGACAATAGTTCCCTTCCCCTTGAACATGACCTGGCCTCAAGGAATAGAATGTGGTGGAAGTGACACCGCATGACTTCATAGGCTAGGTCAGAAAAGGTGATAGAGCTTCAGCCTGGTTTTCTCTGTCCCTCTGTCTCCCTGTGCACCCTGGAAGAAGTCTGCTGCCCCAAAGCCTCAGCACTGGAGCTATAGTATGGAGTAACCACACAAAGAGGTGTCCCAGGCCCCTCAGACTTCCCAGCAAGCACCATTAGACCTGTGAGGGAGCGAGTCTTCAGATGATTCTGTGCTCCAGCCCTTGAGCTACCCCAGCTGACACGCAGTGGAGCAGAGACAAGCTGATTCTGACAAGCCTTGCACCAAGTGCAGGTCCGTGAGTGAAATAAATGCTGTTAAGTCACTAAGTTCAGCGTGTTTAGTCTCACAGCAGTAGATAAGTGGAACACATGTTAACTTGCAGGCAGGAACTTCTTTAGTCCCATTCCACTGTTATATATTGTGGACATTTTCCAGAACGTCTGGCCTTGGGTGCCTGGGTGGCTCAGTCGGTTAAGCATCTGCCTTCGGCTCAGGTCATGATCCTGGAGTCCCGGGATCAAGTCCCGCATTGGGCTCCCTGCTCGGTGGGGGGTGTGCTTCTCCCTCTGCCCTCTTCCCTCTCGTGCTCTCTGTCTCTCATTCTCTCTCTCTCAAATAAATAAATAAATAAATAAATAAATAAATAAATAAATAAAACAAAAAACGTCTGGCCTTTCATGTTATCTTTTCCTGTTTCATATTGGTAAAGACATTATTTTTGTTTATTTTTGTATTTCTTATTTTACTTACATAAAAAGACTTTTTACCATTGTTATTCTCATTGGTCATTTCATTAAAATTATAGGTGAAGAGAAGATAAAAATATGGCCTCAAATTGCCATCTTGAACAAAAACTTGTGGTTCAGTTTCTAAGTAAGATGCTGTGTGATATCCGTAAGGGCACATCCTTTATTCATGTGTCAGGGTGACTGAGTTTATTGGATGAGCTGTTGTCACGTAGCAAGGCTCTGCTCTGTTGGACTCTTTAGCCCTGCCCGACGTTAATTTATAATTTAGGGGAATTTCTGCATGTTCATCTGCTTGACATTTGAATAAATTGCTTCTAAATGTTAATCTATCAAGGTGGCTTGGCACAAAATAACCAGAGTGGAGTGTTACCTAAGGACACATATGGAGATGGAGATGTTCTGCAATGAACCCGATGAGTTGTATTCTTTAAAAGGTGGCCAGCAGGGCGCCTGGGTGGCTCAGATGGTTAAAAGGTGGCCAGCAAAGGAAGATTCAGGAAAATAGGCTGGTAAGAGTGGCCACTGAGGGAAAAGGGAAAGTAAGAATGTGGTATCCTGGAAGCCAAGATAACTAAGATAGCTAAACATGGGCAATGCTGTTGAGAGTGGAAGGACAGAGCAGTGAAGGGCTCACTGGCCTTGGCAAGATGGAGGTCATCTCTGAAGTTGACGAGAGAGCAGGTTAGTGAATGGGAGGTGAGGAAATGAAGGGAGTGTGCAAAGATAATTCTTTTGAGTTTCCCTATAAAGGGAAGCAGCAAAATGGAGCTGTAGCCAGATGGAGATGTGGGATCAAAAAAGAATTTAAAAGTTTGAGAGATATTGAGCATATTCATATGCTGATGGGATGTATCAAGGAGAGAGAGAGACTGGTGATAAATGAGACAGAGGGAATATTGGAGAGAATGAAATCCTCAGAGAGTTAGGTCTGAATGCAAGGTCTAGATAGACTATGATGGGAGAATACAGTGTTTTATTTTGTTTCTTAAAGCTACAGCAGATACTTTTCTTAGGAAAAATTGCCAAGGTCAAGACCATGGACATTTTTTTAAGGTTGTTGACACATTTGTTGATCTGCATCCAGAAAAGTTATTGCAATTAACACCTCATTGTTAACTTATATTCCTTTGAAAATTCTTTTGCACAGTGTCTCTTGTACCTTTTAAAAATTGGAACATTGAGATTATTAAAGTATGAGTGTGTAAGATTTTATATATTAATAATTGTTCCCTTTGCCATATTTACAATAAATTTATTTTCCAGTTTGCTGTTTGCCTTTTAAATTTTTTTGCATGATGCTTTTCTATGAGTTTTTCCTTTGTGATTCCTTCTGTTTATTTTATCCTAAGTATTTTTTTTTTCCTCCTAAGGAACAATACTTTAAAGAATGATTTTGAAGGTACAACAATGTTGTGAGTTACACTGCCCTGTATTTCTGTACTAGGAACATATGGCTCAGAAATGGAGCAGTTCACCTAACCCCATTGCATTTCCAGCCCCAGGAAATGAAATATTCCCAGAGAAAATGTATTATATTTCATGTGTGCTAAATAGCAAACAACAAAACTCAAAGAATCTACACCAAAACAATTGGCCATAGAAACCTTCACAAATGAAATTTTTGCAACAATAGAAGCTAAGCCAAGTAACAACCAGCCCACATCACAAAGCCCAAAATGCTGAATCAAGTTACCAATTTTTGTGTGTGTGTAAACTTGCTTTTCAGTTGTTTATCTGATGAAATACTACTTTGTTTCACCCAGAGAAACTTCTGGTCTGTGATTATAACCAACTTCCTTCCTTCCTTCCTTCCTTCCTTCCTTCCTTCCTTCCTTCCTTC
>NW_023270426.1:46006852-46029031 GCF_011800145.1 Mirounga leonina | reverse complement strand
TTCCTTCCTTCCTTCCTTCCTTCCTTCCTTCCTTCCTTCCTTCCTTCTTCATTGTAAATGTGCAGCATGGGAAGTTATGATGGATCTACAGTTATTATCACAGGAAAATTAGGTGTCCCTAGTCTCTAAGTAGTACCATTGGGGGAGGAATACAACATGAATCAGGCATTGACATGCACTTTTCTCCACAGTGTGGGTGGTTCTGCCAATCTACAGGAAGAATCATAGCTTAATACCCAGGAGAATATCAGGTCCCTCGTGGTACAGTGAAAAGTAAAAGCCACTTTTTGAAGGATTTCTTCTGTCTTCATTATCTGCTACTTTTCCTCCCTCTCTTCCTTCCCTGATGCTTCTTCCTCTTTTCTATCTGGTACCATCCTTAGACCTTATCAAGATGGTTCCTGTCCTGGACCCATGAGTCAGGGGACCTGCTCTTGTTTTCCTCCTCCCCTCCCCATGGGATGAAGAATCCACAGGCCAAGAGGCCATGCCCTATATCTTGCCTCTCTTCAAGACCAAGCTCCAAGTAACCAGGCACAATTCCCTGCCCCAAAGACCTTGTGTCTATTTCCAAGGCCTTTATGGCCATCTTCCCTGGGTCTAGCCTCTGGTGCTACGGTATACCTCTTAGACCTGAGTGATAGCCACAGGAAGCTGTTTGGCAACGGGTGTGGGTGGAGCTTGGACTCACAGGCAGCATATGAATGAAACTCCTGGTGATGTGGAGACTGGACCAGAATGGGAAAGGTAGCAGGTTGTAAATGAGAGACCAGGGCAGGTGACCGCTCTCCTTGCATTATTGCATTCCGAAACTGAGGAGTTCAAGAATAGTAAATTGACCAACCCTGGACTTCCTGTTTGCTATGTCAAGGTAGGAGGATATTCCATATTTTACTTTATTAAGTTTTTTCATTTCTTCTCTTGTTCTATTAAGTAAGTCTTTTCACTTGATGTTCAATTGATTTATAACTTTTAAATATTTAGACATATAGTAAATGGATCTTCATTTGTCCTCTTGCCCCTGGGCCCTGGAAACGTTGGGGTGGGTTTGTCTATACCCACTCCTCCGTTTATTTCTCATGTTCTTCTTCTCTCCCCTTTTCAGTCAATCTTGTCTTCTCCTCTGAGCCACACCACTGGGACTTGCTGAGTTCTGGGACTGATCTTTGGGACTAGGGTGGGGGGATGGGGGTTGTTTCTCTTTCTGATTCCTTGCCTGTCCTAGATCATTTCTCCACCTTGCCATATAGTGATGGCCATTTCTGAAGGATAAGCAGAAACCTTGATATAGCACTGAAAACATTAATTAATAAATGAGTAAATGGAAACAGATGCTAACCACCACTCACATAGGCTCAGGTGTGTCCCTTTGTTCTATCTGGTCTGGCCAAACCACTGCCTACCTCCACGTGCCTCTCCTTTCTCCTGTCATTCTGGGGGTGTGGTAGGTGGGAAATGGGACAGGCATACCTGTTTAGCCACACATTGGTTTTCATAAGACTCTAGGATGACTTCCTTTATTCCCACTGCCAGAGTTTCTAGAAGCCAGTGCTTCTCAAACTTCAGCATGCATCAGAATCACCTGGAGGGCTTTCTAAAACACTGGGCCCAATCCTCCGAGTTTCTGATTCAATAAGCAGGAATGAGGTGGGGCCCAACCATTTGCATTTCTAATCACTTCGCAGGTAATGCACTCCTAATCCAGGTCACACTCTGAGAACCACTGCTATAGGTCATCAAGTTTTATTGGATTTTCCCTGTTTGAATCTCTATTGCTAATGAGAAATCACTTCCAACTTGTGGTCCCCGAGCAGACTCTGACTGAGCTCAGAACACTACACAGAGACAAGAAAATTGATTTGGGACTCTAGCTCCTAAGTCTGTATGCCCCTGCCCTACGGACAGGGTGGCTGCTTAGTTAGCCATGGCAGGGGAATTCTCCCACAGAGGCAACTTGAGTCTCCACTTGGCAAAATATAAAACAGCCTTGGCCATACCCTTTCCTGCAAGCTTCTCTTTAATTGCTGAAACCTGGGTGGCCTTCACACAAGTTGTTTGCACAGCAAAGGAAAAAAGATAAGTTTGGTAACCTTGGAAGACCCAATCTCTTTTCTCCCAGCCTCCTGAGAAGCAGTGCCAAGAGGAAAAAACACTGTGTGTGGGAAACTGGAGAGGGACTCTGGAGGGTGGACTGGTAAGGCCAAAAAAGGGGTGCTGTTTCCTAAAAGTCAATGTCTCCTGATCTGCCTAAAACCATGTCCTGCTAATGAGAGTTCATTAGCTGGAATTCCATAAATGACAGTCCAAATTTCTGTAGCTCGACTCCAGGCCGTGATTCTTCTTACCAGGCTATAATCCCACAGAAAAATAATCTTGGCTCCAACTGCTGGGTTATGGCAGCCAGTCCAAAATATGGCTCTTCAAAAGTGGCTCTCTTAGGCATTTGCATCTTATAGGGACAAGGAATTCTCTTCTCTGTCAACAACTAACCACACGGGCTTCAGGGCACTGACTCAAGCGCTGTAAGCTCAGTTGTCAGCCAGGGTGCCTGGGATCTAGTCTCTACTTGCCCACTTTCTCTATAGTGCAAATCTATAGGTCAATCATTTGCTTCATTTTCCAACCCCACCTTTTCCAAGTGACTTTTGTTATGGGTTGCTGGGTCTATCCCAGATCCGACATGCTGTGAGAGCCTCCTTGCAATGAGACAGTTTCGATTTCATAATAACAATAACAGCAGTCAGAGGTGCTGTTTAGTGAACATGAACTCTGCATCAGGGCCCAGGCCGATCATTCTTATCCGTGATTTAATAGGATCCCTACAGGGCGTGGGGTTTATTGTCCCCAATCTACAGATGAGAAAACTGAGGCTCTGGAGTTAACTTTCCCAAGATGACACAGCCAGTAAGATGTAGGCTTGACAGAAACCCAAACTGGTGCCAACATCCATGCTTTTATATTTTGTACTTGATAAATGTTTATTAATTTAGGTCAACCAGCATATCTACATATGCATTAAGGAGAATTCCAGGGGCAGGTTCTAACCTCCTAAATTATTTAGAAACAGGAAACTCACTTAACCAAACACTCCATTTCCCAGCCATAGGACTGTTGAACTCTTGAACTGTTAGAGTATAATCAATACTCAATCACTACTCAATCACTTGCATCATGGGAAGCAGCATTAGTGGAAATGGAAACTGTGGATAATCAATACAGCTGTGTTTGAGATTGGACTCAGTTGCCTAGTGCATGAAAATGTGGTGTAAAGAATATGGCAGGCTACCCGAGGGTTGTAGCAAGTGGGAGCCAAACCCCTCTTTTCCTAGAAGAACTTGTGATGGTCATTTTATCAGCAGGCACAACAGACTGCATGGCAAGCTTCACTGCTTCCCAAAACACAGCCCATGTTCTTACCATCATCCTGTTCTCTTCACACTGGGAGTGTGTGCGTGTGCATGTGTGTGCGTGCACGCGAGCAGGCAGATGAATATGCTTGTGATGAGACAAAATGATCTGTATATGAGAGACAGCACCTACAAGCAGTCCTTCCTTCCTGCTATAGCCAAAAAGGGTGTAGAAATTACCAGGTTGGGTTAGACCCCCCACTCACACAGAGAAACACAGTGAGACACAAGCTGCCTTTAAGCCAAGTTCTGAAGGTCAAGGTCAGTCTCTAGAATATCCTCGTCTACTGCACAGTTTCATTCCATGCAGTTTTCTACAACCATCTCAGATGCATGGTTTTAACCTGTAATAGCTTAGGGGGTAATAATTTCATGAGTTTACCTCTCTGCTTCCTTTGTTACTGTTCACTTTGACTAAGTCTTTCAATCTTATTGAGACGCTTTGGAAGAAATATGGTAAAATGAAAAATTACCCCTGGTTTAGATTCAGAATACCTAGATTTTAAACCTAGCTCTGTCACTTCCTAGCTGAGAAGTACTTTCAGCCAAGATGGTATGAACTTACATGGGAACCCCCTGACCCCAGTCTTCATGCATAACAATGCTTTAAAAACTCAAGTATTTGAAATACCTGGTTGAATTCAAAAGCAAGAAAAGGAAACTTCAAGGACAAGAGATAAAGAGGGGACCCATGGTTTCTAGTGAGGAAAAAGAGCGGAGGTCACATGGCCTGTATTGACACAGAGAACAGATGTGTGGCTCAGAGGAAAAGATTTTATAACCGACATGGGAATGGCAGTTGTCTGGCCTCATGAGTCAGAGGGAGCCAGGACTGGCTTTTCAGGACAAAGCTGAGGGCCAGGAAAGTTCTTATGAATGGGGACAAGAAGGTCTGTCTCTTTATCCCAAGAATAGCAGACTTGGGCTCCTTGCCCTGGACCATGAGTAGAAGAAGAGCAAACTTAGTCAAGCCCCAGTGGCACATGATGGGGCCATGGGCCCCGAACGCTTCTATGACATGTGGTGTGGAAATCTTAGAGTGTGGAAACCTAGAGACGAACCTAAAAATCTGTCCTGTTCTTCGGTTCTACCTTTTATCATGATGTCCTCCTTATTTATTGCCCATATGGAAGTAATATTTCCCTTCTGCCAAAGTCCCACCCTCTTTATCTGTCCTTCTCTTAGGGCATTTGTTACTTTCTTGTGGTATGGTTCTCTTTATGCACCTGCCTCATCTCTCTTCCCACGAAGGAGCTCCTTGATTCCACGTCCAAGGAAAAGGAAAGCCACCAAGCTGTACTCCATCTTCAAGTTTTTATATTCTACAGAGGTGTAAAAACCATACAAACAGTGGTGCCTGGGTGGCTCAGTTGTTAAACGTCTGCCTTTGGCTCAGGTCATGATCCCGGTCCTGGGATTGAGCCCCGCATCGGGCTGCTTGCTCAGCGGGGAGCCTGCTTCTCCCTCTCCCACTCCCCTCGCTTGTGTTCCCTTTCTGCCAAAAAATAAATAAAATCTTAACCCCCCCCCCACAAACAAAAACACCTTTTCCCCTTTTCACTTTGAAGTCACTCTCTTCCTTCTTTTTTGGTACCTTAAGTCCCTTTGGGGGCACTGTTTATTCATGAATCATTCTGTTTCCTTTTCAGGAAGGACTTTTTTATTAATTACCTACAATGGTTGGTTTAAGCACCATAGAGATTTGTTATCTATTAAAGCAGATAAAATTGTGTGTGTGTGTGTGTGCGTTGAGGTCATTTATATTAGTATTCCTCTTGGAATGAAGGAATGGGGCTGGGTCACAGGGACTCCTTGAGTTATTGCTCCAAATGTTATTGAAACCATCAAAGACCTATCTAAGGCAGATAAGAAAAGACAACCCATGTTTCAAAGCCTGTGGCAATGCTCCACCTTCTTGTTTAGGGCAGGACATAACTTTGATCTCTTCAGTGTTACTCAGTGTTGACTTCTCAGAAGTTTCTCTGTCTACCTCCTTACTATTTCTTGTCAACAACCAACGCAACTTCTACCAATTAGGCACTCCATAAGGTTGAAAGTGATTGAGGCCTCTGGGAGACTAGCAAAGGAAGATGGTTAGTTCAAACTAAACTGTGAGTGGCTAGAGAAGGTTTTAGCCAGGGAGCTTTTGGTTTCTGGGAACTGAAATCCTTTCACGAAAGCTCAAGTGAATAAGGGTTTTTATTATAAGATGCAAAGGAATACTACAGAAACACACAGAAAGGACAGCAGGGCTTCCCAGGAATTGGAAAATTGTATCTCTCTTTCTTGTCTCCACAGGCTCATTTCATCTTTCTTTATCCACAACCCTCTTCCTGAGTCACTCATGTACTTGCAAACAGCTGTTCCATTCTCTGAGTCAATATGATTGCCCAATTCTCCTCCCCAGTACTCCCCAATCTCTGGATCCCAACTCCAAGTCCCTGGAAGAGTAAATCTGATTGAACTTGCTTGGATCAAGTGTCTATCCCAGTCTAATTCTGTAGCCAGAGATCAGGGAGCTGGGAAGATGAGAGAGGGGAGGAGAAATTTCTGAGGTATATACATGTTGGATAATTGCTCTCTCTCTCTCCCCCTTTTAAGATTTATTTATTTTAGCGGGCGAGAGGCAGAGGGAGAGAGAGAGAATCTCAAACAGACTCCCTGCTAAGCATGGAGCCCAACAGAGGGCTCAATCCCAGGACCCTGGGATCATGACCTGCGCCAAAACCAAGAGTCTGGTGCCCAACCGACAGAGCCACCCAGGTGCCCCACGCTGGATAATCTCTTTCAAGAGATGTGGAAGGGAGGAAATTTTGATGGGAAGACGCAAAGCCAGTATGCACACTGGACCAGTCTGAATATGAATCTAGCCTTTCAATGATCCTGACTGGCCCCAGATTCTACTTTTCAGTTAAGTTTCTATATTGAGTGATGAACCACTGGGAATAAATGGAGAAGAACGAAGTCTTTGGAATGACCCTATCAGGAGTCTCCTGTCAGATGGCCCCCACATCAAGGGTCTTTGCCTTCAAAGAAAGCAATTTATTTCTGTACATGATTCACAGATCCTCCGTTTGGAAAAGTTTTGAATTACAGCTTCTTATTCAATCTAGGTTTAAGAAAACAGTTTGCATTTCTGAGAACACTCACGTCCTGAAGCATATTTCTTGAGGTTTCACAACTATTCTGTTAGTTTTTCAGGGACTGGTGACTGGAGAATGGACTTGAAAAGTTTTGACCACCTAAATGTGAAAAAGGAAGAGTTGCAGTGTTTGTGTTTTCCTGAGTGAGTGGTCTTCTGGACGATGGGCCCTTTTAGAGCAGCATGAATGTCTTGCCCTCTGAAGTCCTCCCAAAGAACCTGAATCACTGCATGCACCCAGTGATCAATTCAGTGACTGAGTGAAGGCTGTGAGGTTATAGTAACAGTAGCAGAAATAGCAATCACAACAGCAACCACGACCATTTTAAGAGCTACTTATCACGACTCCCTCATATTTTACATCTGTGACATTATTTAATCCTCACTACAAAAGTGTGAATATGGTGTTATCTGAATACATGGAGAAAAACTCAGATGATGTGATTATCTTTGTTCTTTTATCTTAACAAGACAGTGGACTTATGTTGTGTCTATACAATGTCCCTAAGCCAGTCAGAGCAAGGCAATTTGGGAGTCTTACCTATGCAAACCAGTTTGATGAACTAGCTCTTATTTGTGGAAGAGTGTCTTTGCTTAAATAATCCAGGGGTTATTTCTCACTATCATTATTTACAAACTAACACCTTCCCACTTCTGCACAAAGTAAAAGAGAGACTTCAAGGCTTGTTTTGTGCCATGTACACTACCAGTTAATTCAAAACAATGCATAATGTTTAGTTCATTAAACTATAGGCACGATCAGTGTCCCGGAAGAGCAAAAAAGGGAAACAGGACTTTGTAGCTAATTATACATAAAAACCAGTGTGTGAGTTTCAATAAGTTACATAAAAACTTTTTATGTATTCATTTATTAAGGCCATTTATTTCCCCATACAGTGTAACAAAGACAGATCTTTAAGATGAGCATTCCGAAGGGTTCAAGTCATTCTTTATGGGTTTAAATAACAAAGGAAAATAAATTTCTCACTACTTGTAAAAATATTATTTATGATTGCCCACTCATGAAAGCTGCATTATTGATCACTGTGTCCTAGTAAATATTTTACATTTCATTAATATTTACAATGGCAAGGGGTGCCTGGGTGGCTCAGTTGGTTTAGCGTCTGCCTTTGGCTCAGGTCATGATCCCAGGATCTGGGGATGGAGTCCCACATCGGGCTCCTTGCTCAGTGGGGAGCCTGCTTCTCCCTCTGCCTCTGCCCCTGCTTGTGCTCTCTTTGTTTCTTTCTTTCTCTCTCTTTCAAATAAATAAAATCTTAAAAAAAAAAATATTTACAATGGCATTAACAATGATCTCCATATGAGATTGAGTTAGGAACATTTTCATTGAGCATCACACTCATCTTATTTTTATTTTTTAATTTTACTTTTAAAGATTTTATTTATTTATTTATTTGGAGAGAGGCAGAGCAGGGAACAGAGGGAGGGGCAGAGGGAGAGAGAGAATCTCAAGCAGACTCCATGCTGAGCCAAGGACAGGGCCCTACCCCTGAGATCACAACTTGAGCTGAAATCAAGAGTTGGATGCTCAACTGACGAAGCCACCCAGACATCCCTACACTCATCTTATTTTTAAATTTTCAAAGTCTACTATCCATATTAGACCTCTCCAAAGTGTCTAAATCAAGGTAGGTGATTTACTGAACAAAAAAAGTAATTGGGAACTTGAGAGTATTTTGAGTTTTTACTGGTATCACTTAGGATTTTTAGTGGAACCTTAATCTTCTGGCTTTCTGGTGTCTGACTTTGAAATGTTATAAAACTTGTTTTCAAAATAATGAATTTGACCTTTTCTTTCCCAGTTACTACAAATATTGTGGTAATCTCAACGTATGGGAGGCATTCCTTTTCTTTACTTCATCAGAGTAGAAAGGCCTTGATAAGCACAGGGAGTTTGAATCAGGTAGAGCTGGCTTTAAATCCAGGCCCATCCCCTACTAGTTTGTAACCTTGGTCAAAACCCTTGGCCTTTTTGAACTTCAATTTACTCATCTATTAAATAGAGGTGATAATGATCTCCCAGGGAAGGAATGAGAATTAAATAAACGAGTCTAAGCAAAATGGTATAATAGAGCAGGAAGTAGTTTCCCCCCTACTGGGTTATGTAAAATGTTATAATCATCAGTTTGGAGAAAAAAAAAAACAACCAACTCCTGTTTCATGGAGATATTTCCAGAACATATGAAATATTACTGCTTTCTTGGTTCATGCATAATGAATAGAGTAATACTTCTTTTTCCTATATTCCTTCTATTCACTCTTTTTAAAATTTATTCACCAGATTATATATTGATTGTCCATTAAGTTTTGGGAATATTTAAGAAAAACTGATGCAGGGAGACAGGTGGGGGTGGGATTATATCTTGAGACTGTAACAAACCAGGAAATTTAGCTTTTTCTTTATTAAATAAATATGAAAGTAGATATAAATTTTAAATGTCTAGGAGTCACTGGCACAAATCTGGGCAAGTAACCTGGATCAGAGGGTGGGAGTACATTAATTTAAATCCCATGCTTTAAAGAATGAGTCTTGTTGCCTTTGGTCAGTTACCAGTGTTCTCTGGCTCCCCGGTTGGTGGGAAATTTTTGGTGCTGAGAGTCAAATTTTATTTTTATTTTTATTTTTTTTAAAGATTTTATTTATTTATTTGAGAGAGAGAGAATGAGAGACAGAGAGCATGAGAGGGAGGAGGGTCAGAGGGAGAAGCAGACTCCCTGCCGAGCAGGGAGCCCGATGTGGGACTCGATCCAGGGACTCCAGGATCATGACCTGAGCCGAAGGCAGTCGCCTAACCAACTGAGCCACCCAGGCGCCCTGAGAGTCAAATTTTAAAGAGTGGGTGGAGCCAAGAGTCAGGGAGGAGATGCTTTTATTTTTACTGTAGTAGCTGTCAAAGTTCATTTTCATGACAGTAACTTCATATAATTCCTAAGTCATCATTAGAATAAATATCCCCCTAGATGTAGTTCCAGGTCATTTTATTTATTAATTAATACGTTCAAATGCCATGGAGCCATTTTGAAGATGACCCTACTGAAATTGTTGAGGCCTGTTTTGGGAGAATGGCTGAAATGGCCAACAGGAAATGAAAGAATTCACCAGTGTGCACAGATAAAGCTCATCCTTAGCTGAACATCTATAGCCACTGTTCCTGAGAATTGGAAATGGTCTAATAGTTACAACAACAGGGACTAAGAGGGAGTAGAAAAACTTTATTTATTATTCATTCCTGTCCTATCAAACCAGGGCAGTGGCTATCATGCTGTCCAGGTCAGAGATGGGCCAGCGAGTGCCTTTGCTTAGGCCTTTAAGAATGTTCTGCCCTCCTTCTTCTGTGTTCTGAAAAAACAGCTTTAAGGCATCTATGTTTAAAAGGACAGATCAAGTCTCCCGTAACTGAGAACACTTTTAAGACCATTCAAGTCATGAGACCAGTTTTGGCTGAGACATGAGACAAAACAGTCCTCTTGTGGGAACTAGTTCTGTTGTCCTTCTTCCATTTTAGAGTCATTAATAGCACACTAAACGATGTGGAATGTCCTACCAGTGATTCAGCTAGGTTTCATTGTTTTGTTTACTTAGACTTTCATCTCTAGCCTCTTCATATTTGCATTATTTAAAAGTCTTCTTCCCCCAAATTCAGTTCAATAGGATCAGTATGAGCAACTTAGAAAATGTTTCTTTAATTTGGACAAGACCCATCTGAGCACTTGTCATTGTTCTTGTTTATCTGTAAGTGGGTGTGTTTCTGTACGCTGGGACACACACACACACACACACAATCCACTGGAACTGGAGGTTGATCACTCTAAAAGCAGACACAGATTGTTTCTGAGATGACAGAAAACCTGGGAAAAGTCCACAGCCTTCCAAGTTTCGATGTCTGTCTTTGGTTCCTGAGAGTTGGGATCTATCAAACTGTCAGGATGGGACAAATGGGCTGGGGGTGAGTGTTGGGGATTCAAAGTGGAAAAAGTGGAAGAGCAGGAAAAAGCAGGACTCAAGTCATAAGGACTAGAGGGTTAGAAGTTCTAGGTCCCCAGCCCAGTACTACCATTAATTCTTGGGGTGAACTAGAACACATCATCCCTGGGGTTCAGTGTCATCATTTTCATGAGAGAGTTGGCCTGGAGGGGGGCAGGGGAGGTTGTCATCCAACTATGGCCTGTGGGGCAAATGAACCCACTGGCTGTTACTGTAAGTCCAGCTGCACTGGCACACAGCATGGCCATTTGGTGAGGAGATGCTTGTGATTGCTTTCCTACTGGAAAGGCAGAGACCTTATGACTGCAAAGCCCAAGATGTTTACTATCTGTCTGTTCAACCCTGGTCTAAAGGATTTCTGTTCTTCATGCTCTAAACTCTGTAAGTGCTCTGTATCTTAAGCAAAGGAGGCATACGTTTCTCAGTGTCTCACAAATTGGGTAACTACTTGTTTTCGTTCTGAAGGCCAGGACACATGCACTTGGCAAGAAAGGAAACTTGAAGGCAAAGAATCAGATCCTCAAGGAAAACAAGATGGAAGACTATGGGAAAGATGAGGACTTGGAAGAGCTTGGTGAGATGAGAGAGGAGTGCTCGGCACACACGGGCTGTGTTATGGCTGTGTAATGGGGATGTTCCCACTCAGCAGTGTTAGTGGAATGAGGCTGGACCAGCTGGTTGGCGGAGGGGGTTTCCCCTTTGGGAGATGGTACTGTGATTCACACATGTGGGTTGACTGCAAAGAGATTCTGAGTAGCAGGGAGGAGGGGAAAGGGAGAGAAAAAGAGGGAGGAAAGGGACGGGCAAGTTAAGACACTGAGATGCAGTAAGTATTTACCATGACCAGTGGGTTGTGCTAGGCACTGTGGGAGACACAAAGGAGAATGAACATAATCTCCCTATGGAGACGCTAAGCTTTAAACCAGAGGCTGCTGGGGACTTCTAGTGGGATGGAAGAAAGTACCTAAGGAAGGGCAGAGCAAGATGGATGGAATTAGTTTTCAAGAAAAATATGTAAGAAAATGCTTAGACTATCCAAGTCTCACATTTCATATCTAAAATCCTAGGACCTGGAAATGTTCATGATAAAAAAAACCCTGCTATCAACAGGAACATTTCTATTTCTCAGCCTGGCAAACAAGGTCCTCTGTGACCCTGTCTTACCTGTCCAGCTTCCTCACTCACCTCTGTACCATTCCTGGCCCAGGTCTCATCCATATGGACCCTTTTCCACTTGCTTTCATGGACCACATTGGTTCTTGCCTCAGGCCTTTGTCATGCTGAACCTTCTGACTAGAATTCCCTCCATGCTGAAGCCACCCTACTTACTCTCATTTCTAGTAGCCCTTCAGACCCCATTCAGCCCCTGCCATCACCTCCTCCAGGAAGCCTTCTGTGACTTCCAAGGCTAGGTCAGGTTCCCTTCTTATTTGTGACGGTAGTATCAGGTATTTTCCCCATCATACTGCCCAATAATTTCCTGCCCATTTCAAAAATTTGTTTAGGTTCCTTCAGAAGCAGACCCTGGGACAAGGATTCTGAGTGCAGATAGTTTAGTTAGGAGGTCGTCCTAGATAAAACAAAACAAACCACAGAGTGGCAAGGCAATAGGGAAGTGAGACAGAAAAAGGAAGGTGGAAAAGAAAGGAGTCTTTATGAAGTTATCATGTGGGTTAACAGGAACCAGGTCCCTCTGAGGAATGGGAGGGCCAGTTTAGAACATTCACAGCAGAGTTATCCCACCAGACGGTGAGGGAGCTAGAGTATTTACACACCATGTACATTAGCCATCGGCTGGAGGATACTCTGAGTGAGGAGGATGAATTCCTTGGCACTCACAGCCTGTGAGAATGGCTTATAGATTGGGCTTTGGAGGTCAGAGAAAGCCCTTCAGCCCGGAAATGCAGGTGCTACAGTGCTCTGAAGTGGGAAGGGAAAGAAGTTTTGGGAGGGCCACTGATAGTACCATATTTCATATTTCTTATTAGACTCTCGGACTTGAAAGGAGCTAGGCTGGGGTGGGGTGCGCAGAGCTGAAGCAGCTGGAGGCTGCCTGTGCATCTCTCCCTTCCTGGAGCTTTACTTCAGGTCTCTCTCTCCATGTGGTCTCTCCACCTGGCCTAGTTTGGGCTTTCTATCTCAGGGCAGCTGAAGAGCCCTCAGACTCTTATTTGGACAACCAGGGATTTAAAGGCAGGGGTCTCAAGAGAACCAGGAGGAAACTATGTTGTCTTTTGATAATCCAGAATTACTTCCCTGTAGTGTCCAAATTGAGGGAAATGGAACACAGACCTTCCTTCTCCACAGAAGGAGGGTCCAAGTTTGATCAGAAGAACATGTGGGAACGGAGATTCTGTGGCTCTCTGTAGAAAATACATTTTGCCACATCGATGTTTCAGGAGCACTTAAAAGATACATTGTAAAGCTTTACTTCAGTGTAAAATTATACTGTCTCTGGGTACCTCTGAGTACTGCTGGGCTTCTCAACACTCAGAATCTTTGTTCTAATTCTACCAGAAATCTCATGCCTTCTTCTGCCAAAGCTATTCAGCATACCTAGAGCTCAGCCTGGCATCTGAACTGACTTGGGGCTTTATTAGCTTGTATCTCATCTGTCAGATGTGAGATATACCATATAATAAGCAATCTCAATCAATAGTATAGCAAATGTCACCAGTGGTAGAAATCTTAAAAAAAAAAAAAAAAAAAGGAATGACAGGTTTGACTAAGGTAAATTGAAAACCCCAGCATGTCAAAAATACTATAAATCAAACTGAGAAAAATTAAAACAGAAACTTTTGCAACATTATGAAAGACAAATGATTGGTATTCTTTTAAATTTTTTTCTTAATTGGCATTCTTAATACATGAAGAACTTTTATAACTAAATTAGAAAATATAAACAGTCCAAGAGGGAAAAAAAAGATAGGAACGTAAATAGCTAATCCCCAAAGTAGAAACACAAGTTATAAAAAATAAATGAAAAATGTCTAGCTTGTCTAATAATTTCTTTAATAGAAATGATTTCTTTAATAGAAATAGAAGATACCATTTTATTTTTGTCTATCAAATTGGTGAAAATTAAAAAGAATTATAAGCCCAGCATTGGCCAAGGTGTGGGGAAATGGGCTCTAGCACCCTACTGGGGGAGGATGAATTGGCACAGCTTTTCTAAAGGGCAATTTGGCAATATGCATGGAAAGCCTTGGAAAGATATGCCTTTGATCCAGCAATTCCTAATCTGGAGGTTTACTGTACAAAAATGCATGGATAGGAATATTATTTCCAGTATTGTTTATATGAGAACAATTTGGAATGGATAGTACTGGTTAATAATAGAATACTCTGCCACCTTAAAAGTGATTTTGTATATATACACCTCCATATATTGAAAGGTGTTAAATAATATATTTTTAAGTGAAAAGGCATAAGGCAGTTCAAAAGAGTAAATATAAAATAGAATATATATTATAAATATATATTTAATAATATCATTTTATTATATTTTATAATTAAATATATATTTATATTTATATATATTTATATAATGTGATTTTACATGTGTATGTGTGTTTATGTATATACCTCCAGGAAAAAAAGGAGGAAATGTTATACATTCAAGTATTATCAGATGTTACTGCAGAAAAATGTGATTATGGATGGTCTGTAATAGTCTTTTTATCAGTATATCCTAAGGTTTCTTTAAAGTGAAAATATTCATACTGTTTTTTAAAATCCTGAATGTAAATTTGACATTTAACCTTTTAAAAACGCATTTTAAATTACCCAAGAATATATAGATATATTCCTATTATAAAAATCCAAGTAAGAGTGTAAATATAAGTAAACAGTACAATAATATAAATAGAAATATCAATCTATATATAATAAATATAAATAAATAGTATAAGTAGAAATATACATAGTATCTATTTCTCTCTCTGTTCCTCTATCTCTCTGTCTCTCTCTCTGTCTACCTACCTACCTACCTACCTATCATTTCAGTTTAATGACCCAAATACAAGTCAGGAAACCACATAGTAACAGAAGAGGCAGGGCCTGGCTCACTCTGAGCAGCATGAGAAGCACTCGGAAGGTTGGCTGGTCACATTTTAACCCAGAACCTTAGAGCTCCACCCAGAAAGACACACTGTGGACAGAGCAGGAGGAAGATAATGTGCGGCATAGAGAGCGCCAACACAGATTAATCCTGGCACCGGAAGGCTGGTTGTGGTTCTGAAGTCCAAACCAAGAGGCACTGCTTAAATGGAAACCTTAAATCTGCTCTCCTACGGCTGCTGGGTACAAGATTCAAGTCAAATTTCACGTTACATTAGACCTGAGCTGTTTTTATAAAGCTCTAACAAAATCAGTGCTTTTTCCATAAGTAAGTAATGCTTCAGGAAAGCTTTTCTTCCCTCTCATTTATGCCCCCTGCCTTCACATTTACAGAGCTTATGAGGAAAAAGCCTGCCAGCATGAATTTCCCCTGAGTGCTTTCATTATTGCCTGTGGAAAGCATTTTAGGTTCACTGATAAGAATCTGTTTGTGTAGATAATCTCCTCCTAGGAAACTTGGATTTTTTTTTTTTCCCTGCCTACTGATTGCAGGGGGATGACTGGAATCCCAAAGAAGACATTGGTTTGATAATCAGAATCCTTGCCCTGTTTCTGTTCCTTGGTCCCTTAGTGCATATCCAGGACATACTCAATTTCTCCATGCTTCATTCTCTCTGAATATAAAATGAGTACAGATGAAGAAATACTCAAATGATAGTACCGGGAAGAAAAGAAAAATTTTCTAGATGTTTCTGTTACATTACACATTACTAAGAAACATTGGGGGCAGTTCAAAGGAATGAAGACATCCCGGGGTTTACAAGAATTCTGGGAAACAATAAGCTATTAGCTGGAAAGAGCTGTAGAAGCATGAAGTGTTTTTATTGTGTTCTGCTAGTAGAAGGGAAAAAGTCTATTTTTGCTTAGAGCATTAGGCTCTTTAATCTGTTGCTTTAGCTGATGTCTTTTAGCACTGCCTGCCAGACTATAAGAGTTGCTTTCAAGAATCAACTAACTCTCTGCATTTAAAGCAGTGTCTACAGTAGATACATGTAAGCTCTAACACAGCCAAAAAGAACATTCGCTCTCCAGACCTGTCCACTGGTCTGTGTCTATCTAGAGCAAGTCATATTTTTAAATGCTGGACTGTCTGGCCCTCTCTGCAATGAGAAAACAGTACAGAGTAATGATAAAGAGCATGGCTTTGGAGCAGAGACTTGCATTTCAGGGCCAGCTCTGGTGCTTATGAGTTATTGCTTTTTATCAAGTTCCCTGGCCTCTCTGTTTTTGCATCGACAAAATGGGGATGGTGATAATAACACCTATCTTGTGGAATTGTGTGAAGATTAAATAAACTCATACATATAAAGTTCTCAGCCCAGGTCCAGGTAGGTAGTGAACATTTTATAAATATTAGGTCTTAAAAACTCTTCCCCACAATGTAAGTCAATGGTATCATCACTTCCCTGTGGTTTACAGTGCCGCCTCTGGCTCATCTTTGCTTCTTGCCATCTTCCTTAGCTCTGGGAAATATTCCCTCAGCACATGATCTAGCCAGTAAATCTCCTCTCTTCAGTTTTGCCCTGCTATTTTGTCCTCTATCCATTTTCCGTCCCAGACAGTAAACTCCATGAAGGCAGGGAATTGTGTTTCCTTTGCGCACAGAAATACTGGGGAGCATGCCCTGCACTTCTGACAGGACATGGAATGGGGGTGGGGGGTGGGGGGGCAAATGGATCAATTTTATATACATTTCAAAGGGCAGGGAGGGAGAGTGAGTTTCCCCAGAACGTAGTGCCTCCTTTTGCTGAGGCTGGGACAGGTGTCCTCCTGGGTGGCTATGGAGTCCCATTTTGGCCCTCTGGCCCCTTCCTCAGCTGCTCTCTCTGTTCCCACTACTTGTCCTTCATCCGTTTAGCCTACTGAATGGTTAGTGCTTAGATGTATTTACATTCATCTCTGTTGTGGGGTATGACTCAGGGTAAGTGGTCTCCATAAGGGGGCCTGGCCCCAGCCCACAGATCCGAACAAAATGATCCAGGTTTGTCATCTGGTGCCTGCACGCTCCTTAGGTGACATGAACCTAGACGTTCAGTATATTCTGCGTCCAAGTTCCCCAGCCATGTAGATTCTGGAACACGGTCAGCCCTTGGCAAACTGTATGGCTTAGGCTGCAGCTTGATGCCATGCGGGTACTATGTTCTGTTTGCCAGTCTCCTGAATAAAGAAAGATTCAGGACTGCTTCTGGGACTGCCAGTCAGGGCTTAAACTTTCCATCCTGTATGGGAGGGCCTTGGTTTCACAGCTCCCTTTTAAATTAAAATAGTCAAGTGGTTAAATATTCATGCTTTGCTTATTTCAGTATATTTAATTTATTATGTATCACTTTTCTGGGGTTTTACATAAACTTGCCTGAGGACTTTTTTTTCCCTTCTTCTTCAGTTTAAATTCTGGCAGAACGTTCCCTTTTCCTTGGCAGAGTGTTGATTAGTTAAAGAAAATAAAAAAGTCTGCCTAGCTAAGAAGATATCTTTTTTTTTTTAACAGATTGCTCTTGCACTTTAATAAAAATGATATTATAGTTATTATCACCATCATTAATTAATCTTTAGTGATCACTGATGCAGTGCTTAACATGAGGTGCCATTAAAACATCTGCTTCATTTTATTCCTGAGGCTGGCAACCACTTCCTTCAGCTTTTCTCCCCAGCATGATCTATTTTTTTAGGATGGTGAAAACCAAGTAGAGATTGGTTTCTCTTTTTTTTACCCATTTCTCCCATTGGCAAATGGAATCATAGCTGCCCCTTCTATCTTCTTGCAATACAAGTCTTCGCCAAATTCTATCTTGAAACTATGTAGGTCTCGAAGATGTGATAAGAGGGCTCTTTCTCAGACCTCAAGAGTAGGCTAACTCTTTTCCTTCTAAAGCTTTTCTCATGTCTGGGTTTTGGGAAGCCAAAGCATCATGCAGAGATAAAGCATTACTGAGGCTGAATGGAGCCTCAGAACTCATTACTGATGTATAGAAGCATTTTATCCCCATATCTAAAACAAAGGGATGACAACCATTGATTCAGAAATTCAAGAGGGTCTTTATAGGAGAGCTTCTGTGTATGGCTCTTGGAGATATTTTTCTCTTTTTAAAAAGTCATCAGGCCCTCTTGCACTCGATTTCAAAATAAATGATCCCTTAATTATCAAAAGCTAATTAAAAATTACCAGTGTTGTTGTCCCTCCCATCCCACACACACACACCATAACTTGCACCGCCTCTTGCCACCACCCACACGGCATCTGCTAGAACCTAAAAATGAGTTTCAGTATTAGCCTAAGAAAATAACAAAACAAAGTTAGAAATTTAAATTAGCTGCCAAAGAACAAATCACGTCACTCCTCTCCTGAAAAACATTATATAAGCAACAACAGAAGAAAGAAAAAAAAGGAGGAAGGCAGGGAGGGAAGGAGAAAGAGGGAGAGAAGGAGGGGAAGGCAGGCAGGAAAAATTAGGTAGGAACTCAAGAAGTGTACAGGAATTATGTGAAGGGAATTTTGAGAGTTACTGTAGGACATAAAGTAAGAGTTTTAATAATAAGAGAATGGGAATGGCGACAATATCTTAAAAAGGTAATTTCTCTCCAAATTAATCTATAAATTTAATGCATTTAATCCTAAATGACATTTGTAGAGAACCTGGAAAAGTTACTCTAAATCTTCTATTATCTGCAAGATTACATAGTTAAGAATATTTTTTATCTAATAAGGGAATATTTGTATTGCCAGATATGAAATTAAAAAGATACAATCTAAATAGTGTTTACTGGCACAAGAATAGATGAAAAGAATAAAAAACTCAGAAGTAGAGAGAGAGAGAGGACATTTCAGACCATGGATATTTATTGTTTTAGGAAAACTATTTGGTGGAGTGGGGTGTTAGTTTCCCGTGGCTTCTGTAACAAATTATGACACACTTGGTGGCTTCGAATAACAGAAATATGTTCTGTCACGGATTTGAAGGCCTGAAGTTGGAAATTAGTTTCACTGAATCAAAACCAAGGTGTTGGCAGAGCCACCCTCCGTCTGGAGGCCCTGGGGGAGGATCTGTTCCCTGCCCCTCCTGGTTTCTGGTGGCTGCCGGCACTCCTTGGCTTGTGGCTGCACCGCTCCAAACTCAGCCTCTGTCTGCCCATTACCTTCTCCTCCATGTGCAGAATCTCCCTGTGTCTCCCTAAGGAACTTGTGACGGGATTTACAGAACACCCAGATAATCCAGAATAATCTTCCCACATCCAAATCCTTAAATTATTCACAACTGTAAAGATCCTTTTTACTTATAAGCTAACATCAGTTCCAGGGATTAGGACCTCATATTTTTAGGTGGCCATTATTCAGTCTACTAAATGGGTCGTTTAGATTCTTATCTCATCTCCTACATTAAATAAGTTTGTAATGTGTTATATACTTAAATTGGAGAATATGAAGGCAGATAGTTATCTGATCTCAGAAGGAATGACCCTTTGAAGCACGGAAGATTGACGCTTTTGCTCATGTAGAAATTACAAGACTTATTTATGTCTAAAATTACTGTAAATTACAAGAAGTGACAAATTGAAAAAGCATTTGCAACAGACAAAAAGTTTGTATCATTGATGTATAAGTACCTTTTAAAATCACAAAAAAGAAAAATCTGCTAATAGAAAAATGGTCCCAGAACAGGGATAGGCATTTCACAAAAGAAGAAAAACCAAAAGGTCATTGAACACAAAAAAATTTACCCTTGTAGCAATGAAAGCAAGTTAAATATTGATGATTGAGTAGTTTTGGCCAACAAATTGGCAAAAATTATAAAAACTGCAAGGCCCAATAATGGCAAGAAAATGAGGAAATTTCCTCATTTAAGTTAATTCCTCATGCTAAGTTAACAGTGCAGCCTTTCTCAGGAGATAGTTTGTAAAAATCTGAGAAGACTGAAAATGTGTATTCACTTTGAGTCAGAAATTGTGATTTTAAGTTATGACAATAAACGAGCAATGGCACCAACAATTGTGCACGCACGCTCTTCATAGCTTCAGTAAAACATGGCAGAATTACAAACGGTCTCATATTCTATGACAGAAGATGGAAAATGTTCACAGTATGTGGTTAAATGAAAAGAACAAGACCATCTATACATCTGGTCCCGTGTGTGCGTGTGTCTACATGTGTGTATCTGAAATGATGAGTGAAAATGTTAACAGTTGTCTTCACTGGAGGTAGGATTATGCTTGATTCTTCCTACCGTTAAATTTTTTTAAAATTTCATAATGAGTATGTATTATTTTTGTAATTTGGAAAGAAAAGAAGTGCATATATTTAAGTTATCTACAGAATAAAGCCAGATCTTCGAAATGTGGCAAATATGTTTTATTTCCAACTACCTTGCCATTTTCACCTCCCTTGACTACCTGCCCCGTGTTGCTGTAGCAACAAGGAACCCTTTGGTCTTCTCGGAACTGGATTCTGTGTTCTCATAAGGCTATGTCTTTATACATGTTGTTCCCTCTGCCCTGAATCCCAAGAGAACTCCTACCACTCATGGAAAATCCAGGGCTCTAAGGAGGGCAGAGAATCTTCATGACCCTCCCAGGGAGAATAAATCACTTCCTCTTCTTTGCTGCCACAGCTCAGTACCCTTCAGTACACTGTGATTGTTGTTGTTTTTTTTTTTTTTATTCAGTTTAGATGTCATGGCTCTATTTCCCTCACTGGACTATGAGCTCAGTGCAGGTGAGTCAGAATCACACAGGAAACCCTGCTCCCCAGCGCCAGATGTGAGGTGGGGGGTTAGACTGGCCCCCAGAGAACCTAGAGAGAAAAAAGTTTTCCCCACCCATAGGGCTAGTAAGCAAAGTAAGGGATGAGATGCCCAAACATGAGGGTCAAACATGATCTTTCTGGTTTGGTCAAATGTGAATTTTTAAATTGGACATTATGTCGACCCAGTGATCAATGTTGGCTGAAATGAAATCAGTACGTTTCAAACTTGGTTTGAGTTGCCTACTTATTTTGGATTTTTCAGTGTGAAGAATGCTGTTGTGTTACTGCTGCTCTTTAACTTAAAATTGGTGCGTTCAATGGTGCAATTTTGTTTAGCATATGCTGGTTGTGTTTCAAAACAGTCTTACCTTTTTACAAAATCAAATTCCTGAGTCGTGCTGACTCATTTGCGCTGAGTCTTTGAAGATAATTAGCAGCAGCTGGGGAGCCGGGACGGCCTCAGCACATACCTTTCCAGAACAGGCAAAGAACAGGTGAGGAATGGCAGTCAGTGTGGGGACTAATGGGCCTTGGGTTGGTCAGGTCACCTCCCAGTCAAAACCCTCCGTTTTTATTTAACAATGGAAGGAGCTTCCGTGAAATCTGCTTGATACCAGCTGCAGGTCCTGAGATACTAGAAAGGAGCCCGTGGGTGCCTTTAAGGGGCTGGGGAAGCTGGTGGTAAAGCTGAGCACCAGCCAGGGGGCAAAGGAAAGATGCCGTTCACTTCCAGGATGTCACTAGACAGGACTAAGCAGACTAACTGAAAGAGATCATGGTTGACTTTAGAACTAAGTAAGCAAATACATTCAACCAAAACGTATTGCTCTAGGAGTAAAGATGAGGTGCTGGATGGCTGTGCACTTTTTCTTTCTAGTTAGCCGGTATTCTCTGTGGTGTGGTAGCATTTGTATATATGAGATGGAGTCGTTATAAAATTGCTTCTCCCTAGACTTTAGTTGTTGTTGTTCTTAAATTCCCAAAGAAAGTCCAAATTGCCTGCTCCAAGACAGGGAACAGAGCCCAGCCACGGGCCGGAAACACGTGCGTGTCCAGAACCGGGAACGTGTATGGAGAGACAGATGGACAGGGAGGCTGGCCCTGGGGGCGGTGCCGCCCGGAGAACTAAGGCTGGACCTTAGGCAAATCACAGACTCCAGGGCTCAGCTCACTTCTCAGTAAGGGACAGGAACTAAAAAACTTTATTTTAGCAGAGGAATCTTCTCTTTCCCCAAGAAAACCTTATACTGAATCCTGTTTTGTCTCTGAAATAGATGTTTTTAATGGAGCGATTCTGGTTGAGAGGGCCTCAGGCTCTCTGCTCTCCTCCCCGCTCCTTCTCTATCTAGAGACCCCAAGGGAGCCGGGACCAGTGGGCGCGCAGGGTGCAACTAGGCTCAGCCTTGGCTCCTGCTCCTTCAGCTCCAACGTCATGGAGTTTAAAAGGAAATGGAATCCTAATAAAATTGCTTTGTGGCTTATTGAGCTCACGGTCTCATTCGAAGACATCAATCCAGGATGCAAATGAATTGAAAAGCAATTTAAATGCTGACGAAGATTTTTAAAAAAATGAAAGCAACCAAAATACTCATGCCTCCCCCCAAATTTGGTAATTTCACCACCAAAGCACAGCTCCTCTCTGGGTCTCCCCCGCCTTCACCCCCTCACAGACTGCAGCTGCTTCCAAAGCCCTTGCTTTAACTTCCCCTACCGGCAGACTCCTCGGCTCGGCTCGGCTCGGCTCGGCTCGGCACGGCTCGGCACGGCT
>NW_023270426.1:45312051-45386114 GCF_011800145.1 Mirounga leonina | reverse complement strand
AAAGAAAGAAAGAAAGAAAGAAAGAAAGAAAGAAAGAAAGAAAGAAAAAGAAAGAAGATGCTGACCATAAATAATTTTCTATCTATATTTTCCAAAAGAAAAGAGAGAGGGAGAGGGGAAAAGATAGAGATTGACTGATTATCAGGACTAAATTATGTACGGATATAAGAGCGTTTATTTGTCACCAGGTAGATGGTGGCCGCCTGCATAGGTGTCACCTACTTTGTGCAATAGTGATACTCCATCACCACTGGGGTATCAACTAGGATTTCATAAATCAAATTATATTTTAAAGGACCAAAGTCATTATTTGAGGGCCAACTTTGGAAAATTTATGAAAAATGTAAAATTAGTGTCTAATTTTTCTTTTATGTGAATATACCCTGTTTCAACAATTCTAAAGTGGTGCACTTTTTCCCCCCTCATTTTAACCTCTCTCAAATCAGCAAGTTCTCTGAAAGCGGGATGCAGTCAATATGTCATACAATAACTGGCCACCAGGTGGCAGCCATGATGTAGTGTAATGTGAGCTCTTCCATTGACCCCTTCGCATAGGATCCAGAAATTGTCAACGTCAAAAGCACCTTAGATTTGATGAAATACACAATGCCTTGTTTTAAACAAAATATAACTACAGCAAGAGTTGATTTTATTTTATTTTTTTTTTAATTTTATTTATTTGACAGCGAGATATAGCGAGAGAGGGAACACAAGCAGGGGGAGTGGGAGAGGGAGAAGCCGGCTTCCCGCGGAGCGGGGAGGCCGATGCGGGGCTCGATCCCAGGACCCTGGGATCAAGACCTGAGCCGAAGGCAGACGCTTAACAACTGAGCCACCCAGGTGCCCCGCAAGAGTTGATTTTAAGTGGTGGATCAGATAATAACACCGGGAACTAGGTTCTATTTTAATTCTAGCGTTAGAATTCACCAACAGTGAAGCCTTGAGACAAGAGGCACCACCCTCAACCGCATTAAGGCAGAAGGCCCTCTCCCTCCCTCCGTCCCTCCGTCCCTCCGTCTCTCTCTCTCTCTCTCTCTCTCTCTCTCTCTCTCTCTCTCCCCATGTCCTGGATCTATGGCCCCAGGTGTGCCGGGTACCCTCCAGGACTTGAGTAATAAACCTTGTGTTTTTTGTTGTTGTTTTTTTAAGTTCCCCCATGGTTGTTGTTGAGGTACAATTTGCAGTCACACAGAAGTCCCAGGGCAGGTCCAGCTGCCGCATTGGTTGGGGAAATGCCTATGAGGGTTTGCCACAAGTGGAAAGGGTGCAGGCATTCCGAGCTGATAGCATCACTCTCAGTCGGCTGAGACTAACAGAAAACAACTATGTTATAATAGCTCATACCATTATTTTATGTGTGTGACCTCTTAGAGTTTGTGGCATAGTTAGACACTTACAAGACGCACTTTGCACTAGAAGAGAATTATTTCCTTCTTTCCACTCCAGCCTTCTGTCCATCTGTCCTCACTGCATATTTTATACGCATACAAATCAGTATGATTCAAATATCCCTAAAAAAGACAGCCAATCTTCAAAGAGGTTAATAAGACATGACCTATTGCATGAAAAGGGCGGGGGGAGGGGAAGGTGGTTCAAAAACAACCAAAATATCAACATGGTTTGAAAGAACCCGGTTAGCAGTACAGATATAAAGATGCTACACTTGTGATAAGCTTGATTAACAAAACAATGAAGGCAATTAGAAAAGTTTTAATAAAACATTCTGACGTTGCAAGCTTATCTTTGATGAGTTGGAAAAGCAAAGAAAAATAATCCTGAACCATTTCCCAGTTTAGAAAGATTTTGTTTATCCTTCTTTGCTAGAGTTGGAGCCAACAATTCTGATGGCTTGGATTAGCTCTTAATATTTCTAGCTATTGGAGTATTCAAATCACTGGTGCATTTTTGGCAATAAGCTGTCTCTCCACAGACAACAGCAATAAGGAAACGAATCTTCTCCACACACAAGTCACAAGATTTCTCTCTCCTTTTACCACTTTGACCAGTGGCCTTTAGTCAGAAATAGGCAAAGGGAAGTCGTAAGCCCAGGACACCAACACACCAAGGAGATCTGTGTAATACCGTTTGGTCCTCCTCAGTTTCCAGGCTCTCCAATGTGCTCAGCAGTCCACTAAGTTTTCCAGGCTCCCAGCCAACTAACCTTTCCTGTTAAACATCTCAGTCACATTAAAAAACAACAACAACAACAACAAAACAGAACTATGGTATTGAACCTGGGGCCTTGTAGCAATACCAGGGGGAGAGGCAAAGTTAGTATGGATAAGAGGCTCATGAAGTTTTTACGGCTTATCAGAGATGAAAAGAGTCTTTTTATCTGGGAAATTATTTTAGTCTCGAAACAAAGCTCATGTGTTCATTTATTCATTCACTTTGTAAATTCATTCACACTACAGTGAATGAAAGTAATCAGAGTTTCAGAATCAGATGAACCTGGATTCAATGCCTGACTTTGACAATGCTTTGCCTGAACCTGTTTCCTCACCTGTAAAAATTAAATAATTATACTCTATTTGAGGGTTTCTCTAAGGATTTGAAATAATGTATATACAATTACTGGTGCATGATAATTTCTTAATAAATGAGAGCTATAATTATTACTATTATATTATTATTAATATTATCTCTATCAAGTAACACAAGCCCCCAACTCAATCCTCCATATTTACCTAAGGATGGTTCTTCTTAGCCAGCTTCTTTAGCCTGACAGAGAAAAATTCCCATTCCTAATAGCTTTTTATTGCCTCATTTCAACGATGGGAGGTCTCACCCCCTGACAAAGACTTCTTCTTGACCAAAGTTTAGTCAGGCTCCTCTGAGCCCGCTTCTTGACTTGACTTTGCCTTTGCCTTTGGCCTACTCCCTTGACCTTGGCCGGCTGAGTCCAGTCTTGCATCCCTTGCCGTTGATAGCTGGGCACATTGGCCCACTTTAGCAAGGGTCCCCCTACCCTTAATGGCTAATCAAGTTCCTCTTAATAACTTTCCATCCACAGACCCCCTCACTCTGCTCATTAGCTATAAATCCTCAATTATTTTTGCTATAGTTGGAATTGAGTTTCCTCTCCCCTACTGCAAAAGTCTCAAATGAAGTCTTCCTTAACATTTTAACAAGTGTCAGAATAATTTTTCTTTTACACCCTTTATATCCACATATCTATTTCTGACTGAATGGTGGTGTCATTACCCATAAGGACAGAAAATGGAACTTCGTCTCCCATAGAGTAAGGACATGTCATCCAGGGAACGCCGTTGATCCCCTGAAGCCCAGCCACTGCTAATCTACATGCTGCATTGGACATAAACCCCATCCTCTGAAGCGGAACCACAGGGCTGGCCCCACTCAAATGCTTGAAGGAAGTGCAGCTGGCCGTCCAGGCCAGACCTCCTCCACAGGTCGAGCCCCTGTCATCCAGAAAAGCTCACCGATGCTCCTTCATAGTAGTCTCTGTCCCTGGGGCTGCCTGCCCTTGGGGCACCTGGATGGCCCGCTCCGTTGAGCATCTGAGTCTTGATTTTGGCTCAGGTTATGATCCCAGGGTCCTGGGATCAAGCCCCGTGTCAGACTCCAAGCTCAGTGTGGTGTCCGCTTGTCCCTCTCCCTGAGGCCCTCCCCCTCCTTGTGCACACTCTTTCTCTCTCTCAGATAAATAAAATCTTTATATAAAAAAAAGGGGGGGGGAAACCCCCACAAAGCCTGCCCTTGTCCTCTGTCAATTAATTCCTCTGATTAAACTCACCCATTTTGTTTTCTTGGTCCCTCAGACTCGCTGGCTGACTCATTCACCGCTCTGACAGCAGTCCTGTGAGCGGGGCAAGCTGCCCCTGCCTGCCGGGTCCTCCTCATACAGTCGCACCCGTCATGTTGTGGAGGCTTTGGCTGACTCACAATTTTGGAGGGCTCACAGCTTCTGCGTTTTCCTGCTGATAGCAATGAGCCGGGCCCTTGTTAAACACAGATTGCCAGGCATCTCCCCTAGATATTCCAAATCTGGGCTGGAGCCCAGGAATTTGGGTTTTTAAGAAACACTCCAAGGGATTCTTAGATTTAGGGAAGACTGGGAGACACTGGAATTCTCCTGGTGTCCTGACGGTTTCATGGAAGAGGACGCGGAGGCCCGTCGAAGAGCGAAGGCTCACCCGGGGGCCTGACTGCCCCGTTAGCAGACCCAAGTCTCGGTTCAGGTTTCCCGCCGTCCGTTTGTCACCGGCCTCTGCCGGAGGAAGCAGGAGGCTCGGACGCCGGGAGCTGCAGGCGCCTCGGACTCCGGGAGCTGCAGGCGCCACGGCGGCGGGCGGGAGGGTCATCGCCTCCCCTAGTGCCGTGCGGCCGGTCAGCGGCGCGGTCTCCCTCCCGTGCTGGAAACCGGAGAGGAGCAGGCGCGGGGCAGGCAATGACTGCAGCTTCCCTGGGCTCCTTCTGTGGGCCTGTTCCCTGCCCTACGGACCACGAAGGCCGGCAGCGGCAGGGTCTCCAGTGACCTTGAACTAGAGTCACTTTATCCATCTGGACCCCGGCGTCTTCATGTGGAAAATAAGGTAATTGGACCAGACTAGGATCTCAAAACTTTTCCCAAGAAAGAGTCCCCTGATGGGCCCAGGAGCTAAGAAGGGAGTTAGAGGAAGGGAAGAGTTGGGGCTGATGGTGCAGAAGAAGAAGGGAAGGAAAGGAATCTGTAAGCAGCTCTCGGAGGTAAGCCATCCTGGAGCGGGAAGGGGACGCAGAGGGGAGACAGGACAGCTCCCTCTGCTGTGGGTTCCGGCCCCCCGGGGGACTGAAGGAATCCCGCTCTTGGACAACGATTGCAGGCCCCAACGCTCACCAGGTGACTCCCATTTTAATTTTTATTAAAATGTTATTTCAATATGTAGAACCATGAAACAATGTATAAACTCCATGTTTATAGATTACTATATAACTGAAGAAAAAATAGAAATCAACTACCATAAAGGTAGTAAAATGCAGATCTGCAAATTAATTTAATGTGATAGGTAAGTGGATGGTAGTAGTGCTCTGAATCATAAAAATGTCAATTTGGGGTTAATGGTAGAAAAAATGTTAGCTCAGTTTTTGTTTCCGTATTGTGAGTTTGAAAATACAACTCCTGGGAATGCCTGTTTGCATACAAAACAGGAGTGTTAATATGTCCCTTTGTTTGTAGTTCAGGAGAAACAAAACTTTCACTTAACGAACACTGTAGGCGCGCAATGCAGATGTCACTTGAAAACTCTAAGGTTCTCTCTTCATTTGAAGATACTAGTCTGCATTCAGTGGACAACTAATCCAGTTATTGTTGTACTCCAGAACAGAACCGTTCTTCAGGGCATACTTCCTACTAAAATATTTTTTAATTTAATAACTAAAGGATGATATTATCAAAGACTGAGACCTCAGTGCACATCTACTGGAAATGTGGACATGGATGTTATGGGGCAAGTTACTTTTTAGTCTGTCATGCCTGTATTTTGTGGGTCCTGAGATGACTCAATTCTCCCACCACATTTCTGTGTTCAGTCTGCTGCAAAAAATCTCAGTGATAGAGCATACCATGAAGTCCACTGAATTTTGCTTGGTATAAACTCAAAGAGAGGCCCAAATTAAAGGATAAAAACAAAGATTCTGGTGATATATTCCATTTCTCAGTTGTGATCCTCCAGATAATTCAGATTATGCTTATTATGACTGTTGCAGATTATCATCACAATGAAAACAAAAATTTAGCTTTTTTTTTTTTTACAGGATATATTTGCAGATTCTTGGGAAACTGTTCATGAACTCCGAGAAAGGTGAGACAAGAAGAAGTTAAACTCTATTAAGCCCAGCTCTGTCACTAACTAGCTTTCCATGGTTGGACAGGTGTTCACATCTCTGGGATTTGTTTCCTCAACTATGAAATGGTCCTGCAAATCCCATTTACCTCAGCAACTCACTCCGAAGTTGATGAGACAGTGTATACGTAGGTGCTTAAACAATCCTCATGCTGCTTACAGATGGGAAACACGATCACAGTGGCAGGGGCGTGTGGCCGCAGATTTACCTCCAAAAGCTTTAAAACGTGCTAGCCAGTCATTCCTGAGTAGCATGGGACAGACATGAGTGGCTCCTGGTCCTTGTGGTCCTCCCTGTCAGCGCCACTCCAGAGCAAGTTAGAATGGTGGCCATCACTTAGTGGGCTGAAAAGATCTTAAAAGCAATTAGGGCCTGTTCGTTGCTTTCTGCTGCCCCCTTCAGTTTGGAAGTTGGTCTTGCACCAGATGGAGTCTGAGCCGCAAATGAGGAAACTGGCAGGATGAAGGGTGGTGGGCACCCCAGCTCAACATTCTAGCCCCTAGGCACCTCTGAATCCCACTGCCTGAGGCTTGTCCTGAGCCGCTGCAGGCCCTCAGGCTTCCAGGCCTTGTGTAAGCCCCTCTGTTCCTCTCTCAGTCTGCAAAATTCCTTCTCCCCCCGGCTTGGTGTTCTGGCTTAGTTAAGACGCGTTTTAGGGCCCAGAGACCCCATAAAGTTTCCTCATGTCTGCTGACCTGCGGTCGAATGATTTCCAGCTGCACATTAGCCACTGAGGTAATGAAGGCATGCTCTGTTGCTCTAATTCCATTTTAATGACACAGGTCTATGTTAATTCTAATTCTATTTTAATAATTAGTTTTTGCATTAGCTTTTGAATACCTTTCAGGACTGTCACACTAAATAAGCAATGACTTCTTAAAAGTAGCTTCCTTGGGGCGCCTGGGTGGCTCAGTTGTTAAGCGTCTGCCTTCGGCTCAGGTCATGATCCCAGAGTCCTGGGATCGAGCCCCACATCGGGCTCGCTGCTCAGCAGGAAGCCTGCTTCTCCCTCTCACTCCCCCTGTTTGTGTTCCCTCTCTCGCTGTGTCTCTGTCAAATAAATAAATAAAATCTTAAAAAAAAAAAAAAGTAGCTTCCTTTCTTGTTTGCCACTCACAGCCTCATTATCCTTTAGAGTAGAGAAATAATTTCCAGATGAACCACATAGGGTACACAAGGGAATCCAGTGGGGTCAGAGAAAAAAAATATTAGAACTTTAGAAAATTAGAATTTAATTTCATCCTTCTTAAATTTCAATTTTGGACAGTGTTTTACAATACATATAATATATTAGTGGGCAAGTACAGGTGTAGATTTATAAATAAGTATTTACATATTGTGGGGGAATGCTAATTTTATTTCATTTATTTATTTTGTTATTGAAGGGATACACAGTCATAAAAGTTTGGAGAGCTCTATTCTAGAGGAGTATTTATCATCCTATTCGTCCTAGCTGTGTTTCACAATCACCAAGGGAACTTTTCAAAAATTTTTATTTTGCCCCAAACCCATCCTGGACTCAGTGAGCCAATCTTCAGGAACGAAGCATGAAATATGTGAATTTTTAAAAAGTAACCCCTAATGATTTTGATGCAAACCCTCCTGCTAAAAATCACATTGTTCTCCAGACTGTAAGCTCACCAACAGCAAACTATATCGATCTATCTTGTTCACTGTTGTATCTACAGAGTCCAGCACACTGCCTGACATAGGTATTCATAAATATTTGCTGAAGGAATGAATGATAAACAAATGAACGTCTATCCAGAGACAGCCACAGATAACTCTTCCAGCCTTTTCATCCTCAATATTTTTATTTAATAGTTTTATGCTTTTGAGAACCCATCATACATAAAACTGAGTAGGTTTTAAATCAATTTTAGTAAACAGGTATTTAATATTTAAAGTGACTAAAGTGTTTTAGCATTGTTTAGCATTTAGTATTTTCTTTTTTTTTTTTTTTAAAGATTTTATTTATTTTTTGAGAGAGAGACAGTGAGGGAGGGAACACAAGGAAGGGGAGAAGCAGGCTTCTTGAGCCTGATGCGGGGCTCGATCCCAGGACCCTGGGATCATGACCTGAGCCGAAGGCAGACGCTTAACGACTGAGCCACCCAGGCGCCCCAGCATTTAGTATTTTCTATTATAAATTGCACTATGTAAAAAAATCTTCCTACATATAGCTTTATTCTGTATGTTCTATTTTTTTTATTTTTAATTTTATTTATTTGAGAGAGACAGTGAGAGAGAGAGAACAAGAAGGGGTAGGGTCAGAGGGAGAAGCAGACTCCCTGCTGAGCAGGGAGCCTGATGCGGGACTCGATCCCCGGACTCCGGGATCATGACCTGAGCCGAAGGCAGTCGCTTAACCAACTGAGCCACCCAGGCGCCCTCTGTATACCAACTGAGCCACCCAGGCGCCCTCTGTATATCCTATTATATGCATAGGAGAGAGTCCTAAAAGTGGGATTTCTAAGTTAAAGATTAAGGACGTATTAAAGGCTGTAGATACTTGGGAAGGGCAAATTAACATTGATCTCAGGAGCTGGAGACTCCTGTTTGAGGAGCAAGGGCTGACAGGGTTTTTGTGATGCAGCAGAGAATTTTCTGGAGCCTTGTGGTGTGGCCAAAAGACTTGGAGGTCTGATTGAGTTCTAGTCTCTTCTAGCATTTAGTGGCTGCGACACTGAGAGTCTTTAAGCTTAAGTTTCTTCACCAATAAAGTGACTGTTCACAGCTACATGACAGGGCTGTTGATTCCTTTAAACTATTAAGTGTTAGAAAATAATTAATATTTGTACTTGATATCGTTCCAAAGGGACAAAAGCCTTAGAGTCTAGGAGTGGCTCCCAAGAAAAGATTCCATCCCATCTGTCTTCTATTAAAATCTACTGTTTGCCCACAAGGGGGTTTGAATGCTGATTTCCCTAGGGTGGGGGTCCAGAAGTGCCACAGCTGCAGACTTGGGCCCCTGAAGATGGTTCAGAGATATTCAGGAACTTGGGCCAGCGGGCTGCCTCAGAAACACCAAGGGTCTCCATGTTTGGGAATGTAGGGCTGCTGAACTTGGACAAAAATGATCAGGAGCAGACTGAGCACTCTGTTTTTCTCTTCATGGCATGCCAATAAAACCAGTCAGGCCAGTTCTCGTGGTGCCAAGCCACTCAAGGGAAACAGCTCGCCTCTCCTGCTCCTCAAGGACTGCCAACTCCAGAAACCACCAAGTGACAGCCTTTGGAATGTCTGGTTGGAACCCAAGACCAAAGTCTGCATGTCATCTTGGGTATATGGCTCTTGTTCTCAGGCTTTGGTGTGGATAAGAATGACCCGAGAAGCTCAAACATATGTAGACCCCCTGCCCCACTCACTAGACACTCAGATTCTGCAGGTCTGGATGTGGAGGCAGGAATCTGCATTTCCTTCAGTGATTCTGACGTAGATAGTTTGAAAACCAGGTTTTGGAAAACATTGGCATAGTACAAATAGACCTTGGTAGGGAAAGAGAAGATCTGGGTTTGAGGCGACATCATTCTACTTATACCAGCATAAACCTCAGAAGCTATTTCACCTCACTGGCTGTTTCTTCATTTTATTTATTTTTTATGTATTTCTTTTTGTTGTTGTTATATTAGTTTAGTTTACAGTTCAGTTTTTTGTTATTCTAGTTTATTTGGTTATATTAGGTGTATGACGTAGTGATTTAACAATTCCATACATCACTCAGTGCCCATCTGTTTCTTCATTTTAAATCTTCATTTGCACAACTGGGAGAGCAAAACTCACCTGTCAGAAAGCTGGTCAAACTTACTTGTTAGAAGATTAAATTAGAGACTGTAGACATCGAAAGCACCACTATAACTCAAAGCATAGATTTAAGGTCCTGTCATTTTGGCTACCCCCTTTCACCCTAAGATAACGATGGACAACACCTAGCTAGTTAACAAGGCCCTCAACACAAGTCTCTGCCCTGAGATGCAGACTTGTTCTTTGTGCTTGTGTTCTGCTGGAACAAGGCAATGCTGGCCTCCCACCAGGCAATGTGTCCAGATTTTCTGCATGGCATTCCTTGTGCTCAGAGTTATGGCTGCTGTGACCGGTCTTGGGATCAATTTTGGGGTACCAGTAAAACCTGCAAGTATGTGTGTCCCCTACGTGGCAGATCTGCCAATAATTCCCTCGACAAACAAGAATATATTTATTCCCCATATATTTCCAAAATGGCAGAGTCTCCTGAGATGGGTGATTTGGGGTGAGTCTACTGACAACAGGCAATTGGCATGTGGTATGTGCCAACCATTGCTCTGAACATTAAATATATCTCATCTTTATTTCATTCCTTTCAGCCGTCTTGAGAGGTGGCTGTTATCACCATTTTGAAGAGAGACGCAGGGAGTCTTGCCCAAGATCATACAGCTGGTAAAACCGTAAGGCAAGGTTCCAATCCAGGTCTGCCCAACTCTGAAGTTTACACAGAACATTGACTCTACCTTCAAGGAGTTTGTGTTGTAATTAAGGAGACTAGGGAAATGGTGAACAGTATAGAAGAGTGTATAATTTAGTATTAAATTAGATGGGTGTGGTGTTAAATATCATTAGTGATTTGAGAGAAGTAAGCTACAATCACAATGCCAAGCACCTTGTGGATTAAGGGAATACAAACTGTGGTGTTAATCTGCCTCTTACTTATAAACCTAGTTCCAACTACAAAACATTCAAGATGCAAAATGCACTTTCACAAAACCCTCATCAACTCTACACCTAAATCTAAAGTGAAATTTCCAGCTTGTTTACCATTCCATACACCAAACCAGAATTTTCAGGAGATACATTATCTTAGGTGTAGATATATTTGAGATTTAAGTATTATCAATCTGCTCTTTACATCTTAAATTCAAAATTTTATAATTCAAAAATATTTTTTAAATACCATCACATTATTCTGACAAACTCCCACTCATTTCTGAGGGAGAAGATCTATTGCATTTAAACAGTGATGCCAGTTTAACTCAACATCCTCTTGAAGCTGTTGTAGCAAGCTTTCTTGGTTCCCATTTCTAGCTAAGAAAATAGTGGAGGGGGCTACACAGAACCAGTCTGAGGCAAAGCTCAAGCCAGAGCCCAGCCTTGTTGACTCCTTCTCAGTCACCTCATTCATTCCTTCTCAGACAAGAGTGAGTCCACACTTGTTTGCCCAAATGCCAGTTGTATTGCGAGAAATGGAAACTAAGTAAAGCCTAGAGAGTTTGGGAGGATGGAAGAGGAAAAAGAAAGAAAAGGAAGAGAAGAAATAATGGGGGAAAGAACAATGGAAAGAAGCAGAAGAGGAAGGAGGAAACAGGTTATTGTATTATTAAAGCTTGATGTTCATGGTCATGGATGCATATGCCTACATGCAGTACTTGTCTTACAAATCTTCCAGATTTGCCATATAGACAATGTAAAACAGCTTCACAGCAACTTGGCCTCTTGTGTGAAGATCTCACGACTCACTTGCCACGCTCCCTGCTTTGTAACAGCAAATTGGACTGCGGTCACGGCAAAGATGAATCTGCTACCTGCTGGGGTGAGGTGGTCAGATAATCAAAATTAAAGAATAGTCACCAGCAACTAATAACTAAAATCCAGAATTATACTTAAAACGTTATCATGCAGGAATGTTTTCTATTAGAAATAATGCCTCTATATAATATAAGCCAAATGCTCAGCAAAACTTGATATTCAAGGGTCCCAACCAGAAGACTGGACATACATGGACAAGGTGTGTGACAAAGATCATCAGATGAATCAAGTAAAACTGAAAATACATGTAATTGCTGTTTTTTTATGGTGATTTATAAATCCAATTTGCCAGATATTATTTATGTGATGAAAATAACTGATGTTTTATATTTATCCAAAATGATATTTTAGGGGGAAAAATGCCTCATTTTGCCTTGTTCCATGATTGTGGATGTTCCTACTCTTTACCTATATGGTAACTGATGGCGTTTTGTTTTGCCATAATTTTTTTTTTTTTTTAAGGTTTTGTTTATTTGACAGAGAGAAAGACAGCCAGAGAGGGAACACAAGCAGGGGGAGTGGGAGAGGGAGAAGCAGGCTTCCCGCAGAGCAGGGAGCCCGATGCGGGGCTCGATGCGGGGCTCGATGCGGGGCTCGATGCGGGGCTCGATGCGGGGCTGGATCCCCGGACCCTGGGATCATGACCTGAGCCGAAGGCAGATGCTTAACGACTGAGCCACCCAGGCGCCCCTTCAAATTTAATCTTAAAAGCTAATGATAATGGCATTGTTGGGACTCTGGGTAATTTAACAGTTTTTGGTTTTTTTTTTTTAAAGATTTTATTTATTTGAGAGAGAGAGACACAGCGATAAAGGGAACACAGACAGGGGGAGTGGGGGAGGGAGAAGCAGGCTTCCTGCGGAGCAGGGAGCCCGATGCGGGGCTCGATCCCAGGACCCTGGGATCATGACCTGAGCCGAAGGCAGACGCTTAACGACTGAGCCACCCAGGCACCCCCATAATTTTTTTTTTTAATTGAAGTATACTTGACACACAATGTTACATTAGTTTCTGGTGTATAACATAATGATTCAACGACTCTGTATGTTACACTATGCTCACCACAAGTGTAGCTCCCATCTGTCACCATACAAGGCTATTACAATACCACTGACTTTACTCCCTATCCTGTGTGCCTTTCATCCCCGTGACTTATTCATCCCATAACTAGAAGCCTGTACCTCCCGCTCTCCTGCACCCATCCCCCTAATCCCCCCCTCTCCTCTGGCAACCATCAGTTTGTTCTCTGTATTATGGATCTGTTTCTGCTTTTTGTTTGTTTATTCATTTGTTTGATTTTTTAGATTCCACATATAAGTGAAACCATATGGTATTTGTTTTTCTCTGACTTATTTCACTTAGCATAATACCCTCTAGGTCCATCCATGTTGTTACAATGGCAAGATTTCATTCTTTTTTGTGGCTGATATTCCATTGTGTATATATACTGCATCTTCTTTATCCATTCATATGTCTATGGACATGGGCTGCTTCCACACCTTGGCTGTTGTAAATAATGCTGCAACAAATATAAGGGTGTATATATCTTTCTTGAATTAGTGTTTTTGTTTTCTTTGGGTAAATATCCAGTAGTGGAATTACTGGATTGCGTGGCATTTCTTTTTTTAATTTTTTTGAGGAAACTCCATAACATTTTCCACAGTGTGTGCACTAATTTACACTTCTACCAACAATGCACAAGAATTCTGTTTTTCTCCACATCTTTCCCAATACTTGTTATTTCTTGTCTTTTTGATACTAGCCATTCAGACAGGTGTAAGGTGATATTGTGGGTTTGATTTGCATTTTCTGATGATTAGTGATATTGAACATCTTTTCATGTGTCTGTTGGCCATCTGTATGTCTTCTTTGGGAAAATGTCTCTTCATGTCCTCCGCCTATTTTTTAACTGGATATTAACTTCTTATTGGATATGTCTTATCCAATAATAAATATCCAATATTTCATATCTTATGAAATATCTTATTGGATATTTGCTAATATCTTCTTCCATTCATTAGGTTGCTTTTTTGTTTTACTGATGGTTTCCTTCATTGTGTAAAAGCTTTTCATTTTGGTGTAGTTCCAATAGTTTATTTTTGCTTTTGTTTCCCTTGCCTCAGAAGACATATCTAGAAAAATGTTTCTATGCCCCATGTCAAAGAAATTACTGCCCATGTTTTCTTCTAGAAGTCTCATGGTTTCAGGTCTCACATTTGATGGTCTCTAATCCATTTTGAGTTTATTCTCTGTATGATGTAAAAACAAAGTGGTCTAGTTTCATTCTTTTGCATGTAGCTGTCCAGGTTTCCCAGCACCATGTGATGAAGAGACTGTCTTCTCCCCATTGTATATTCTTGCCTCCTTTGTTGTAGATTAACCATATGGTATGGGTTTATTTCTGGGCTCTCTATTCTGTTCCATTGATCTATGTGTCTATTTTTTTAAATTTTTTATTGTTATGTTAATCCCCATACATTACATCATTAGTTTTAGATGTAGTGTTCCATGATTCATTGTTTGTGCATAACACCCAGTGCTCCATGCACAACGTGCCCTCTATAATACCCATCACCAGGCTAACCCATCCTCCCACCCCCCTCCCCTCTAGGACCCTCAGTTTGTTTTTCAGAGTCCATCGTCTCTCATGGTCGTCTACCCCTCCGATTTCCCCCACTTCATTCTTCCCTTCCCGCTACCTTCTTCTTCTTTTTTTTTCTTAACATATATTGCATTATTTGTTTCAGAGGTACAGATCTGAGATTCAACAGTCTTGCACAATTCACAGGTACAGATCTGAGATTCAACAGTCTTGCACAATTCTTACCAGAGCACATACCCTCCCCAGTGTCTATCACCCAGTCACCCCACCCTCCCACCCCACCCCCCACTCCAGCAACCCTCAGTCTGTTTCCTGCAATTAAGAATTCCTTATATCAGTGAGGTCATATGATACATGTCTTTCTCTGTTTGACTTATTTCGCTCAGCATAATACCCTCCAGTTCCATCCACGTCGTTGCAAATGGCAAGATCTCATTCCTTTTGATGGCTGCATAATTGATCTGTGTCTATTTTTGTGTCAGTACCATATTGTTTTGATTACTATAGCTTTGTAGTATATCTTGAAATCGGATTTTGATGCTTCCAGCTTTGTTCTTCTTTCTCAAAATTGCTTTGGCTTAATTGAAGTTTGGGGGTTTTTTAAAAACTTTTATTTATTTATTTATTTTGAGAGAGAGAGTGAGAGTGCAGCTGGAGCAACAGGGGCTGAGGGAGAGAGAGACTCTCAATCAGACTCCCCGCTGAGAGAAGATCCTGAAGCAGGGCTTGACCTGGGGCTTGATCTCACCACCCTAAGATCATGACCTGAGCCAAAATCAAGAGTCAGGCACTTAAAACTGATTGAACCACCCAGGTTCCCTGCTAAATTGATGTTGTTTTTTTTTAAAGATTTATTTATTCATTTAAGAGAGAGAGCACGCGCATGAGCAGGGGGAGGGGCAGAAGGAGAGGGGGAAGCAGACTCCCCACCAAGGGGAGATACCATGTGGGTCTCGATCCTAAGACCCTGAGATCATGACCAGAGCCAAAACCAAGAATCGGATGCCTGACTGAGGCACCCAGATGCCCGTAATTGATGTTTTAATGAGTTCTTGGAGTAGATACCCTTACATTTCAACTACATAAATTAATTTATACTTAGAAACCTTCTTAAGGATATTTACATTCAGGATTACATTCAGAGACCTGAAACCATGAGACTGGGATGGAGTCCCACATCGGGCTCCCTGCTTGGCGGGAAGCCTGCTTCTCCCTCTCCCACTCCCCCTGCTTGTGTTCCCTCTCTCGCTGTGTCTCTCTCTGTCAAATAAATAAATAAAATCTTTAAAAAATATATATTGTACACTTAATAGACCATTTCCTGCCTTTTGTCTGGTCATTATGGAAGGTAGAAAGAGAAAAGCTTCCTAGGAGTTGCATGTTACCTAACGATGCATTGACAACAAAAGGCTAAAAGTATAATCGGATCCTTGTCTTCTTGCTAACTGACAATTAGCAAATACTGATTCTCTTCCCAGCTTATTGAACATGTAAACTCATATGGACCCTCCCTTATTTATGTAGTGTGTCAGTATGTTTATTTTCAGACTGATGGAGAGGGGTAGTACTCTTCTTGGCTTTTCAAAGTACAAATTCTTTCACTCAAACATGTAGAATCTTTAATAGACATCTGCAATTTTCCACTTGGACAGCTTTCACTAATATTTTTAAGATCCAAAGGGCTATTTCTTTTCCAATAGCATCTTTTCCAGTCAACCTTGACATTTTAAGTTAGGTTTTAAAAATAAACAGCATTGGGCACCTGGGTGGCTCAGTTGGTTAAGCGACTGCCTTCGGCTCAGGTCATGATCCTGGAGTCCTAGGTTCAAGTCCCGCATCCGGCTCCCTGCTCAGCAGGGAGTCTGCTTCTCCCTCTGACCCTCCCCCCTTTCGTGTGCTCTCTCTCTCTCTCTCATTCTCTCAAATAAATAAAATCTTAAAACAAATAAAAATAAATAAATAATAAATAAATAAAAATAAACAGCATTGTCTAGTTTTACAGTGCTCAAAGTGTTCAGGCTGGAGATGTGATACTGTTTTCTTTGCTGACTGGGCCTGCATTCCCAGAACTTGCTGCAGAAATGGCATTCAAGACTGTGTTGATTGGAGTGATGAAAATTTGTGTGACTAGAAGACTTTTCTAATCATTGTTTTTGGAAAAGCTAAAAACTGTTATGTTACCTTAAGACTTCGCTCCAAAAAAAAAATTAACATATGTATCTTATTGGGGAGAGAGGAGCCTCCTGAAGCATGAATTCAGTGTTATGGAATGGAGAAAAGTCTGATTAGTAGAAATCAGACCCAACCTTTGGGGACCTTCAGGGACCTTCAGCCCATTTCTAAACGTGTTTCCAAATTTTAGAATGTAGCTTTCTGTCCTGTGTACCACCGGGTTATTATGGGGATGACACATGTGTACTTTAGTTCAATTATTCCTACAAATAAAAGGTATTTATCCTGAGTTCTCAGATCAAAATTTGACATCTATCTCTTCATTAGCATAGGCCTGGTTCAGAATCAGCTGAAAGCTAGTTTGGCCCAGGGCTAGCCTTAAAAGTAGTGGACAACAGCCAGCATGTAGTGACAACATCCAAAAGATCAACCAGATGACAATCATCTGCCCTTCTAGTCCACCAGGGCTTGACATTCTTTCTAGTAGTGCCTGAGGTCAAAAGATCAGACCTGAGTGTGAATCTCATACTGCCACACAAGCTGTGTTGACCTGAGACTCACTTCTTGAAGATGGTTTCCTTGTTTGTACAATGTGGCTCTTTGGGGGAGGGGGAGTTATTATGATAACCAATAAGATTATATAAAACGAGTGGTACAGAGCTTAACATATAATAGCCAGAGGGATTGTGGGAGATTAAAGAAAAATTATAAGGATATGGTGGGTTGTAGTATTGTTCAAAAGTATGTGCTGTCCTGCTCTGAGGGAGTATTAGATTTCCTCAGTCCTCATAGCCATCAGACTGGACTATGTACGTGACTTTTTCTGGCTGATGAAATTTGATTAATGATGTGCATCAATTCCCAACATAAGTGTGCAGAGCCAGCTGGTCGTTTGCCCTCTTTTCCCTGTCCTGAAACTAGCAATGTTCCGATTAGATGCTACCCTTGGAGTAAAGTGGATCCCAGCCACAGGCAAACCACAAACATCAAGGGTGTCAAACAAATCTTTGTAGCAACTAAAATTTTAAGTCATTTGCATCTGTAGCATAACCCTGCTTATCACGATACTGAAGGTATTATAAGAAAAACCTTATTAATCTATGGCCACTAACAAACAACAGACCATTTAAAAAAAATGAAACAACAAAAAAACTTTTCTCAAGGTTGGGAGAAAAATCTCTGGATACGGGCAGAACAGGATTAGCCCTAGCCAGCTTCTGCTAAAAGCAGCAAGTTGCCCTGTGTAGGACAGGCTTGGAAATCTATTGTACTTCTCTAGTCCCATTCCCATACAGATCTTGGGCAACCACCTGGGAGGATACTCAAGAGTGGCATTCTTCACATGCCCAAGTCAGCCTGTCACTTTCACCCCAGTATCTTGGGATGCGTTGAGGAAATCTCTAACTTAAAATCTCATCTCCTCAAAGCATGCATGGTCAGTGGACCTGCAATATCAGAATCACCTGGGAGCTTATCAGAAACGCAAACCCACAGGCCCCACTCCAGGCCTTCCCAATCTTCTGCTTTCCTTTAGCCATTCCACTTAGTCGGTTACATACTAGTGACCTTTGTGACTAACAGCTTTAGAAGCCAGCAAATGACCCACCTTCTTCTCTCTGCCAGGAAGCAGAGTTTCAGGAAGAGGTTGCCAGTCTGGGGCCTAGAGTGATTATGTAGCAGAGCCCAACCAGACCCACTATAGTTGGGAAACATGTACTTTTTCTTTGTAATTTTGTAAACCATTGAGACTGTGAAGTCTTTGTTACTGTAGCAGTGTACTTTAACAAGACTGATACACATCCTTTGAAAACAATACAATGTTAAAATGTGCAAATACTATTTATACAAGTATTTCATTTTTGGTAGCTTGCTTACAGTGACTTTAGATAAAGCTGCATAGTACCCTCAGAAAGTACTTGCAAACTGTTATGTAAATTTAAAATGAATTCTTATGGCTACAAGTAGAAACTAAGACAATTTTCTTTCTCATTTGCCTCGATGCAGATGACACATATCTTAATTGCCATTTGTAAATTTTTAAGTTACTTCAACATTATGATTGCTAATACAGTTTTTTTTTTTTAAGTAGCCTTATATCTGGGATGATGGAACTGTTCGGTATCCTGATTGGGATGCAGGCACAAATACTATGTGTTAAATTTCTTAAAACTGTATACATGTCAACTTTAAGATTTTTTTTTTTTAAAGAGAAAAAGGTAGCCCTCTACCATTTTAAATTTAAGATGAGGTGACATTCCCAATACAAACACTAGCTTTTCTCAGGTGTCTTACAGAATATCCTACAAGGAAGAGAGTTAAGAGATTACTTCCACTTTTTTTAGGTAACCTTGAGTTACAACTAGAAAATGGAGCTACAGGGACACCTGGGTGGCTCAGTCGTTAAGCGTCTGCCTTCGGCTCAGGTCATGATCCCAGGGTCCTGGGATCGAGCCCCGCATCGGGCTCTCTGCTCGGCCGGGAGCCTGCTTCTCCCTCTCCCACTCCCCCTGCTTGTGTTCCCTCTCTAGCTGTCTCTCTCTGTGTCAAATAAATAAAATAAAATCTTTAAAAAAAAAAAAAAAATGGAGCTACAAATCCCTACTTCATAGACTGAGGATTAAATGAGAAAATTAAGTGCAATAATATGTTGAAGGCACTTAGTATATACTTACAATATAGACAATATTAAGAGAAAAAAACCTCTTGCTTACCCACTAAGCAATATTCCATTCTTTATAATTTATACCCATTACATAAATCACTGAAGCCCTGAGGACTGCTGGAGACAAGTTTTAAAACATGAGAACTTTATACCACACCTTTGTTATATTATATGGCCATTTAAAATCTTTAATTAAATTTCATCAATTACCAGCCATATTACATGCCATGATTAGCTTTCTATAAACAACTTTGCTTTCTGTGTACAAATCAGTGTCAATGAAATAAAAAATAAGACCATATCCTAGGCAAAGAACTTTATTAACCTTGTTTCAAACTTTATTCCCAGGCTTCTTCAGCTTAACTAGCTGCAAAGAATGAATTGTGTATAAGCAAAAACTGAAAAGAGCTGCAGTGTCCAAGGGGCTTGGGCTTAAAAATATTAGAGATCTAGATTTTATCAGATCCACGAACAAAATTTTAAAAAGCAGTCATAATATAAAATAGCAGCTCCCAGTAACTTCTTCAAGTTTTATGTTCTTCAGAAGTTGACTCAATTCAGTTTGCTTCATTCTTGGAAGCTTCATCAAAATTCTCCACAAGATCTAGAAAAAAAAGACAGAAATTTTGAAAAAAACCCAAATCTACAAATCATCAGATTCTAAAGAGATTAAAAATGCTCTCAAAATATATCCTACAGTTAAATCAGGGTATACGTTTAAATACTTTATTTTCAATGAGACCACTACCCATTTGGCACACTTTCAAGTGTACATTTTGGCATGTAATTAAAACAAGGGAAGAAGGGAAATTCATTCATCTGCTGATGACATAAATACTATTCTTAAAAAATATGTACATGCCCTCCCTAGTTCCATTTCACCCCAAGAATTAAAATTAAGCAATATTAATATATTAGTAAACATAGGAGTCAGAACCAAAGAACACCATCACAAACAATATGAAGCTTTCCTGGATTCCAAAAAGACACCTGTCTATGCAAAGTGGAAATATTTCAGTCCAGTGATTCTCCTGCTCAATAAACATGTTTTACAACAAAATTATCAAGTAACAGCTAACACAGAAAAATCCCTCCTGATTGCCAAGAGTTTTTTTGATTTTAGAATGGTTATACCATATCCCAAGATACCTGAACTTCTCCATGCCTTCTCATCAATTTATTAATCCCTAAATAGGAAATGGGTCGTTAGTGGTCTACCAGTTATTCTATGTGACAACATACATGCTTGTTCAATATTTGGAGTTTCCAATCAGAAAAAGCCCATTCTACAAACATAACTCCTAGTTATAATAACACTGCATTATTTTCATTCTAAGCGAGGTTCATGTCTTCCTTTCCTGTCCTTTACCTTATTACCACTTCCCCCAAGGGAGGCTTTCCTACAATATAAAGATTTGTTATTCTTCCTTCTAAGATACTCTACGTTGGCCATAAGTGAAGATTCCTACCTGGAACTTCATCATCATCATCCTCTCCGGTAGCAAGTGGTGCTTTTCCATCCACAGCTGTGAAAGGGAAATGTATAGGTTACATGTTTGTTACGTCTTTAATAAACATTAACCAAAAGAACAGATGAAAGGTCAAGTGTTGTTACAACTTACATTCATATGACAACAGTGACATTTGAGATTTCATCCCTAAATACTAATAATAACATGGTAGCCCAAGGTCTACAAATGAACTGGAATCCTGTGAACAGCCAACAAAACAAATCCCATCCCCATCTTTTCAATCCCTCTGGCCTACCACAGGCCCTGGGGTGCTATGAAAACAATAGAGTGCCCTCAGGGTAGAGGTAAACCCATATACCAAATTATGGGAAGATTTCTTTTGGGAAGCAAAAATTAAGAGACTGTTTTCTCAAATATTGTTGTTTTGTGCATGGCTTATGGGAGATGCTTAACAAACCTTTACTGAAATGAAAATAAAATGATCAAAAAATTAAGTGCCTTTGATTGGTGGTAAGCATCAACTTTCTTTTTAATACAGAAGAAAGTGAACTACACTTGGGAGTTGAGACCTCACAGTACTAGTCCTATCAGATTTTCAGTATTTCCAAAGCCTACTTTAGCTCTGAAGGCCTAAGACTTTCTAGATTTTCTTATGCCTCTCACTGTGAAACACACACACACACACACACACACACACACACACACGGAAAAACCCCCAAAACTGTATGTATATAAAATGTCAAAGCAGAAAGAGTGAATGCCTAGAAAAACATGGATGACTAAATAACGGACCATATAATAAGTCTGTCTGTCTTCTACATTGCCATTCTTCAAAATTTTAATCAGAGGACCACAGCATAAAGTAACTATGTCTCTTAATGCACTTACTCAACTACAAGATTTTCTGCCCTGAACAAAATCCTTGTATTATAATTAAAAAGACCCGAATAATGCCAGGCCAATTCTTAAACATTACTGGTAATACCACTTGTAAATATGACTGAAAAAATTTGACAACTTATATTTTAATTCTAAACTTTCAGTTATCAAAAAAGCCCCAAATTAACATTATCATTTCCAGCTGATAAAGGTAAAAATTTTAAATCATTGATCCAAAGCAAGATAGAAAACATTCCACTGAATCAAGTATAATGATCACAGCATACTAGTTAACTTACTAAACACACTAAGAACACCTGGTTAAAGGTCACTGTAAAAACTGGCACTTTTTAGAGGAAAACTGTCATTTCTAAATTTAAAGATATTCCTATCTACTTGAGATCTTAGAAATTTCCTGATAAATCAGTAACCCTGGGCAAAACCACTACAGAAAACTCACATTGTTTGGGCAGAGCTTCAGCCAGTCTTCTTAAACTAGTCAGACTGTCTGCACCAAGTTGGTTTAAGATACTGGGTAGCATTTCTGTCAGCTGCTTTGTCTCAGCATGGCCTGTAATGGTGAAAGTGTTCGCTGCCAGTGATGCCTGAACTTTGGGGTTGTTAAAGTGGATCACTGTTCCTTGGTTTGTGAACATATTCACCTACAAAGAAAAAAAAAGTAATTAGCAACACCCACCAAAATTCTTTAAAAACCAAACATTCTATTAAGGAAAAGCCCAAGGCTGGCTAACTAATCCACTATTTCACTGTGAAGCACAAATGATATTTTGCCTGGAATGGAAAGTGCAATCTAATCTCTTTCAGACTTAGCACTCCCTAATATTCACTAGCGGAATAGAAATCTGTTTTAGAGGGATATGAAATTCTCTGTTGGGAGAAAAATAAATAAAAAATAAATAATGCATGACCACTGAAGCTTTTTCCAACCAAAAACTTGCTTTATAAAGAAATAAAATTTGACACTTACTTCTTCAATACCGGAGATATTGTTTACCCCTAACTTCTTTAAGGAGAACTGAAGTTTTTTATCATCTGCTGTAGCCGTTCTATGAACCACCTTCTTCTTTCGGCGAGCAGTTCCCTAGAGTGAGGAGAAAAGAAAACACACACATATATAGACCATAACAACTGACATTTTCAAACGGAAAGTTTCTAATTCCTTTCTGACCTTTGGATCTGTTTAAGAAAATTACCATAAGCACAAACTTTTAGGCAGCAAGTAGGAAATGATGGAAGCAGAAAGAGGTTAACAAAGGATTTGTCTATAAATCCTTAACTTCTAAGCTTCTAATTTTGTCATATATAAAAGAATGATATCTTCAAAGTCCTATTTTTTTTTTAGATTATTTGCTCTAGAAGTGATCAGAGGTGGCATGTATCAACCTAAATTAACCCTCATTTAGAAGTTCCATGTCCAGAACTATTAACCTTTTCTGTTTTTAATTAATGAAAAATCAACATCCATTAATATTCACAGGCAAGACAGTGTATGGACACATTCAAATGAGTCTATATAGACTTTTATAATACCTAAGAATAAAATCTTGGAAGTTCTTATCTTAACCCAGAAGGCCTCTACATGATCTGCCCCAACCCTACTGTGCTGTTCTTGACCACATCTATCACACACACATTCTCATCCTTAGCCAAATAAACCTCCTCACAGTTCCTTCAACAGGCCAAAAAGAGCCTTTGCACATACTATTCCTTTCTTCCCCTACCATCTGCACTGGTTCCCTCCCTTACTACAGATCTCTGTTCTTATGTCACCGTTATCAGTGGCCTTTCCCAACCACGCTATGTAAAAAAGCAACTCCTACAGTCATCATCTATCTATCCAGGTTTATTTTTTTTTCGTAACAATCATAAATGTATTTTATTGTTTGTTTTCCCTCACTAGAACGTAACCTCCTCAAGAGCTTCCATTCTGTTTACTATGAACAGTACTGAGAACAGTATCTGGCTCACTGAAGGCACTCAGTAACTTGAATGAATGAATACAGGCTTCAGGAAAACTTGTGGCCTCTTGTACATATATACCAAGTTTCCGATCTCCCCCTTCTCAAATATATCCCATAAACTTTCAAAACTAGGCAAATGTGACTCATTTTCTGCTTAACACTCTTTAATAAACACTCTCAAGAACTTTTTTATGTGTAGATTAAGCCCTTTACATGATACATAAGGCTCTTTACCTACTTCAATATACCCCAACCTACACACCAATTCCTATTTGTCCTTTAAAACCCTGTTCAAACCATTACCTCTTTTGTGTCTTCCCTACACTCTGCAATAAACTGCCCCCAAGCGGGCACCTGGGTGGCTCAGTTGGTTAAGCGACTGCCTTCGGCTCAGGTCATGATCCTGGAGTCCCGGGATCGAGTCCCGCATCGGGCTCCCTGCTTGGCGGGGAGTCTGCTTCTCCCTCTGACCCTCCTCCCTCTCATGCTCTCTGTCTCTCATTGTCTCTCTCCCAAATAAATAAAAAAAAAAAAAAAAAAAAAAAAATTTAAAAAAAAAAATAAATAAATAAACTGCCCCCAAGCAAAATCATTCCCATCTCTATATTTCAAAAATGCTTCTACTGCACTATGTATATTACACTATGAAAACAGATTAAAAAAAAAAATCTCCCCTACTAGTGTTAAAGTCCCCTTAGGGACCATAAATTTCTTAAATTTCATATTCTCAGGCCTGAGCACAGTTAAAGTCTTAAGTAAATGATAGCTGAACTGAATAACGTATCAAAAGCTACAAAAAATACTGGCTACCAACTCCCCAAAAAACCTTTAAGAATAAAAATCACTTTGATGTGGTCATGTAGTCTGGTTTTCAAAGAATTCTGTCTAAATGACATTCTAAATGATTACTATAAGATTCTAAAAACAAAACTGACACACCTTCTATAGGTTCTATACAATTCACATCTATAGAGTTCAATTTTTACTGATACAATTTATATCAATGCTCTGATCAGATACTGAATAAAGCACTTTTATACTATTTACCTGAAAGTACCTAACACAGATTTCTCTAAGGCAAAACTAACTCACTAAATTTCATTCCATAATAAAGAAGTTTTTTAAAAATGAAATTATTTCCTATTACAATGACATTAGTATTTCCTATGTTAACTAAACGAAGTTCAATCCTACATCAGCCTTAGGAATCTAAAAAACCTAGGCTTTCCTTGCCCAGAAATTTGTTTCTAATAGCTAAAGACTAATGATCAGAGTAACAAAAGAAAGCACACAAACACATTATTCAAAATATTTCTTGTGAAACCTGTACTAAATGATAGTTAAAAACACCAATATAAGAATATCGAAACACTGACCACAAAGGATAATGAGTTTTTCTGGGATCTGAAGGCCACACCTAGCTTTTAACAATTGCTAAGAACAAGAAACACCTACTAGTTGTTAATGAGCATTTGCAGATCCTGAAGACTATTAGCTTCAGGAAAGAAAAAAGGATCACCATATATTCATTGTTGACAAAGTCCAGTAATTTAACAGATGCACATCTCATTATTTAAGCCTACATGCAACTTTTGGCTATTTCACAGAAGATTCTACTTGAAGGCAAATGCTTAAAATTGGGAAAACTAATAGGTAATAAACTTGTCCTAGGGAAGCTTTACAAGTTTTACCAAGTAAAGACATGCTCTGTTCCAACAGGCTACCACACCTTGTTAAATACTAGGAATGTGCTAACACAATGCAAAATATAAGTAGACCTCTGTCTAGAGCGGACTTTTTTTTTTTTATTAAAGATTTTTATTTTTATTTGAGAGAGAGAGAATGAGAGAGAGAGAGAGAGCATGAGAGGGGGGAGGGTCAGAGGGAGAAGCAGGCTCCTCCCCGAGCAGGGAGCCCAATGCGGGACTCGATCCCGGGACTCCAGGATCATGACCTGAGCCAAAGGCAGTCGCTTAACTGACTGAGCCACCCAGGCGCCCTAGAGCGGACTTCTGATTTAAATAACTTACTCAGAAAACAATCGAAAACTTCCAAGTTCAAAAAAGAGTACTCTTGAAGATCAGTATCCAGCAGAAAAAACCAATTAGCCAAAAACTTACCTAAAAACCTATGATCATTCTCATTCTCTCAGTTTTAGCATATTAACAAAGTCAAAATTGAAAGATATCTGCTTAAGTAATATTTTCAAATCCATAGTCACTGCTCTTAAATTCTGTGATGTACCTCTAACATAGGTATCTTCCAAATAGCCTAGAAAATATACAACTACTCTGAATTCCATTTAAGAAAGCATTACAGAAAGGTCTTAATTTACGAGAGACAAACTTCTAAGTATGAAGTACAACAATTACCCAGAACCTTACATTACATTATAAACTACAGTTCAAAAGACAGGTGAAACTCAAGTTCAGAGTCAACATAGTTATTTAAAAAAAAAAAAAAAAAAAGGAAAGAAAGTAAAGCACTGAATGTATACAACTTAGGCCAAACAAGTTAGGAGTATGATGTCCACAATGATTACCTAACCAAAATGACACATTTTCTTACTATCTAAACCAGGAAACACTTTTGTTCTACTAAAACACTGTAACACTGAAAACACATTTACACAGAAGTAATGTTTATTAAGTTCTCTTTTCATCTAGACTCACTTTTTTCTTTTAATCTACAACATGCACGTCCCACTGATACACTCTATTGTACATCATTTAACCCCGCCTCCTGCTCCCCCACCCCCGCTTTGCTAGCTCTATGAAATGCCCTCTAGAGACAGTGACAAGCCAACAATACAAGAAAAGCAAATCCAAAAACCAAAAAAACCAAACCCAAAAAACCACCCCCCCTAAAAAACCACCCCAAACCTTTGAACTTCAAAAAGCCCAAAAAACTATTAAAACTTACTTTCCCACCAATGCGCACTTGTGCTTGCAGTTTGGCGAGTTTCTCCTGGTTCATGATAGTTTCTTTCATCTAGAAAAACAGGAAACCCTCAGCGAGGAAAGGTCTGGTTCACTCTAGCATTCCACGCTCGTTATTTCCCAAGACACCAGCAAAGAAAAAAATATCCTAAACAGGCCGAGGCCTGAATCCCCAATCCACCCCGCAAAGCTCCCAAGTTCAGTTTTAAGGGAGCGTAAAGAACACCCATCTTTCTACCCCTCCTCCACAACTGCCCCCCCCCCCCCCCCCCCCCCTTACAGGCCCGAGAAAAGGGCTCTAACCCACGCCTGGTCAGCAACCCCCACCCCCGGCCCTGGCCCGGCCTCGGCCTAGCCAGGGCCTGCCCGGCCCGGCCCGGCCACTCTCCGCAAGCCTCGCGGTACCTGAGGCTCCTGTCCTCGGGTTCCGCCGCGAGGTGGAGGAAGAGACGGCGTCGCCTCGCCCCCAGGGCAGCCGCCCCTGGCTCGACCTCGCCCCCGAGAGTCAGCCTGAGTGGGTACGCCTGTCCGTCGCATCGCCTTCCTCTCCTCAGCCCTGTCCCTCCCTGTCTCGCTCCTTCCGGGCACTTCCCGCCCCCGTTCCCGTCCTCCTCCCACGCCGGCGTCCAAAGCCTTTTTGTACCTTGTTGGAGCGGAAATGGGACCGCGCGGGGGAATAGGGTTGGCGCTCAGGGGGTCTCGGGCGGACCAGCTGAGATTAGGAGCACACACGCGGGGACGCAAGATGGCAGCTAGAGGGAGGCCGGAAGTGATGCAACGCTGCTTCCTGCAAAAGTCAGGAAACGGACTTTGCCGCGAGCTCAGTGCTTCGCTGCGCACGCGCGACCTAAGGCAGGCGCGTTTATGATTGTCACGCAGGCACAATTCTCATCGAGCGCGGGCCGGTTTGGGACTTCACGAGGGACTCTGTGCTGACGGTACCGCGTGTAGTCCTGGGAAAGACCTTAGAGGAGTCAGAAAGAACGGTTCTTTGCAGTTAGGGTTGAGTAAGTCGACCCTGAACCCCAAATTCTTTACCCTCAGAAGAAAGGGCAATTTACGTTTGCGGAAACGCTTCGGCGCCCAGCCTGTGCTCATCTCTTTACTCGCTCTCCCTCGCTGTTTGGTGTAGATTGGAGCAATCATCTGGATGTGTTAGAATTTCCTCTCCGGCCCGAATCAGCCTTTTCCAAGACATTTTGTCAAAACTTTGTCGAAGTAAACTAATTTTACCTTCCAGGATGAGGTGGTTTGGTGGGTTGCAGGACCATGGTTCACAATTTCTGGCGAGCGTGTTCAGAATGTATCCCAGAGGCCCACTTCTTAAAAGGGGTTCAGTCCGACTAGGGATGGAACCCGGTAATCTGAATTTCAGCGAGCGTAGCAGGTACCACCTCAGATCCCTGTACTTAATTACCTTACTTCTCTTGTTTCTTTAACAGACAAAAAATTGACTCCTTGATACTAATTGGCACGGATTTTACAATTTGTAATTCACAGTTGAACAAACTTTGTTCCTTAATTCGGTAATGCACTCAAGGGAGAATCTGTGCCTGGTGTGTTTAGAGAGGCTAAATTTTCTAAATGGTAGGGCAAGCTTTAAGACAAGCTTTAAATCAGAATGCTATCTGGTCAGCCTTTTTGTGGTCATAGCTATGAAAAGCCTTTGCAGATTCAAAAATGAGTCCGAAATCTCGAGAAAATACAATTTATATAGAAAGGAAACATGTAGGTGCAGATTTCTCTCCAGTTAAGATTAATTTTTTTGTTTTTGAATACTTTTCACGTGTAAATTTGTTAAAATGTGATGTCGCTAAGAAAATAGTGAGGATAGCTGTATTGCTTTTTAGGGTAATTGTAGCTGTTGATATTTTCTTAAACAATGTTGCTCCTCTTAAATATGAGTCAAATTTAGTACAGAAAAAGAACTATTATGCTACTGTAAAGGTCAAAATGACTGTGCCAACATTCAGTGCTATAGAAATATTACAAAATACATAGAAATACTCCCCTTTTTGACAGTATGTCTTTGTTCAGGAACACATTTCCCCCCCTTCCATGTTCTTTGAGGGCTTTTGAAACTTTCTAGTCATATAATGTTTTTTGATCATTTACATAAACACAGCACTCTTCCACCTACCTGCCACCTGATTGACCTTTTATATGCCTGTTTTCAGGAAATATCCCAGGTTTTTATTTTCCTTGGTTCCCACTTTTCTGTCTTGTTCTTTTCTAATTTTTAAGACTTGCATTATGTTGAAAATCATGACAGGTGCCCTAATAGTAAGAAAAGAAAATTTTGATTTTTGACTTCTGCTATATTTTGTGAATGGTTAGGAAATTCACATTCTGGGGGTGCCTGGATGGCTCAGTCAGTTAAGTGGCTGCTTTCTTCTCCCGTTATGATCTCGGTCCTGGGAATCAGCTCCTTGCTCAGCGGGGAGTCTGCTTCTCCCTCTCCTCTGCCTGTCGCTCCCCCTGCTTGTGCTCTCTCTGTCAAATAAATAAATAAAATCTTAAAAAAAAAAGGAAATTCAGATTCTGCTAATATTTACATACCAGTCTTAAAAAACTAACTGAAGGGATTTTTTTGAACTCCAAAAAAAGTTACTAAGTTGCTATCTTAGCTCAGTGATGACAAAAGAATAATTTATAATATCTATGGCAAATAAGAATTACTAGCTCCCACACTTAACTCCTTAGCTTGAACAAGCCCAAGGATTCAACATGACCTCTGTCAATAGAGTAGGCAAGAAAGGGGAAATCTGTTTGTTTCCTTGGTTTATAGTTTATGGTCTAATCAAAGTCCATGAATTGTTTTCACCTCTCAGTTGGACTTGCGTTGGCTTCAGCATGAACTAAAATACGTACTTGATATAATGTTTATTAAGAGCTCATTTTGACCCAAAGACGGTATTGGAAATCACTGAGGATAAATGTTCACATGGTTTTAGTTGATTTGTGATCTGGCCCTTAACTGTTAGCCACAATGGACCTTTTGTTTGTTTCTAAACCTCCTTGAACTTCTAATACCCCTACCTTTGTCAAGTTAGTGCCTACAACTCAGGTAGCTTTTGGTTTAAATGTCTCAGAAAAGCCTTTTCTGACACCATCAACCCCATTAAGTTACATCCATCATTGTTATTTTTAGATGTGGTACTTTATTAAATGCAAAATGATAGCTTGATAATTTTGTTGAGTTAATGGAGAATTGAACTAGGAGTCTTTTTTTTTTTTTTTTTTTAAAGATTTTATTTATTTGACAGAGAGAGACACAGCAAGAGAGGGAACACAAGCAGGGGGAGTGGGAGAGGGAGAAGCAGGCTTCCCGCCGAGCAGGGAGCCCGAAGTGGGGCTCAATCCCAGGACCCTGGGATCATGACCTGAGCCGAAGGCAGACGCCTAACGGCTGAGCCACCCAAGTACCCCTGAACTAGGAGTCTTAACAGTTTCTACTAGGTTGATGTTGAGTGTTGGCTTTTTGACAGTTGGATCCTCACAGAAATTTTATGAGGTAGGTTCTTCCCATATTACTTCTTGTGTTACTGGCCATCTAACTAAAGCATAGAGAGTTAAGGTGTGAAGATTGACACTACCTCATCTACCCTCCATCTACTCTACCATCCCTGTATATCTGAATCTATAAATTTTGTCTTCCTTCCTGTTACACACAGAAGAAATAGTCCCTCTACTTGTACTTTTCTGTATTTCATTCAGGACCTTGATTCTTCTGTTACACGCTTCCTGTATCTGTTTTCCCCCTTTCAACTAGGTCATTCTACCAGTACACTAAGCCTCAGTATCAGGTATCTCAAAAGAGAAGAAAACGAAAAACTTTTTGACTTCTGTTCCCCTCCAGCCACTACTTAATTTTTGTGTTTCCTTTTATAGCAAAATCTCTGCAAAGAATTGTCTAAACCTTCATCTTGACAAATCCAAAAGGTAAATTCTTAGTTCTCTTTTAGCCTTTAGGTGGCATTTGACACACTTGGCCTCTTCCACATTTTTGAAATATTTTCTTCTCTAGGCTCCAAGAACATCTCACTTCCTGGTTTCCTGGCAGCCCAGTCTACTTTGCTTTATCTTATTTCTCTGACTTCTAAATATTAGAATTGCTTACATTTTAGTCCTATATTCTTTTCTACCTATACTCTTCCTAAGTGTTTTCATCCAATCCCATGGCTTTAAATGTCATCTTTATTTTGATGAGTCCCAAAATTATAATGCCAACCCTAACTTTTTGAATACCAGACTGAATATCCTTCTTACATTATTGTGGAAAACTTCAAGTGCACAGGAGCACAAATAGTATAATGAACCTCCATAGACTCACTACATAGCATCAACAGTTATTAAATTAATACATACGTACTCAGCTTTTTTTCATTCAATCTTGAGAATTTTATTTCAGAAAACTTATATAAGGTCATTCTGGAAGAAAGATATAGAAAGTCGAGTGCTGGGGAATGGAGGAAGAGGAGCAGACAAGGTTTTTTTGGTTTGTTTTGCGGAGAACCCTGTAGAGAAGCGGTTGTATGAAGATGGGGAAAGAAAAGTGTGCTAAAGTATGCTTAAAAGGGGAAGATTAACTGGCGTCACAGGAATAATCCAAAGCATCTTTTTTTTTAAAAGCTTATTTATTTTTCTTAGTAATCTCTATACCCAACGTGAGGCTCAAACTCAAGACCCTGAGACCCTGGGATCAAGAGTTGCATGCTCCTCTGACTGAGCCAGCCAGGTGCCCGGAGAACGTCTTTTAAAATCTCAGTCACCTAATATATTCTGTATTTCTGAGACCAGAGTGGAATCAAGGAGGTTAACAACTTTTTTATAATTAAAAAAAAAGCTTTAAATGTTTAATTGGTGGGGAAAAAACCCACTGAAAATAAGTTGCTCTTAGAATATACATTGTCTGCAGTCAGACAGGGATGATAAATGGATAGGAAGATCCTGGAGTGTCATGAAAGCAAACCATGGAAGTCTATATTACCCAAATTTTGCTGATCATCTATTTAGCATGCAGTTTATTATCTTAACCACACTAAAATATATATTTTTTTGGTTTTTTTTGGACTCGATCTCAGGACTCCAGGATCACGACCTGAGCCGAAGGCAGTCGCCCAACCAACTGAGCCACCCAGGCGCCCCACACTAAAGTATTTTTAAGGGCTTTCATAGCTATGTAATCCTCCCCAATCCTATGGTCTTCATAAAGTCTTTCAAATTGCTTAAGATAATAAACTTAACACTTAATAGAGGCCAGTTTTCTTTCATATTATATTGCCATGACTGCTATTCTTTATTAGTTGAAATTCAGTTTTTCTGTGTTTATATGCTAAGAGTTCAGTATGTGCCTTCTCGTAAACAGGATAAATCAAAGTGAGAATTGTATCTTACACTCTAGTAGAAGCAAGTGCTGCAGTGACAGTGGGTCAATATGGCTAATGGAGTTTGTTGCTCTAGGTTCAGTATTTTCGTGTTAAAACCGATAGGGCAACAAGAGGAAGAGGACTGACAAACTGGTAAACTTTAGTTGCTTTAGTGCGTTTGTGGAGTTTTATAAGGATAGGAGAGGTCTTGGCATATAAAGAACAGAGGAATATAAAGAACTTCAAGGAAACTAAATCAGATCCTGCAGAAAAATGTATATACTGGTTTATTTGTAGGTCTTTTAAGTGACTGGAAAATACTCTCAAGATAGTAATATAAATTTGACGTCCTTTTTAATATTTGCTAACTTTGCCAACACCCAACAGCCTTGTTTGCTTTTCTTGGGAGTCTGAACTTGTATTCTTTAGAGAATAAGGAAGTTGTAGGAACAAGGCAGGTGATGTAGGAGATTGACACTCTACATTTCATATCATTTTGGAGCTGCAAAGATGAATTTCAGGTCCAAGCGTTTGAAACTTTGGTTTGAGAAGAGGAAATTGATAGCCAGAAGAAAATTAAAGCTCTAAAGGTATGTCCTGGGGGTGCCTGGGTGGCTTGGTGGGTTAAGCATCAGACTCTGGGTTTTGGCTCAGGTCCTGATCTCAGGGTTCTGGGATTGAGCCCTGCGTGGGACTCCATACTCAGTGCAGAGGCAGAGTCTGCCTAAAGATTGTCTAACCTTCTCCTTCTGCCCCCTCAGCCCGTGTGTGCACTCTTGTGCACTCTCCCTCTCTCCCAAATAAATAAATCTTAAAAAAAAAAAAGTTTAAAGGTATGTCCTGGAAGGGGGTGGGGCTAATGCAAATTTAGCAAGTAAAAATAAATCATTCGACAATTTGAAGCAGCCGTTCTTGTCAGGCAGAGAATGCCAGCAGGGCTTAAGTTTTTCTAGTAGAGTTTTAAAAATTATCCTTAAAAGTTAGCTGCTATAATAAAGCTTATTAAGCTCTCTGCTTATAAGCTAAGCAACCTCCAGCAAGACTATCTCATAGGGTCCTTAATTCAACCTGATTTTTTTAAATTAAAAAAAAAGTGGTTTTGCCCTTTCTATTTTAGGTTACATTTAAGTACCTTTAAAGATGTATTGTGCAGTTTATTGGGGGAAATTTTTTTAAAGCTTTTATTTGCTCAAAATAATGTGACTGCAGAAACCAAATCATTTTAAAATTTATGGGATAACTTAGTGAGTACCAAGTTGTAACTGACTCAGTTTCTTGTTTCAGTATTTTATCTTTTCCCCAAGCCCAAATCTAGTGCTAGCCAGGACCATTACACACCCCCAGGGGTATTTCATTCCATTGGCTGATCGGCTGTCTTAAAGTTTACATCCTTTAGATTTACTGTCAGGACGCTCAGTGTTCATTTGTCAGATGCATTACACTGCTGTGTATTACTTTTTATTTTTTGTTCTTTTAAACAAAACAAGTTGTCAGGGTAGAAAATAATTTAAAAGACCAACATATAATTAGTAACTTCATTTGGTTAATAAAATTGTCCAGATATCAAACCCAGAGGGCATTTCATTTTGTATATTCCTGTGTCATTTGTCACTGATATAAAAGATTGAAAAAAAATCCAGAAATAATTATTTCATTGTTTGCATTTGGGTGATAGACTCAATATTTTTTTTTTTTTTTTTTTAAGATTTATTTATTTCGGGGCACCCGGGTGGCTCAGATGGTTGGGCATCTGCCTTCAGCTCAGATCATGATCTCCAGGTCCTGGGATCAGACCCCATGTCAGGCTTCTGGCTCAGTGGGGAGTCTGCTTCTCCCACTCTCCCTGCTTGTGCTCTCTCTTTCTCACTCTCAAATGAATAAAATATTTTTTTAAAAAGAGATTTATTTATTTGACAGAGAGAGAACAAGCAGGTGGAGTGGCAGGCAGAGGCAGAGGGAGAGGGAGAAGCAGGCTCCCCACTGAGCAGAGAGCCTGACATGAGGCTTGATCCCAGGACCCCAGGATCACGACCCCAGCTGAAGGCAGACACTTAACCAACTGAGCCACCTAGGCCCCCCTAGATTCAATATTCTTTTTTTTCAAGTCTTTTAATTTTTTTATTACTCAAAAAAGCTTCATTTTTTTATTTAGCTTTCTGACTCTGCTTGTGCCTTCAACAGTTTCACAGCAATTTTCTGCTCCTCGACAAGGAAAGCATGCTTGATCCTGTCATGACCACACTTAGCACACAAGGAACCACCAGAGGCCCTGCTAACATGTTTTTTGGTTTTAGACAACCTCATAAGAACTTTAGGTCTCACAGCACGAACTCCTTGAAGTCGGCCTGGGCACATGCCACATGCAGATTTTGGTGCTTTCCCAACCTTCTTGGTATAAAGGTAAATGATTCTATTACCAGGGGTTTTAGGACAGCCTAGTTTTGTTAGAGGCTGTATTGTAGGACAGCCTATGACTGTAGGTCAAACACTGGACCATCCTGAATGCTTATGGTTGCTGTCCCTGGAAGAGCTAGACTCAGTATTCTTAATATATGGTAGGATGATTACCCTTTTTTTCATTTTTAAAGTTGACATATATGAGACTTCTATTTCATACACATGTTAGGTTTTGTTAAATTATTTTAAAATTTGAGATAGTGTAGATTAATTTGGGAAGATTTTATATCTTTACTAATTGTTGTATGAGTCTGCATTCAGTTGCAGTAAATAGATCTGGCTATTTTAAGGCATAGGGATTTAATATAAGGAATTGGTGCTTAGAAAATTACTTAATGGGGGCCCCTGGGTGGCTCAGTTGGTTAAGCGACTGCCTTCGGCTCAGGTCATGATCCTGGAGTCCCGGGATCAAGTCCCACATCAGGCTCCCTGCTCAGCAGGGAGTCTGCTTCTCCCTCTGACCCTCCTCCCTCTCATGCTCTCTGTCTCTCATTCTCTCTCTCGCAAATAAATAAAAATAAAAATAAAAAAGAAATTATAGAAAATTACTTAATGGGCTGCAAGAGTGGGCTTTAGCCTAGGCCATCAGAAATGAGTCCCAGGATAATAAGCAAAACTAGACTGTTATGGGAGCTGCTACTACCCATCAAGATGGAGAAACAAGACCCCTTGATTAGAATTATCGATGTTAAGAATAGGCTACTGTAGGGGTGCCTGGGTGGCTCACTTGGTTAAGTGTCCCACTCTTGATTTTTGCTCAGGTCATGATCTTGGGGTTCTGGGATCGAGCCCCACGCTGGGCTGTGCGTTCAATAGAGAATCTGCTTGATGATTCTGTCTTCTTCTCCCTTTGCCCCTCCTCCCACTGGTGTTCTCTCTCTCTGTCTCAAATAAATAAATAAATCTTTCAAAAAAAAAGTAGACTACTGTAGCTACAATGTAGGAATCAAGAAGATACTGTATTACTCAGCACCCACAAAGCCAATGACTATGCTCTTGCATGCTTGCCAGCCAAAAAACAAAGCAGCACTAAAAAGGCTTTGGCTTTCCACACCAAATCTTACTTTAATGTACCTAATTGGCAGGAATCATTTACCTCTAGTACACTAGCTGCAAGGATATCTGGGAAATGTAATTAAAAAAAATATTTTTTAAGATTTTATTTATTTATTTTTGCGGGGGGGGGGTGGATGGAAGGGAATGAAGAGGGGCAAGCTGACTCTGTGCTGAGCACCAAGTGACCAGCTGGATCTCACAACCCCAGTTCTGACCTGAAGATCTGACCTGAGCCAAAATCAAGATTTGGCTGCTCAACTGACTGAGCCACCCAGGCACCCGGCAAATGTAGTTTTTAACTTTTCAAGATTTATAGTACAGAGAAGTAAGCTTAAAAAAAAGTTTGAATGGATGCTGAGTACCAATCCACCTTATTCAGGAACATAGTGCAACTATTGTTTCAAATATTTTATGTATTTTATTATATATATGTGTATACATATATTTATTATTTAAAGATTTTAGTTTTAAGTGATCTCTATACCCAACATGGGGCTCGAACTTAAAACCCCAAGATCAATGGTCACAGGCTCTACTGACTGAACTAGCCAGGAACGTGTATTTTATGTATTTTAATAGAGAAAAACTTTCTGAAGATCTTGCACATGCTTTGTTAGCTGGATTCCCAGATATATTATAGGGTTTTTTTTATTTTTAATTTTTATTACATGTAGTTGGTATACAATATTTATAGTCTATTTTTAATCTCTTTTATTTAGATATTGCACATATCTTTTCCTGGTCTGTCAAATTTGTATGTACTACCTTTGTTGAATAGAAAAACATTAATTTTTGACCATAGGTGATCCAGCCATCAATTTACAGAAACTTGAAAGACAGAAAAACATGTTAAGTTATTCCACAGAGTACAGGGGCACCTGGCTGGCTCAGTTTGTTGTGCATCTGGCTCTTGGTTTCGGCTCAGTTCATGATCTCATAGGTCATGAGATGGAGCGGCTCAGCAGGAAGTCAGCTTGGGGATTATCTCCCTGCCCCTCCCCGCCTAAAATGAATAAATAAATCTTTAAAAAAAAAAAGTTAAAATATTATTTCACATAATACATCCAACAAAATTCAGATTATGGGAAATGATAGAACAGTTAATGTGATACTTCAAGCAATAAATTTCTGGAAAAAGGGAAAAATAAAAGAGAAAGGGGACTCTAGGTAAAAAGATGCCTAAGACACATATTACAAAAAAAATACAAAGGAAAACAGGCAAAACTACAGTGCATAGGGATGTGTGCTTAGGTGATAACACTGAAAAGGAAGTAATTATAAACATCGGGATAATAGTTATTCTTGGGAGTAGAAAGGAGGTTGTAACTGGAAGGAGCACATGGGCCGTTGCTAGGATGGTGAGCAAGGGTCTATCTTGTGATTTTTGCAGTTTTCTGTATTTGCTGTACTTAACAATGAAAGTTTTTTTAAAAAGTAACACAGAACAACAAAATATATAATACAAAGATACATGTATACAATTTAAGGTCATATTTCAACATTAGAGAGGTGTACTATAATTGGAAATAACTATTTGGTCTTTGTCCCAGTTTTCTGGGCCATAGCTCCTAAAACCCTTGAAGTGGTAGGAGTGTCTTTTGTATGCTAATGAGATGACTCGTGTGCTGGGGACCACTAGAAAAGCTTCAGGATGGGGCAGATTGCCAAAAGACCAAGGCATGATTAGAAGGTTGAAGACTGGAACTTTCAGTTCCACCCCTAAATTTCCAGGGAGTGGAGAGAGCCTAGAAATTGAGTTCAATCACCAGTGGCCAATAATTTAATCAGTAATGCCTAAGTAATGAAACCTACATAACAGAGCTGGAGAGCGTCCAGGTTGGTGATTATATCAAGGTGCTGGGAGGGTAACACAGCCAAAAGAGGGCTTACACATTACAAAAATACCCCTTTCTTCATGTTAGGCCCTATGCATCTCTTTGGGGGTTCCTGAGTATCTTTATAATATACTGGCAAGCATGTATTTTCCCGAGTTCTGTGAGCCACTCCAAGATACTAAACCTGAGGAAGGGTCATGGGAATCCCCAATTTATAGCCAGTTGGTAAGGGTGGCCTAGGATTTGGGATTGCCATCTGAAGTGGGGACAGTCTTATGGGACTGTGCTCCTTTCACTGGTGGTGGGATCTAATGCCAACTCCAGGTAGATAGTGTGTTCACTGAATTGAATTATTAAACACCTAGTTGGTATCTGGAGAGTTGGTTGTTGGAAAAAAACCACTGAAGTGTGTACCTTTGTGGGGAGGAAAATGGGAAGGAAGATCAGGGAAGAAGGAAAAAGGAGAGGGCCTTGCGTGGACTGAAGGTAACAGTGTGCTAATGATGGCTAATGTTTATATAACTGTTCTCTCTGAATATAAATAAAAAATAGGTAAAAAAATTAAATTGTAAATATTCTGCAAAGCATTAGAGTACTCTGCAATGAAGCAAAGCATATAGAAGATGGTATTTTTAAAAGAAAAGAAAAATATGAATGTGTTTGTTATTTTTGCAAAAAAGTAAACACTGGAATAAGAAATCAGAGACTTAGAACAGAAACACCTATACAGTGTGAAATAAAATGGAGAAGTAGAGGCGAGAGGAATGGAAGCAAGACTTCTCAGAGTATACCTTTTCAGTTAGTTTTGACTTTTGAACCTTCTGTATATTGGAAAATGTCATCAGAGTAAAAAGAAAAAAGCGAACCCTAAAATTGAAAACAAAAGAACCTACCTATATCAAATTGTGAAAATAGCCGTATAGAGAAAAGACCTATTTCAAATTATTTTTGAACACCTATGCAGACTGTCCAATCTTAATGGAATATATTTAAAGGAAAAAAGAACTGGAAAAAATGTAAACCTCATGCATTGTTAGTTATAACATTGGTATTGTAAATTAGAAAATATTTCCTATATATTATAGGATAAAGCAGTGAGTAAATAATGCCTATAGAAGCTGAGAATTTTGGTTAAGAAAAAAGATACAATATTATTATTTAATGTTATAGTTAGTACTTTTTTCTTTCTGTTTAAGAAATTTGTATTCAGCCCATGAAGATATTCTCCGTTGTTTATTACAGTTTTAACTTTCACATTTAACTCTGTGATCCACCTCTAATTTTTGGCTGTGATGTCAGGCAGAGGTCAAAGTGTTTTTGTTTTTGTTTGGTTTTGTTTTTGTTCTTTCTCACATGGATTCTAGAAAGACCCTTGATAAAAGAACAGAAAGAAAAGTTTTGAAATGGACTCTGACCTTAGCTCAGCAAGAACATGTGGTTGAGGTCACTCTGCAAAAAGATGTTTTAATGTAAGTTAGAAATATAAAGTAGATCATTACATCTACAAGGTTCTACTAAAATTCATAAAGTATGTAAGTGGTAGGTGGGGCATCCATAATTTCCCAGATCCTCTATTGTTGAAGGGTTTTATTTTCATTCATTTGCAAAAATAACATCTTTTTATATTTTTATTATTTTTTTAAGATTTTATTTTTAAGTAATCTCTACACCCAATGTGGAGCTTGAACTTACAACCCCGAGATCGAGAGTTGCATGCTCTACTGACTGAGCCACCCAGGCACCCCAAAATAACATCTCGCTCTTTTTTTTTTTAAGATGTTATTTATTTATTGGAGAGACAGAGAGAGAGAGGTAGAGGGAGAGAGAGCACGAGTCGGGGAGGAGGGGCAGAAGGAGAGGGAAAAGCAGACTCCCCGATGAGCAGGGAGACTCAGGGCTCAATCCCAGGACCCGAAGGCAGGTGCTTAACTGGCTCAGCCACCCAGGCGCCCTGCAAAATAACACCTTTAAATCAAAATCTAAACTTAGCACCAAGGTCTAGGCTCTAGCATCTGCTTTCCTAATTAGTCTTTATTGAGTAGTACCTTTGGAATAATACCTATTTTTTTTTTGCCTCAACCTCTTTGTATCTCAGGGTTGTTGTTTTTTTTTTAGTTATTTTATTGTTATTTTTTTATTTGAGTGTAGTTGACACACAATGTTACATTAGTTTCAGGTATACAACTTAGTGATTTGACGAGTTTGTACACTATGCTATGTTTACCACAAGTGTAGCCACCCTCCGTCCCGTTACATCACTATTACAGTATCATTAACTATATTCATTATGCTCTGCCTTTTATTCCCCTGACTTACTCATTCCAGACCTGAAGGCCTGTATCTCTCTCTCCCCTTCACCCATTTTGCCCAACCCCCCACCCACCTTGCCCTCTGACAGTCATCATTTTGTTCTCTGTACTTATAGTTCTGATTCTGTTTTTTTAAATTTATTTGTTTATTCATTTTTTTTTAAGATTTTATTTTTATTTATGAGAGAGAGCAGGGGGAGGAGCAGAGGGAGAGGGACAAGCAGACTCTGCTGAGCGGGAGCCTCACATGGGGCTCAATTTCATGACCTTGAGATCATGACCTGAGCCAAAACCGAGTTGGATGCCCATCTGACTGAATCACCCAGGTGCCCCTGTTTATTCACTTCCTTAAAGATTCCATTTATGAAGGAAATCACATGGTATTTGTATTTTTACTTACTTTGTATCATATCCTCTAGATCTATCCATGTTGTCTCAAATGGCACAATTTCATCTTTTTTATGGCTGTGTAATATTCCATTATGTATATGTGGTGTGCATATATATACGCGCCACATTTTCCTTATCCATTTGTCTATTAATGGACACTTAGGTTACTTCCATGTCTTGGCTACTATAAATTATACTACAATAAACATAGGGGTGCGTATATCTTTTCAAGTCAGTGTTTTTGTTTTCCCTGGATAAATACCCAATAGTGGAATTATTGGATCATATGGTAGTTCTATTTTTAATTTTTTGAGGAACCTCCATACTGTTTTCCACAGTGGCTGCACCAGTTTGCACTCTGACCAGCAGTGCACAAGGATCCTTTTTCTCCACATCCTCACCAACACTTGTTCTTGTCTTTTTGATTTTTGCCGTCTGACGGTATGAAGTGATATTGTGATTTTGATTTGCATTTCCCTGATGATGAATGATGTTCCCATCTTTTCATGTGTCTGTTGGCCATCTGTATATCTTCTTTGGAAAGTGTCTACTCAGGTCCTCTGCCCATTTTTTAATTGGATTGTTTGTTTTTTTAATGTTCACTTCTATAAGTTATTTTGGATATGTTAACCCTTTAATAGGATATGTTATTTGCAGATATCTTCTCCCATTCAGTATAGGTTGTCTTTTGTTTTATTGATGATTTCCCTTGCAGTGTGAAAGTTTGTGTGTGTGTGTGTAGTCCCAATAGTTTATTTTTGCTTTTGTTTCCCTTGCCTCAGGAGACATATCTAGAAAAATGTTGACATGGCTGATGTCAGAGAAATTACTGCCTGTGTTTTCTTCTAAGATTTTTTTATAGTTTCAAGTCTCATGATTAGGTCTTTAGTCTGTTTTGAGCTTGATTTTGGGTATGGTATTAGAAAGTAGACCAGTTTCATTCTTCTACGTATGGCTGTCCAGTTTTTCCAGCACCATTTATTAAAAACACTGTTTTTCCCCATTGTATATTCTTGCCTCCTTTATCATAGATTGGACCATATAATTGTAGGTTTATTTCTGGGGTCTCTATTCTGTTCCAATAGTATATATTTTTTGCTATAAAATACAAAACAGGTGGTAAAGAGTAATATTTCTCAGTCTCCTGTAGTTTTACAGAATTGAAAATTTAAATGTTATTCTCCCTCATTATTTTCTTTTAGTATACAGTCTATTTTGAGCTCAGATCTGAACACATGAAGAGAATGACATTTGCATTAAATGTTAAATTATAACCGTTATTTGTTCCTTTAAGTATTGCAGCTAATTTTTAGATGTTGTCCTTTACTCCTCATTCAAACAAATGAGGAGTAGGTGGTTATATATATTGATTGTACTGACTAAAACAGAACCATGGCTTCATATTTCCGTTAGAAATAGACTTTTAAGGGGCGCCTGGGTAGCTCAGTTGGTTGAACGGCCGATTCTTGATTTCGGCTCAGGTCATGATCTTGGGGTCCTGGGTTGGAGCCCCGCGTCAGCTCTGTGCTCATTAGGGAGTCTGCTTCTGGGTTCTCTCTCTCTGCCTCTTCCCCCGCTTGCTCTCTCTTGCTCTAAAATAAGTAAATAAATCTTTAAAAAAAGAAAAAAGCCTTTTCATACACACTATAAAGACAGAATTGAGTGTTCACTTTGTCAGTACTTACATTAAAATTGGAACAATACATCCCTCACAGCCCCGGTGCAGCAGCTCTTTCTGCCCATGGGTCCTGTCCCCGTGCTTTAATAAACCACCATTCTGCACCAAAAAAAAAAAAAAAAAAAAAAGGAACAATACAGAGAAGATTAGCATGGCCCCTGCATAAGGATGACATGCAAATTTGTGAAGTGTTCCATATTAAAAAAAAAAAAATTAAGACTGAATTGGAAAACCTTACAAACTATAGCAAATTATTCCAGTTTTATTTCTACTTTAGTTCTTGGACAAATAGATTACCCACTCTGAACCTGTTCATTCACCTGTAAAAGTCCTCAAACTTTATTGTGAGTCACCATCCCCTAGAGAGTTAAAAAAAAAAAAAATGCAGATAGAGTCCCAGGCTCACTGAAGTAGGCTGGGGCAGGGGTGTAGGCTTCTATTTTTATCATTTTCCCAGAAATTTGACAACTGTTGTTTTAGTATGCTTCTCTGGATTGATGGATCATTCATAACATTTTATTCATTTATGCATGTATATAGAAATAAACATATACTAACTAGGAATTGTCAGACAGTGCTGAGATCATGGAGATGGCAGACCCAGCCCTGCCCTAAAATAGTTCTCCGTTTAGTGAAGAGGCAGACAAACTTTTTTTTTTTTTAATATTTTATTTATTTATTTGACAGAGAGAACAAGCAGGGGGAGCAGCAGAGGGAGAGGGAGAAGCAGGCTCTCTGCCATGCAGGGAGCCCGATGTGGGGCTCGATCCCAGAACTCTGGGACCATGACCCGAGCCGAAGGCAGATGCTCAACTGACTGAGCCACCAGGTGTCCCCCAAAGCCATTCTTGATGGACTTGTCTATTCATTAAGTCAGTGTAGAGTTCTGAAATGGGTGAGGTTGATCCCTTTAAGGGCCTTCAGCCCCATTTAGCTGATAAGTATAGCTTAGGTTTGAACCAAATGTCTAGTTTAGGAATATAAAGCATGACAATTCTACAGACTATTAGTTAGGTAATATTCCATGCAAAAATTTTATAAGAAATTTGGAATATAACAAAATTACTGCTCTCTGATAATAGGTACCAAAAATATGTACCAATAAAAATCAAAATAAAAAGGAACACTTGGCTGGATCAGTTGGTAAGGCGTGAGACTCTTGATGTCGGGGTTGTAAGTTCAAGCCCCATGTGGATGTAGAGATTACTTAAATATAAAATCGTTAGGGGCACCTGGGTGGCACAGTTGGTTGAGCATCTGACTCTTGGTTTCGGCTCAGGTCGTAATCTTGGGGTCCTGAGATTGAGCCCCGTGTTGGGCTCTGTGCTAAGCTTGGAGTCTGCTTTTCCTCTTCCTCTGCCTCTATCCTCCCCTGCCCCCGCTCTCTCTCCCTCTCAAATAAATAAATCTTTAAAATAAAATATTTTAAAAAGTCAAAATGGGCGCCTGGGTGGTGTAGTCAGTTAAGCATGACTCTTGATTTCGGCTCAGGTCATGATCTCAGGGCCATGAGATTGAGCCCTTTGTGGGGCTCTGTGCTCAGTGGGGAGTGGCTTCTCCCTCTCCCTCTGCCCCTCCCCACCACTCTCTCTCTCTCTAAAATAAATCTTTTTTTTTAAAGATTTTATTTATTTATTTGAGAGAGAGAATGAGATAGAGAGAGCATGAGAGGGGGAGGGTCAGAGGGAGAAGCAGACTCTCCGCCTAGCAGGGAGCCCGATGCGGGACTCGATCCTGGGAATGAATGAATGAATCAATCAATCAATAAATCTTAAAAAAAAAAACCCTTCTTCCATCTAATTTGGGTGAAATATTTCATACTACTAGTAGCCCACTCCCTTGAAATCTGGATGCACAAGTGTTATCAAGTCATTGTTCCCCCACAGAGATTGGGCCAGGCGTGGCTGCCAGGTGCTCTAAAACAGTGACCATACTTGATCATAGAGCCAGATGCCAGACATCTGTCTTCTATTAACTAGGATCAAAATGAAGCGCTGCCCACTGAATGATTTAACATATAGCATATAACCTAAGCAAAGATTGCCCTGTTGCCTATATAGCAAAATCTCAACTATAAGACTTTCTTTCCCACCTTCTCAATCTCTGTGATGATACAGGTATTTGCAATATGGCCTTGTGCTCTTGGTTGTTTTTTTGTTTGTTTTTTCCTGATGCTGGCCTGCTTTAATTTTTCAAATATCTTTTTAGGCTCTCTCCCTTTCCTTGTCTTTAGACTTTCTACAGGACCTTTTCCTTTTCTCTCTGTTTGACCCAAAGAGTTCAGCCATTTTCTGAGCCTCCTCATTTGAGTTTTGGCTGACTTTTGAATTTGTATCACAAACCCTGGCTTCTTATTCCCAGTTCAGGATGTTCAGATGCCTCCTGAATCCATTTGGATGTCCTCAAGTGTAATGTATCCTAACCTAAATCTTCCTAGTGAATTAAATCTCCTTAAATGATCCAATTTTTGACTATCAGTTACTGAGGCTGATAAAATGATATACTCCACGCTATGACTTCACCTCCCATTAGTTGGTCTGCTGTTCAATTTTTTGTGTCCCCAGAAAAATGGACAATGTTAACTGATTGTGCACCCACAGAATTAAAGAAGCCATCTTTTATTGCTTCCAAATTTCCTTCCTTCCTGAGAAAGCATTGGGAATGGAGTTGTTGAAAATAAAAAAATCATTAAATTTCAAATTACTGAGGAATTCTTAGGAGGAATACTGAACAACTTTAGTTGCTAGCAAATATACTACTTAGAACCTTTAAAGTTCCAAAATATATTATCCAGTATACTATAGTTCAATTTTTAAAAATTTATATTTACATGTTTTATAATAAAATTACCAAATCAGTTTCACCTTCTGTTTATCTGTCATAAATTAACAATAGACATTTTTCATGGAGGTCAGTAGAATTTCATAAATATAGATTCATGTTTGTTGCCTTTCAGTGTGTAATAACTTAATGGTACATACTTAATGATAAGTGAGCTGATGATAGAATGTTACATAATTTATATATATATTTACATATAGGGCAAACATTTGGGGGTGTCCACAAAAGGAAATAAAACACATTCTTTCAAATAAACAATAATTCATAATTTAACCAAGAAATTAAAAGTGGCACCAAAAATACTACTATAAGATTAGTGTCTCAGATTCAAAACCATACTCAGCAAGAATTGTAACAGTCTGCCTGAGAGTGAAGTTCTGAGTAGGGGTAGGTGATGGGGTTAAGGCCTCAAATGGGAAAAGCGGACATGGATGGGGAACCAAAGAGAGGTTCCTGGACTCTGGACAGAGGGTCATGGAATTAGTGAACTGGGCAATGTTGATTTATGAAGTAAAAGCCCTTCTGGTTGCTGGTAATAGAGATAGAACTCTATTTGGCTTAAGTCACAAAAGACACAAAGAACTCGAGGGGTTCTGATAGCTTCAGGTATGACTGGATCTAGGTTCTCGATGCTATCACTGAATACTGCCTCTCTCCTTTTGTTCTCTGGCTCTGCTTTCTGCTAGGTTGGTTTTATTGTCCGGTAGACTTGCCTCAGCTTATGGCAAAGAGAGACTTTAGCAGCTCCAGGCTCACAGCCTGGCAAATGTAACTCCTGCAGAAAAGGATCTCTTCTCAGTTGCAACAAAAGTCCCAGGATCAACTGATTGATCTGACTCACGGGACATGTCCACTGCTGGACAAACCTGGGTCATCTATCACCACCCCTGGAGCTACGGAATGGGATTCTGGCCCCAAAAGGAAAAGGATGATTCTGTCACTAGAAGATATACAACCACCGAAGGTAGAAAAAAAAGGAAGGGGACATGAGGACAGGAAAAGAATATGAATAAACCCATTCTTATTTCAAATTTTGGCAGAGATTCGTCCTGGCAAACCAACAGCAAAATGTTTTCATGCCAGAAAGCTTAGATGGCCTCTCAACTTTTAAAAAATTATCATTAAAAAAAAAGTGTCATTCCCCCGAAGAGCCTTTTTTAGACATGTTTTTGCCTAATCACCTGCCTATGAGATTTTAATACCACAGATGTACTGTATATGTTTATTTACTATATGTATATCTGTGCTTTATACATAAGAGTAAGTATAAAGCTTACTCTTTTTATCTAATGCAGGGTTAATTTTAAGTTAAAATTTTAGTTAACTTGAAAATCAGGGGCACCTGCCTGGCTCAGTCAGTAGAGCATGTGACTCTTGATCTCGGGGTTGTGAGTTCGAGCCCCATGTTGGATATAGAGATTGCTTAAAAATAAAATTTAAAAAAAAATCAAAGCTATTAACATTTAATTTTATAACTGTATTTGCCAAATAACTTTTAATACAGATCATTTACTTATAAACTGTAATGTATCAAATATATACATATTAGCAATTTTAGAAGTATATAATAATAGCAATGTAATCAATATAAAAATCATTCAAGATGGTTACTTTTTCAGCAAAAGAGAAACAATGGAAGAAAATTAAATCTCCTAAGTATTAACTTTTAACTTTTGTGTGATATGAGAAAATGGCTTTTAAATGCTAGATGCTTTTTTTTTTTAAGATTTTATTTATTCATTTGACAGAGAGAGAGAGCGAGAGAGGGAACACAAGCAGGGGAGTGGGAGAGGGAGAAGCAGGGGAATGGGAGAGGGAGAAGCAGGCTTCCCGCCGAGCAAGGAGCCCGATGTGGGGCTCGATCCCAGGACCCCGGGATCATGACCCGAGCTGAAGGCAGACACTTAACAACTGAGCCACCCAGGCGCCCCTAAATACTAGATACTTATTCAGATATTGTTGACACTTCTTTTCAGCACCTGACCTAATGATGGGTTAACTTTTTTTTTTTAACTTGAGAGAGAGAGAGTTGGGGGGGCAGGGATAGGGGCAGAGGGGAGAGGGAGAGAGAAAACCTCCAGCCGACTCCCTGCTGAGTGTGGAGCCTGAAGCAGCTCAATCTCACAACCCAGAGATCATGACCTGAGCCAAAATCAAGAGTCAGACGCTTAACTGACAGCCACCCAGGCGCCCCTAGGTTGACTAACTTTTGTAGAATTAAATGGTAAGATACAAGCCATTTGTATTTACTCTCAAAGCTCCAGTCACACAGTAGCACTGAGGATGGAACATGGACAACATCCTCAAGGCAGCCAATGGCAGGTCACGGCACAGCAGGCCGCCGCCTACAATACTGAGCAATCAATTCAAAAACAGCCTTCAAATCACAGCCACCTCTTCACCATAGTCTTGTAGTACCCATCTAGCATCTGTTTGGGTATCTTCCGTGTTAGTGCCAGTGTTGCTCATTTGATGCCCAAGAAAACTCAACAAGAGAAATTAAATACTAAGGAATAAGATTTTGTTGAGTAGGGTGGAACTTTGAAGGGCCTGAAACCATTGTAAGCCCATTCTTCGCACATCGCCCCCTCTAAGAATGAACTTTTGCCCCCTAGACAGCACTATCACTCCCATGGATATGCTAACAGGTGGCCTAAAGAGCAAATCCTGCCCTCCCCCCCCCACATTGAGGTGAACTCTGTCTTCCAGTGAAGTTTACTTATTGGTTCTAATGTTTCCATACCAAACAGACTTAATCTTTCATATAACAGATCCTCAAATATTTGATAACTGAAATTTTACTCCCTCTATACTGAATGGCTTCTCGAAGCTTTTCCTTTCTGAGGCTAAACTTAACCACAGGTCCTTGAACTGGCTTTCATTTGATTCATTTGATTCAGTTCCCCTATTGCATTAGGCATTCTTTAGGGACAGGCCCTGTCTTGTCTCCTTGGCCTGTTTGAATCCACTCCAGTTTGTTGTTAAAATTAGATGTGTATCTGAACAGAGTACCTGAGCCAGAGTCGAAGGCTGTTTCTTCCTCTGTTTTGGACAGTATTCATCTATTAGCATAGTCACCAGACCAGCCTGAATAGCTTGCTGATGCCTATTGAGTAATAAACTGAAATCTCTTAAGTCTTTCTTCATATGTCCTGCTAATAGGTTGAATTCTTCCTCCATCCATCTCTAGTTTTCTGAGACCTAAGTTGTGATTTTCATTCACACCTGCTACATTTCATTCTCTTGGACTCTTCCAATTTTTCCATCATGTTGAGACATTTGAAGATGCTGATTCATTTTTCCAGTTCATTCATTCATTCATTCCATCCATTCATTCATTACTTATACTTGCTTTTCTAAAGATATTTTCATAAAAGTGAGAACCAAAACAAAAAGTTCATATGAGGTAAGAAGAAGAAGAAAATGTTCCAGTCCCTAGAGTTAATATGAGTGCTGAGACAGCACATGAAGTTTACATCTAAGCTTTGTCCTAAAAGGAGATTGCATTCCTCCTTCATGCATCTCCTGTTGAGGGAGAGAATGGATGTGAAAGGGCCATCTCAGGAGTTCTTATATGATGACTTTTACAAAATAAATTATACTTGGCGCCTGAGATCTAATCACATACTTGTGTCAGTGTTCATTGGAAATTATAGCTGTTATTGGAGTAACAATCTAGTAGAAATGTAAAATATGGTTCTTTTCAACCCCATAATGAAGTATTTTATCATTTTGGCCATATTAACATATGTCAACAATGTGACATCAAACACTGAGTCAATCACCAGTATAATTTTGGGGGGAAAAAGAATTTGCTAGTAATACTCTCTGTAATGAAGGCAAAAGAGTGTTTCAGACTTGAATTAGTTGGATGTTTAGCCCAATCCTTTACTCAGAGAGAATAGACCTGGCTTATGAGAGTTAATTCATACCATTTGGAGGTTGAAACAGTTATAAAGCTGCTTTGGAATGTCCTAAATTGTACCTAAGAGACCTGTTTTTGACAGATGTGTTCATGTAGTCCAGTCATTTGGCATATGGAATTTTTTTATGTACAAGCTATGCAAAAGTTTCAACATGTAACATTTATTAGTGCTTCCACTGGCATGGAGAGACAGATGGTATACACATTACTTGCAGAAGCAGGCTTTGCAGTGGCCTTACAAGTCTGACTTTGCTCAGTTACCTAGGTCACCTAAATCCCCTCCCCCACGCCCCTCACCCGCCCAACACGCACATGCATGAGAGGCCAAACCCTTCCTCCTCTGACCCTGGAATTTGCTATAGGAATTCTCTCTCAATTGCTTGACTTGAAATTTCCCTTCTTTCCTTCCCCTTCCTTGGCCCAGATCGCCACCTCCTCTGTCTTTTCACTCCCTCCAGCTGGTCCAGGGTGAGGTCTGGAGGCTGAGGTAGGAAAGAACACACCCCCAGCTGTTCTCAGCCCCCACCCATCCCTAATGTTAGTCTTGGCAGTGTGCAGCCTGTTTCCCCACATTAACCCCAAAGTCCTCCTCTCTTTAAGTCTCAGCTGCAGTAATGAAATGCCTAGTTGCAAGAGCTGCAGATTAATCTTCTGTCTCAGTTATTCTTTTTTTTTTTAGAGAAGGAGAAATAGAGAGGTGGGGGAGGGGTGGAGGGAGAGGAAGAGAGAATCTCAAGCAGGCTCCACATGTAGCTCAGAGTCTGACATGAGGCTTGATCTCACATCATGAGATCATGACCTGAGCTGAAATCAAGAGCTGGATGCTTAACCAGCTGAGCCACCCAGGCACACCACACCACCTTTTTTTTTTTTTTTAAGATTTTATTTATTTATTTGACAGATAGCACAAGTAGGCAGAGGGAGAAGCAGGCTCTCCGCTGAGCAGGGAGCTGGACACGGGGCTCGATCCCAGGACCCCAGGATCATGACCTGAGCTGAAGGCAGCTGCTTAACCGACTGAGCCACCCAGGCGCCCCCACACCACCTTTTTTTTTTAAAGTAAGTTCTATGTGGGGCTTGAACTCAGGACCTCAGGATCAAGAATCACATGCTCTACTGACTGAGCCAGCCGGTTTAAAGAAAAACGGGGGGTGCAGGAAATGTCTTTTTTTCTTTGTAGTATTTACATGAAATAGCACAAAAGGGGAACTCTCAGGGAGAGATTCTCTCTCTCTCTCTCTGCCCTGCCCCCTAGTCATGCACACTCTCTTATGTGCTCTCTCTCAAATAAATAAATCTTAAAAAAAAAGATAAATGTCCTTAGTAAATAAAGATTCTCTCATATCAATAAGAACCACTCCCAAAAAGAAACTGGGTAAAGAAAATGAAAGGGCAATTCACCAAGGAATATTTTTTGAATAGGTGTTCAACCTCAACAGCAATTAAGGACATGCCATTTAAAATGAGATTTTTATTTTTCCTATATTCATGATGAAAACTTTAAAAGAATACGGTGCTCAATACTGGCCAGGCTGTGGGGAAGCAGGCACTCTCCTGTGTTGAATGGATTGTTCACACACAGGTGGGAATGAGGATGGAGTGTGAGAGAAGGGGATGGAATAGTCAGCGGTGGAGAGCACAGCACTGGAAGAGGCTGGGTGTGGTATTAGTCCCACCTGGCCTTGCTGGAGAGTTGATGAAAGTCCTTGTTGGGATAGGAAGGTGGACAGCAGGAGAGCAAGGGAGAAACAGATCCAAGAAGGTACTAGGAAAGAGTGATTTCTGATGCCATTATAACTACGTTTCCCTTCATGAATTCTTTTTTGCTCATGCTTTTGATTTTTACAGAGCGTCCCAAGAATCAACTCATTAACCAGCACAGATTTATACTTTTAAAAATTGTATTTTTAAGATTTTATTTATTTATTTGACCGAGAGAGAGACACCGCGAGAGAGGGAACACAAGCAGGGGGAGTGGGAGAGGGAGAAGCAGGCTTCCCACTGAGCAGAGAACCCGATGTGGGGCTCGATCCCAGGACCCTGGGATCATGACCTGAGCCGAAGGCAGACGCTTAATGACTGAGCCACCCAGGCGCCCCATAAAGATTGTATGTATTTTCGACATTTTTATCAGGACATGTAATACAGCGGTAGAAACAAGCTAGGACTGACATTTAAGCGTGGTGCAGATATAGCAAAGGCATCCCCTTTGGGCGGGGGTGGGTAACAGTGAGAGCTCCAATCTCCGTTTACTAGCTGTGGGGTTTCAGGAGCATCATTCAGTCTCTCCCAATTTGTTTCTTCTAGGTTTGTATTTCTGTAAGTGGGAATACTACTACTTAACTTTACAATGTTGTTGGGATCAAGTAAAATCATGTATGTGAAGTCCTGAGAATTGGTATGTGCTCAATAAAAGTAGGTTCCCTTCCTTGTTGAGAATAGCAGCCAAGGGGTTGCTTAGTTGACGGGTATCACCACACATTTCTTATGCAGTCCGGCTCCGTCCCTGGCAGGCCGTGAGGCCTCCCACTGCCTTAGGATCTTGATGACAAAAAAAGAGCTGCTTCCTATTTTGTCGTTGCTCAGGCTGAGAGGAAGGCTGTGACTTCTGGTAAAATACTCCCTGGCTGAGGAGGCTGAGCAGGCTCATGTGTTGTGGCTTGCATAAAATGTGACCCCATCTGGTGAGGAAATGGAGAGCAGAAGGCAGGCCAATGGGAGCCCCAAAGAGCCTCCAAAGTTGCTTTAATCAGATTGGAGTGGCAGCCATCTACTAAATGCAGATGGGTCTCCGAGTTTGGGGGTTACCCATGGCCAGCATACCAAGGACACAAAACCACATGGTAAGGCTAAACAGAAAGTTCAGGGACGGAAGCCCATGACCAGCAGGGGCATGGTGGAGGTGTGACGGTTCCATCTCACGCTGAGACACATGGCATTAAGTCAGGGGGCTTCTGGCACGGCTACTGCCATTGTTACTGTTATCTTTTGACAGGTAGTGTGGTGTGTCAAAAAAAATAGATGATTGACATCAGAAATGGAAGATCAAGATCTTAATTTCCCCACTGCTACCTTCCTGGTTAGTGGTGCTTAAACCTTCAAATGCCTCAAAATCACCTGGTGGGCTTGCCGAGACCCAGATTCAAGAGCCCCACCCTCAGGATTTCTGGTGTAAGCCCCGAGAATGTGCATTTCTTTTTTTTGTTTAAGATTTTTATTTAATCCCAGGACCCTGGGATCATGACCTGAGCTGAAGGCAGACGCTTAACCGACTGAGCCACCCAGGTGCCCCAGAATGTGCATTTCTAACAAACTCCCAGGTACTGCTGATGTTGCAGGTCCAGGTGGGCCCTGAGAAGTGCCACCCAAGGTAACTTTTTAGAGAAGGTATGGCCCTGTTGCTAGGGGATCCACCCTGAAGATGAATTTGTTCCCTTGCACCCACCCCTACTCGGATCAGTCTTCTCTAGTTTCAAAAAAATAAAAATCATTATCTCAATTTCCTTTGTTTAAAACAAGAGATTTGAAGGTGCCTGAGTGGCTCAGTTGGTTAAGTGTCTGACTCTTGGTTTCAGCTTGGGTCATGATCTTTTGGGTTGTGGGATCGAGTCCCAAGTAGGGCTCTGTGCTCAGCGCAGAGTCAGCTTGAGATTCTATCCCTCCCCCAACTCGTGTGTGCTCGAGCTCTTTCAAATAAATGATTCTTTTAAAAAACAAAACCAAGGGATTTATCAACTGCAACAAAAATGACAGTTTATAAAAGGGGTACATTGAAATTCAGATTAGTAAACCCCCACACTGGTTGAACTTTAGAAAAATCTGGAAAACTGGACAGGAGAGGAAGGGGGGAAGGAAGGGATAAAAGAATGAAGGCAGCCCGCCCAGGCCTCACACCCAGATATTCTGATTTAATTGGTTCATGGTAATGTCCTGGCAGGAACCTGGTCTAAAAGCTCCCCATATGACTTCAATTTGCACCTTGGTCTGAGAACTGCTGGTTCTCAAATTTGCCTACACATTGGGAGCACTTGGAAAGTTTAAAAAAATACTGATACTTCTGTCCCATCATTTTCAAAGATTCTGATTTCTAATGGGATGCAGCTTGGGCAGCCAGAGCTTTTAAATCTCCTCAGGTGATTTTACGATGTCTCATATGCAGATCCATCTATTCTAGATTCAACAAGTCAGGTTGACAGCTTGGTCCCCCTCTCCGGACACTCTCTACCACAGTGGTTCTCAAAGTGTGGTCCTGGACCAGCATCAGCATCACCTGGGAACTTTTTAGAAATGCAGTGTTCAGGCCATGTCTCAGACCCACTGAATCAGTAATTGAGTTGTAACAAGCAGCAATGTGTGTTGTAACAAGCCCCTGACCCCGGTCACTCAGATGCCCCATTGAGTCAGAGAACCCCTGCTGTATCATCCTGCCTGTTACCTCAGAGTTCTGCTGGCCATCCTCCCAGAGACCAGCCAGCATAAGAAGCAAAGACTTCAGTCCTCTGACTATTGGGCAATACCAAATCACCAGTTTCTGGATGAGCAATGCCAAACTTCTTGGTGTGACTGAGTTTTTGTATAATCTGTGAAGATTTTGTTGGCTGGAAACTGATGGCATTTAAATGGGAGGGTCAGTAATGGGCTGCAGCTGCAACCTTGGTCAAAATAAGCAAAGAAGAGGTAACAAATGGAAGGCAGGCAACATAAAGCAAACGTCGATCCCTGTTGTCTGTCTATTTCATGTCAAGGGCATGAAATATGAGGGGAAAGGAGGGAGCAAAAGTGTCTGAGTCAGGAGAAACCAGGAGGGCCCTGGTTTGGGAATTTTTTCTTTGAGACAGCCCTTCAAGTTTGTTGGCACAGCAGGTGAAGTCCGTTTTCTTCTTTATACAGCCCTGCTTTCTTGCTGAGGGAAGAAACCTGTGTTAGTACTGAAAGAAAATATCCTGATCATATCAGAGCCAGGCGAGTAACAAACATACAGCAACCTGACTGAACACGGCAAGATCAAGCAGTTTGTTCATAGGAGACTTCACCTGCTTGACAACAGACTCCTTTGCTGACTCCCATAAACCACTTGATTCGGATTCAGTTCAGCCCAGGCTTAGATGCTAAGAATACTAAGGTGGAAATGGCACAGAACCTGCCTTCAAGTAGCTCATACTCTAGCAAGGGAGAGAGGTGAGCAAGTATATTTCTACACTGTGTGCTGAATGCTATGGGAACACAGTGCAGTCAGAATACAGAGGAGAGAAGGGTTAATCCTGGATGGGAGTGGAGGTGAGGTAGTCAGGGAAGGCTTTATGGAAGTAGACACCAGAGCTGGATTTTGGAGGGAAAATAGGTTGTTTGGCAGTCACAGTGGGTGGAGGGATTTCAGCCTGGGCAGGGCCTGAGGTGGAGGGAAGCAACATATTGAGTATTTTTTTTTTTTAAGATTTTTATTTATTTGAGATGGGGGAGGGGTAGAGGGGAAGGGAGAGAAACCCAAACAGACTCTGCACTGAGCATAGAGCCTGAGTGGGGGCGGGGGAGGGGGGGGAGAGCTCAATCTCATGGCCCTGAGATCATGGCCAGAGCCAAAACCAAGAGTCAGACCCTTAACCGACTAAGCCACCCAGGCACCCCTTGAGTATTGTTGATAGGTAAATCATGAGGTGGGGAATGGCAAGGTATTCGACTGTAGAGTTGAGCAGGGCTGACAACTTTTTAGGCTAAGCTTAAGGAACTTGAATTTGATCACACTGATCTGTAGTTGGCAGACCTAGCTGATGACCAGAATTACCTGGGGAGCTTCGAGAGATTCTAATTCAGTAGGTCTGGGTTGGCCCTGTGATGTGTGCTGCCCAAGTGGGCAGGAAGAGAGAGGCTGACCAGGTAAAGCAAAGTGGCAAGAGTGGACAATACTAGAAAAGCAATTTGGAGATTAACCCAGTGGCTTATGGAATAATGTCTACCCACTTTTTTTCTTCTTTATGATTTTATTTATTTATTTGAGAGACAGAGCATAGGCAGGGGGAGGGGCAGAGGGAGAGGGAGAAGCAGACTCCCCACTGAGCAGGGAGCCAGATGTGGGGCTGAATCCCAAAATCCCGGGATCCTGACCTGAGCCGAAGGTAGATGCTTTACTGACTGAGCCAACCAGGTGCCCCGGTGTCTACCCACTTTTAAAAGGAATGTTTAAGTTTTTAAGACTGGCTTTTGTGCAATCCTTATTCAATGGTTGTTGTCGGAGAACATTTGCTGATGTGCATTGGGCCAATAAGAGTGTTACCCTTGCTGAGGCGCCTGGCTGGCTCAGTCAGTAGAGCATGCAACTCTTGTTCTCGGGTTGTGAGTTCAAGCCTCATGTTGGTTGTAGAGATTACTTAAAAATGAAAAAATCTTAAAAAAAAAAGAATGTTACCAATGCCAATATGGGTTTGGCAGGAGCCCCACCTAATTTTTTGTGCTGTAAGTCATCTCAAATCTCAAATAGTAATAATAGCAACAAATGAGGCATGATAAGATTTTTTTTTTTAAGATTTTTTTTTGTTTATTTGACAGAGAGAGACACAGTGAGAAAGGGAACACAAGCAGGGGGAGTGGGAGAGGGAGACGCAGGCCTCCCGCAGAGCAGGGAGCCCGATGCGGGGCTTGATCCCAGGACCCTGACATCATGACCAGAGCCGAAGGCAGATGCTTAACAACTGAGCCACCCAGGCGCGTGATAAGATTTATTGTTATAGCAGGTACTTAATAATATGTTTTTCCTAAAACTTGATAAAAATAAGCATTTAAATTTACTTTGCCTACAAAATAAAATTAATAGACACGAATTCCTCTGAGTGAAGACAAGATTGGCCAAGGGTGAACTACAAGCACTAATAGTGAGTGTCTACTACACATAAGCAAAGCAGCAAAGGAGCTTAAAGTAGAGCAACTCCTTGGGCCAGAAGTAATCATTTGCTGGGAATTCTGTTGGGAAGCACCAGCCTTTGAAGCACATCCTTTCATTATCTTGGAAAAGTCAGCCATAGAGTTTCCAGGTGTCTTGTTTGGAACCAACACTTAGTATTTGACCTCTCTGACCACCATAAAAATATGATACGTGTGAAAATTATATGTTTTATTATGTGGAGAGCTGACTTACCTGAAATGAATAACATAAGCTATTGTAGAGTCTAATCATTAAACATTTTATACCATGATGTAGTAGATTATATTTTCCAGAGATGGTAGCAGTAATATCCTCCCCCCACACACTTTCTATGTGGTGACTTTGATACTCTGCCCATTGAGAGTTGGGGGGTCTATGTTCTTGTTATGAATTAAATTATGTCTCCCTCAAAATTCAAATGTTGGGGTCCTAATCTCTAGCACCTCAAAATGTGACCATATTTGGAGATAGAGTCCTTACAGAGGTCATCAATTTAAAGTCATTAGGGTCAGCCCTAATCCAGTATAACTTGTGTCAAAAAAGGGGGGAACTTTGGGCACAGAAGCTCACAAAGAGGGATAGTGATATGATGAAACACAGGAAGAAGACGGCCATCTACAAGCCACGGAGAGAGGCCTAGAACAGATCCTTCCCTCTCAACCCTGAGAAAGAACCAACCCTGCTGATACCTGGTGGACATCTAGCTTCCAGAACTATGAGACAATAAATTTCTGTTGTTTAAACTACTCAGTCTGGGAGTCCTTGGTGGCTCAGTTGTTAAGCGTCTGCCTTCGGCTCAGATCATGATCCCAGGGTCCTGGGATCGAGCCCCGCCTCAGGGTCCCCGCTCTGCGGGAAGCCTGCTTCTCCCTCTCCCACTCCCCCTGCTTGTGTTCCCTCTCTCACTGTATCTCTCTCTGTCAAATAAATAAAAAATAAATAAAATAAACTACCCAGTCTGTGGTACTTTGTTATGGCAGCCCTAACAAAGGAACACAGTTCCCTCTCCTTGAATCTGGAAGACTTGTGACTACTATGGAAATGATATTATGTAACTTCCTAGGTTAGGTAATAGAAGGCAATAAAGCTTCCATTGGTTCTCTTGGGAGACTGGCCAGCCATGCCATGATGAGCTCAGGCTATTGAAAAGGTCACAGGTTGGTGTTCTAACTGACCGTCCCAGCTGACAGCTAGCATCAACCAGTAGAGATGGAAATAAATGCACTTCCAAATGCTACATATTCCCAGCGCTGGGTCACCCCAGCCTTCAAATTTTTCTGAGTCCCTGGATATTTAATGCAGAGACCTAGCAATCCCACTATGCCCCTTGTGAATTTCTGACTCATAGAGGTCACAAGCATGATAAAACGTTGTTTTAAGCCAATGAGTTTTGAGATAAACATAGTACCTGGTAACATGGCTTTAAAATTATCTTTGTTCACTAATTTTTACCTTCTATGGCTGGTATTTTTATTGAAACCTTCAGGTACCTTTGATTCTAAATGATGGTCACCACTTCTCTTGGCTCTTCTGACATTAGGCTCAGATGTTAGGGACAGTAGGTGACCCTGCCTTAAGTCAATTTAATGGACCACCAATGAATGGATTTCCGACAAACTGAACAGGACAGACAAGAGTGGCTTAGGGGTGAGGGTAGGAATTTCAGAACAACTTCTGAGATGAGTAAGAGTTTGCTAGCAAGGTTAGTGCAATTTTCCTGGAGCAGGGAGGGAATCTTGGAACCCCCAAAGGCAATACTTTCCTCATCTGGGGCACAAAATCCAGGAAAAAAATAAAGCAAAAGTGCCAACCTGTCAGGGGGCAGAAAGTATTGGCTGTTCCAGAAGAACGAATTGGGAAGCAGATTGTGGCAGCATCTGAAATCTCAATGAAACTAGGCAGTGCTGCCTACAAGGTAAGTGTCTGAATGCCTCATAATCAGGGTCCAGAAAGAAGACATGGACCAGTCTGCGCTGAGGAGCTGTGTTCATCAGGCTCAAGGTATCAAACCTCAGGAAAATGCAGGTTGTAAATCTCCCCAATTATTTCCTAGCTTGCTCTTCTTTTTAGATTTTTGCTTTGCCTTTCATTGAGTTTGGATAGAATTCATTTTGAGCAATTCTAAATTTTGTCAGGGATTGGGAGAATTAAAAAGCAAACAGCTTTATTGAGGAATAGTGGATATCTAATACAATGCACATATTTAAAGTGTACAGCTTGATAAATCTGGACATATGTATATAACTATCACCATGATCAAGATAGGGAACAAATCCATCATTCCCCAAAGTTTCATGGCCCTTTTAAGTCCCTGCCTGTGTCCGTTCATGCCCTGCTAAGGGCTGGGAGCGTTTTAATCCATACACTTCAGCCTTGCTTGGGAGGTATATTGTAGTATGTATGTAGTACCTAGGTATGTAGTACCTAGTGGTACTGGCCACTGGCTTGCTGAAGAAGTCTCCTGGATAAAAAGAAAAGTGGAAAGTCACAAGTTCTGTACAATGGTGTGTGTGTGTGCACATGCCTGTGCATGCATTATAAGCCCATTTTTTACTACCCTGGAAAGACCTCATGAGGTTGTGGTTCTGTTACCTGAGAACTTTTTTTTTTAAGATTTTATTTATTTGACAGAGAGAGCGAGCACAAGCAGGGGGAGGGGCAGGGAGAGGGAGAAGCAGACTCCCCGCTGAGCAAGGAGCCCAACTCAGGGCTCGATCCCAGGACCCTGGGATCATGACCTGAGCCAAAGGCAGCTGCTTAAGCAACTGAGCCACTCAAGTGTCCCTACCTTCTTGAGTATAGTTTCTCTTTCAAGCACAGGCTTGTCCACACTGAGAGGCATTGTGCAGGAGATAAGAGCGATGAATTCCCAGCTAACTACTGCTATTGAGAAGTGAGAAGGAACTGGGGCACCTGAGTGGCTCAGTTGGTTAAGCAACTGCCTTGGGCTCAGGTCATGATCCCGGGGTCCTGGGATCGAGCCCCGCATCAGGCTCCCTGCTCAGTGGGGAGTCTGCTTCTCCCTCAACTACTGCTGCTGCTCCCCCTGCTTGTGTTCTCCTGCTCTTTCTCTGTCAAATAAATAAATAAGATCTTTAAAAAAAAAAAAGTGAGAAGGAACCACCTCGAACCTGTTAGAAAGACTACTATGAAAAAACAACAAAACAGTAACAAATGTTGGCGAGCATGTGGAAAAATTGGAACCCTCATGTACTGTTGGTGGGAATATAAAATGGTGCAGCCACTGTGGAACACAATATAGCAGTTCCTTTAAAAATTAAACACAGATTTACCATATAATCCTGCAATTCCACCTCAGAGTATATTCCCCAAAGAGTTGAAAGCAGAGACTCAAAGATGTATCTGTACACCCACATTCATAGCAGCATTATTCACAATAGCCAAAAAGTGGAAGCAACCCAAGTGTCCATCCACAGATGAGTGGATAAACAAAATGCAGTCTATACATACAATGGGATATTATTCAGCCTTAAAAAGGAAGGAAATTCTGACACATCCTACAACATGGATGAATCTTAAAGATACGATGAGTGAAAAAAGCCAGACACAAAAGGACAAATATCGTATAATTCCATTTAATATGAGCTATTTAGAGTAGCCAAATACATAGAGGCAGTAGAACATGGTTACCAGGCGCTGGGGGAGGGAGAATGGGAAGTATTGTTTAATGGGTACAGAGTCTCAGTTTTGCAAGACAGTTCTGTGGGTGGCTGCTGGCGATGGTGACACAACGATGTGAATGCACTTAATGGCACTGAATTGTACTCTTGAAATTGGTTAGGATGGTAAATTTTATGTTTATGTGTATTTTACTGTAATTTTTTATTTAAAAATGAGAGAAAAGAGAAAATTCTGCATGGAATTTTTAGCCTGATGAGAAGGTTATGGTGAACTTGCTTTGTATTTTTGTCATTTTTCTCTTATTTTAAAACTAATACATGTAACAGGGGATTTCAGCCATATTGATAATATATAAAAAAAAATTTTTTTTTTTAATTTCTAAGTAAACTCTACCTCCAACGTGGGGCTGAAACTCACAACCCCACAATCCAGAGTCGCAGGCTTTACCGACTGAGCCAGCCAGTCGCCCTTAATATTGGTAATGTTTTCTTTCTTAAGCAGTAGATACGTAGGTGTTTTGTATTTTAAAAAAATATATCTTTTCATCTATGTAAAATACTTCATCCTAAAATATTTAGAAATTGAAAACGTTTATTCAACAAACATTTTGGGGGTGCTTTCTCTGTGCCTGGCTCTGTTTTATCATTGGGATACAGCTATAAACAAAACTGATACAATCCCTGCCTTCACAGAGCTCACATTCCCAGGGAGGGATTGTTTGGAGGAAGCACTTTTTTTTTTTTTAAAGATTTTATTTATTTATTTGACAGAGACACAGTGAGAGAGGGAACACAAACAGGGGGAGTGGGAGAGGGAAAAGCTGGCTTCCCACCGATCCCAGGACCCTGGGATCATGACCTGAGCCGAAGGCAGATGCTTAATGACTGAGCCAGCCAGGCGCCCCGAGGAAGGACTTTTTACATAAATGATTATTTCTTTGGGATGGGTCCCTAGAAGTGGAATCACAGGGCAAACAATACTACAAACATTTGGAGGATTCTTTTTTTTTTTTTTTTTTTTTAAGATTTTATTTATTTATTTGACAGAGAGAGACACAGCGAGAGAGGAGATACAAGCAGGGGGAGTGGGAGAGGGAGAAGCAGGCTTCCCGCGGAGCAGGGAGCCCGATGCGGGACTTGATCCCAGGACCCTGGGACCATGACCTGAGCCGAAGGCAGACGCTTAACGACTGAGCCACCCAGGCGCCCCCATTTGGAGGATTCTATTGCATCCTGCCAAATGCCCTCCAAGCCCATGAGTAAGCCTCGGGAGTGCCCATTTCCTCATTCCTTGCCAGCCTTATGTGATTTTTTTGCCCATTTGGGGGAAAAATAGTATCTGCCTAATTTGAGTTTCTTTAATTACTAGCAGTTAAAGTAATTATAAACAAGATGAAACAGTTTTCAAATGTTTTTCTATCTTCTAAAAAAAATCAATTCGTAGGACAATTTTTAATTTTATTAACTCTGCTGGTCGTATTTGTTACATTTATTTTCCCCATCTGGTCTTTTTCCCTTTGCCTCTGCTTATATATTTGTACACAATTTTTATGTAGCAAAATCTGTCCACTTTTTTCCTTACAATTCATTCCATTCTCTGATACTCAAAAGTCTGTGCTCATTCCATGATCCAATAAATAACTACTGTATTTTCCTTCATTTAAAATGATTTCAACATTTGCATTGACTTTCAGCTAAAATATTGCAGTTGGGGGATGTGGGAGGAGGAGAGAGCACTTGGATTTTGAAAAACCCTCCCCAAGTGAGATATCCTTGACCTCCTTTCTCTACTTCTAAAGAACCACCAGTTTTATTTACCTAGAATTTCCTTTGGTATATGGGCTAAATGTCTAACTTTTTTTTACCCCACTCCAGAAAAGTTAATCAAGCTGTCCTATACCATTTACTGAATGATTCCTTTATTTTCCCTCAAATGGTACCACATTTAAGTTGTATACTAAGCCCATATTCACAGTTTGTGGCTTGTTTGTGGACATTATAGTTTATACCATCGCTTTACTCTCATGTGAGATCTCTGTTATTTGGATTATTGCAGCTACTTAGTAATACCAGGTAAGATAATCTCCAATGCTCAACCACTCTTCTTTTCCAAAACTTCCTTGGTTACTCTCACTCATTTTTTCAGTGATATAGTCTGAATGACATTTTAAAAAGCCATGATAATTTTTTAATTAAAACTACATTAAACTCACAGATGTAGCTAAGAAAAGTTAACACCTTTTTTAAAGTAGTCATATTTCCACCTAACTAGTTACAGGTATTTTTAAAGCAGAGCCATGATTTATCTGTATTTGTTTCATACCAGCAAAGCCTTGCTAAACACAGCATGCCAGGGAACGTGTTAAACACTGTATATGGATACAAAGATAGCTACTATATATCCTCTAATAGAGGTCACCTATAGCTCACCCAAGTCAGAACATGATGGATGCAACAGAAGATGCAGAAGAGATGAATTTAAAAGGTACAATTTGAAAAAAAGGTATAATTTGGCATATTTTGGCCTGTCTACATCTATGAAATTGTCACCACAGTCAAGATAGTGAGCATATTCATCACTCCCAAATTTTCGTTGTGTCCCTGTGTAATCTCCACTTCCATTTCCCCACCATCTCTAGGGCAACCACTGATACACTTTATGTCACTCTATATTTGTTGGCATTTTTTTACAATTTTCTATACATGGAGTCATACAGAATATATTCATTTTTGGCTGCTTTCACTTGCCATAATGATTTTGAGGTGCATCCACATTGTTGCATGTATCCTTAGTTCATTCCTTTTTGTTGCTGAGTAGTATTCCACTGTATAGATATGCCACAGTTTGTTTTTTCATTTACCTGTTGATAGACATTCCAGTTTTTGGCTATTGCTGGTAAAGCTGCTGTGAACATTCATATACAAGTCCTTGAATAGCCGTATACTTTTGTTTCTCTTGGATACATAGCTAGAAGATATTAAGATACTGCCAAATTGTTTTTCAAAATAGTTGTACCATTTTACCTTCTCACCAAAAGATACTAAGGAAATTCAGTGACTACCCTGTCAACAAACAGTGCTGGGACAATTGAATATACATATGTAAAAAAATAAAAAGCCTCTACCTGCATGCCATATAAAGCCATTTACTTAAAATGGATCACTGACCTAGATAAATGTAAAGCCTAAAACTGTAAAGCTCTGAGGAGAAACTACTTTAAAATACTGAGATTGGGTAAGGTTCCACCGAGAATGTGGCATTTGATCCAGGCCGTGTAGCAGGTAGGACTAGAAGGACTGGGCAGCAAACTGGACATTATGAAGTGAGGAAGGAGTACATGGTAACCTGACGTCTTGCCCAGTTCTCGCTGGCAAAATGGCAAGGTGATTAATGTAGAAGTGATCAGGCTTACAGAAGGAATAGTGGGTTCCAGAGTCAGAAAAAAACATTTGAGTTCCTAGCCCAGAGTTTGGTAGACATGTCCGGCAGACATGACCCTGGAGTGCATGAAAAAATGAGGAGGGAGATAGGAATTTTCAAATTACTTGGATAATTAACAGATAATGCTATGAGGGTAGATGATCTCAACAAGGCATAGAATACAGAATGAGGTAGAGCTGGAGACACAGTCTTGGGGCTCGATCCCAGGACCCTGAGATCATGATGTGTGCTGAAGGCAGACACTTAACCGACTGAACCACCCAGGTACCCCGATACAGGATATTCTTAATATAGCAATAAGAGGAATCCTTTACAGGATTTAAGGATGTGAGTTCCAACAGGTCACCGCTCTGCTCAACACCTTGCAATAGCTCCTTGTTTCATCCAGAGTAAAAACACAAGTCCTAATAATGCCACCTACACAATCACCTCCTCCCATCTCACAGCCCTTTGACCTCATCTCCTATTCTAGGACTTTGTTCCTTTCTCCCCCCGTGCTTACTCCACTAGACTGCTCTGGCCTACTTGACACTCCTTAAATTTGACTAAGCATGTTCCTGCCTCAGGGCCTTTGCCCTAATTGTTCCTTCTGCTTGGAATTCTCCTCCCCGAAATATCCAACTGTATCATTATTGCAGTCTTCATTCACTATTTAAAACTGTAAACTACCTGTCCCTTTCCACACTATACCCATCACTCCCAACCCTTTTACCTCTCTTCTATTTCCCCCCCACGGCATCTGTTACCTTCTAGCATACTATAGAAGTAATTAACTAATGTATTCATTTTTATTTTTTTTTAAAGATATTATTTATTTATTTGACAGAGAGATAGAGAGCACAAGTAGGCAGAGCAGCAGGCAGAGGGAAAGGGAGAAGCAGGCTCCATGGGAGCCGACTGGGGAGCCTGATACGGGGTTCGATCCCAGGACCCTGGGACCATGACCCGAGCCAAAGGCAGCCGCCCAACCGACTGAGCCACCCAGGCGCCCCGAATGTATTCATTTTTAAAATATTTATTTATTTATTTTTGAGAGAGAGAGAGAGAGCGAGCGAGCATGCAGGGGGAGGGGTAGAGGGCGAGAGACACAAGCAGATTCCCCACTGAGCGGGGAGCCCCATGTGGGCCTCTACCAGGACCCTGAGATCATGACCTGAGCTGAAATCAAGAGTTAACTGACTGAGCCACCAGGCGCCCCTTGTTTTGCTTATTTCTTATGTTCTGTCTCTCTGCTGCTCAATATATAAAACTCCTCGAACTAGAATTTTGCCCTTTCCAGCTGCTTTTGGGAGACTCCCTCAAATTGATATTGAAACTCAATCCATTCTTCAGCTGTATCCATTCCGCTGTTTATTCCATCTGCTTGTCCTTTATTTCATCTATTGCATTCTCCATGCGTAATGCTTCCCCTGGGTTTTTTTGAAAAGTATTTATTTTTCTTGCTTGATCTTACTAATAAGTTCCTGTTTTTACTTAATATATTTATCATGCTTATTTAAAATTCTTAGTGTCGGGGCACCTGGGGGGCTCAGTCGGTTAAGCGTCTGCCTTCAGCTCAGGTCATGATCCCAGGGTCCTGGGATCGAGCCCCACGTCGAGCTCCCTGCTCAGTGGGGAGCCTGCTTCTCCCTCTGCCCGTCCCCCAGATCATTCTCTCTCTCTCTCTCAGATAAATAAATAAATCTTTTAAAAAATTAAAATTCTCAGTGTCCGTTCCAATAATCATGCTTCAGATGATATAAACTGTTCAGTTTGTAGTCTTTTACACTAATTGTGCTCCTCAGGTGTCACAACTTAGCAATTTGGAAATTGCACCATGTGAATAATTAGGAAAACAGAAAAGTACAATAGAAATAACAAAATAAAAACCACCCACAGTCCCACTGCCCAGAAATAACCAATTGACCTTTTTTACTGTGTTTCCTTCCAGTCATGCTATTTACATGTACAGTATATTAAAAAATTGCTAAAATACTATGTGTAATTTTCTATCTGGATTTTTCATTTACATTAGTCTTAAGATTTTTTCAAGTTATTAAAGTAATTCACAGACCTAATGTTTTTATTGAAGTATAATTAATACACAGTGCTATATTCGTTTCAGGTGTATAATATAATGATTCAGCAACTCTACACATTATTCAGTGCTCATCAGGGTAAGTGTACTTGGCCTTTCGTGGAGTGGCATCCTCCCCATGAAATCATGCCCCTCTCCAAGGACCTCCTGCACCCATCCCCAGAAGAGAAGGAGGGGAAGCACAAAGAAGAAGCACCTGGTGCGTAGCCCCACTTCCTATTGCATGGATGTGAAATGCCCAGGATGCTATAAAATCACCACTGTCTTTAGCCATGCACAAACAGTAGTTTTGTGTGTTGGTTGCCAGTCTACAGAAGGAAAAGGAAGCTCCTTCAGACAGACGCAGTGCTACAAGCACCCAGAATCAAGAGGAGTAGGAAATCATCCCAATGAACACATTTTTAAAAGATTTTATTTTATTTTATTTATTTATTTTTAAAAGATTTTATTCATTTATTTGACAGAGAGAGAGAGAGCGCAGATAGTCAGAGCGGCAGGCAGAGGGAGAGGGAGAAGCAGGCCCCCCGCTGTGCAGTGAGCCCAATGCGGGGCTCAATCCCAGAGCCCTGGGATCATGACCTGAGCCGAAGGCAGCCGCTTAACCAACTGAGCCACTCAGGCCCCCCCCCCCCAAAAGATTTTATTTTTAAGTCTATTCTGAATGTGGGGCTTGAACTCACAATCCCAAAATCAAGAGTCACGTGTTCTACCAACTGAGGCAGCCTAGTACCCCGCAGTAAAAATATTCTGGATTAAAAAAAGAAAAGATAAGTGTACTCTTATTCCCTTTATCTATTGTACCCATTCTCCCACCCACTACCCCCTTTGGCAACCACCAGTTTATTCTCTGTATTTTTGAATCTGTTTTTTGGTTTTTCTTCTTTGTTCATTTGTTTTGTTTCTTAAATTCTACATATAAGAGAAATCATACGGTATTTATCTTTCTCTGACTTATTTCACTGAACATTATGCACTCTAAGTCTGTCCATGTTGTTACAAATGGCAAGATTTCATTCTTTTTTATGGTTGAATAATATTCCATTGTACATATATACCATGTCTTCTTCATCCATGCATTAATGGATGGACAGGTGGATTGCTTCCATATCTTGGCTATTGTAAATAATGCTGCAATATACATAGGGGTGCATCTTAGTCTTCATTTTCTTTGAAAAAATACCTGGTAGTGGAATTACTGGATAATATAGTGTTTCTATTTTTAATGTTTTGAGGAACTTCCACACTGTTTTCCACAGCGGCTGCAATAATTTGTTTTCCCACCAATAGTGCACAAGGGTTCCTTTTTCTCCACATTCTCACCAATCCTTGTTGTTTCTTGTCTTTTTTATTCTAGCCATCCTGGCAGGTTGTAAGGTGATATTTCATTCTGGATTTGATTTGCATTTCCCGGATGATGAATGATGTTCAGCATCTTTTCATGTGTCTGTTGGCCATCTCTGTGTCTTCTCTGGGAAAATGTATATTCAGGTCCTCTGCCCATTTTTTAATTGGATTGCATTTGTTTTGTTTTGGTGTTGAGTTGTATGAGTTCTTTATGTATTTTGAATATTAACCTCTTATTGGATATAGCATTTGCAAATGTTTTCTCCCATTCAGTAGGTTGCTTTTTTGTTTTATTGATGGTTTCCCCCACTGTGCAAAAGCTTTTTATTTTTGTGTAGTCTCAATAGTTTAATTTTGCTTTTGTTTCCTTTCCCTGTGGAGACATATCTAGAAAAATGTGTCTATGGCTGATGTCAAAGAAATTACTGCCCATGTTTCCTTCTATGAGTCTCATGGTTTCAGGTCTCACATTTGATGGTCTCTAATCCATTTTGAGTTTATTCTGTGTATGGTGTAAGAAGGTGGTCTAGTTTCATTCTTTTGCATGTAGCTGTTCAGTTTTCCCAGCACCATGGGTTATGGAGAATGTCTTCCCTATTGTATATTCTTGGCTCTTTTGTCTTAGATTGATTAATCATATAAGGATGGGTTTAATTCTGGGTTCTCTATTCTGTTCTGTTGATCTGTGTGTCTGTTTTTGTGCCAGTACCATATTGTTTTGATTACCACAGCTTTGTAGTATATCTTGAAACCTGGGACTGTGATACTTCTAGTTTTGTTCTTCTTTTTCAAGATTGCTTTGGCTATTCAGAGTCTTCTGTGGTTCCATACAAATTTTAGTATTATTTGCCTTATTTCTGTGAAAAATGTTGGCATTTTTATAGGGATTGCATTAAATCTGTAGATGGCTTTGGGTGGTATGGATATTTTAACAATATCGGTTCTTCTAATTCATGAGGATGGGATAGCTTTCTGTTTGTGTCATCTCCAATTTCTTTCATCAGTGTTTTATGGGTTTTGGAGTATAGGTCTTTCACTTTCTTGGTTAAGTTTATTCCCAGGTATTTTATTATTTTTGGAACAATTGTAAATGGTTTTTTTTCCCCTTACTTTCTCTTTCTGCTGCTTCATTATTAGTGTATACAAATGCAACAGATTTCTGTATATTAATTTTGTATCCTGTGACTTCACTGAATTAATTTATTAGTTCTGGTAGTTTTTTGGTAGTCTTTAGGGTTTTCTATATATAATATCATGTTATCTGCAAAGAGTGAAAATTTTAATTCTTCCTTATTAATTTGGATGCCTTTTATTTCTTTCTCTTACCTGATTGCTATGGCTAGGACTTCCAGTCACAGACCTAATTTTTAATGATTGCAAATGATTCCATTTTAGGGATATATAGTAATATGTTTAACTCGGGCATTTAGAATGTTTCCAATTTTTTCCCTTTAAAATATCACTGCAACATTTTTTTGTACATAAATCTTTTTTCACATTTCTGGTTATTTTCTTGGATGCAATCCTAGAATGATTGATTCAAAGAGAATGGACACTTAAGATCCAATTGCCAAACTGTTTGCCAGAAGCTTTGTATCACTTTACACTTACACAGGAAGTGTATGATTGAGTTCCTTCCATTACACCCATTATGTTCACAAACTTTACTAATTTGATAGAAGAAAGTGGCATTTCACCTTTTTCTAATTTGCATGTCTTTTATTACCAGTAATCACTCATTATTTTTATTTATTCTTCTGTAAATTTTGGGTTCAGGCCCATTCTCAGTTTTTTCTGCTCTAGAAGGCTAGCCAACGAAAGCTTTCTAGCAAAGCAATTTGTTCACACATTCCTCTAGTGGAAAATACTGAGACTGCCTTCCACACAGGGCCCGATGTTTATATCCCACTTCAACTAACCTCCCAGATGCCCCCACCAGATTGGTGCCAGATCATGGTGTCAGGTGAAGGGTTGCCCTTGAGGGTGGACATCTTGATGTTTTGCTGTGTTTGCATATGTAGAGCAGAGGGGTGATAGTTCAGTCTTGGTTTAAGCCTGGACAGCAAGCAACAGAGTATAAATGTGTACACGTGTGTGTTTGTGTGTGGGATGGATAAGGTTGGTCACTGTATACATTTTAAACACAAAAAATTGCAATTAATGACAAGGCTTTCTCATGATCTTATAAAGGATCATTTATATTTTCAATATGTCTGGATAGCTGCACCTCTAAAATCACTTTAGAGAGCCCCATTCTTCCCAAGCAGAGATTTCTCTTCACAGACAGCCCGTGGGTGAACTACAAATAATAATAATAAAAATACACTCTTTCTAGATATGGTAATAATATTTTTTTCAATTCTTGTGTTAGAATTAAAAATAATAAGTCTATTTCCAAGAAATTAACTTACTAAACAATGTAAGTAAACACTAGAAGATTACAGAACTACAAGCATGTACTCCTGAGATGAAGTATTGAAGGTGGTTCCTAAATGGAGGAGTCCTCTTTGGAAGGGAGATGTGTGTATTTTGCAGTTAAATTCCTGAGAAATATATTTTTTTGAACTTTTAAAAAAGATTTTATTTATTTATTTGACAGAGAGAGATAGTGGGAGCAGGAACACAAGCAGGGGGAGTGGGAGAAAGAGAAGCAGGCTTCCCGCTGAGCAGGGAGTCCAATGCGGGGCTGGATCCCAGGACCCCGGGATCATGACCTGAGTTGAAGGCAGACGCTTAACCAACTGAGCCACCCAGGCACCCTATTTTTTGAACTTTTGATTTGGGGATACAAAATGTAAACATGCGCCACTGCAGACCACTGAGATCAGAGCTAAATAAGTCTCTGTGTTGGTGTGTGTTGGGGCAGGAGGGCGAGTCCAGGTTAACTGTGGTAATGAAAATTCTTGAGTCAGTGTAAATAATTTCGCTGTTATAAAACACAGATTTAGACCTTCGCTGACATTCTGAATTCTTGAGGATTTCTGAATCCTGCTCAGAGGCCATGAAATGCTTGTTTAAGGAGCTGTTGCACAAGCATAGACTGCTTAGTAAGACCCAGAAGCCACTAAAATATCTTCTCCATGAAAGAAACTCAACTCCCAACTACACTGTCTAAAGACCCACAATTTGAAACTGGATTATGACATTTTATCTACAGAATTCCCAGGTTAAAATGTACCTACTCTTGGGAGAGGTACCAACTACTCTCAGCCAGTAATACCTTGCCTTGAACTTATTTTCAGACCACTTAACTGGCCCTAGAGAAGCAGATTTAGGGGGTGGAAAGAGCCTGGCCCATGGAGTCCTGTGTTGGGAGAGGCTGCTGGAACTGGGACATGATGACAGAAAGCTCCGCTCTGCCCTCGCGGCCTCTATAACACCCGACAGCAACTATGCAAGCCTGTTTCCTCAGCCATCGTATGGGGGTACCCACTTCACCGCTTGTTGTGACCTTGACATTAGCTCAGTGGCATGTGTGAACCACCCCTCATGGCAGAATATTAAACCACTAGAGAATGCTGAAGTGGAGGGACCTGGACAGCCAGAGAAATATTTTAAGGTCATCTCAGACCTCCAAGGATGTAGGACAGGTAAGGCAGAAAAGAGATATAAAACTATGTGTGTGTATGTGTGTGTGTGGGGGGGGGGAATGTTCACAATTTTGGAACTAATTCTGGTGGAGTCTTAACTCCTACTTTTTAAAATTGAAGATAATGTGCAGAGTGTGAGTCTGAAAGTCTCAAAATTGTGAGCAAGTTGAGGTTACAAATCCAGAAGGGTGCGGGAAAACAATGGCTGTGACTTCACTAATGTGTGTGCTCTCTTAAGACAATGGGGTTCCTTTGAGGATTTCTGGGGTGAAAAAAGTGTAGGAAAATGACCTTTATTGAGTGCCTACTGCATACAGAGTGTTACAAAGAGCTAGGTGCGTGGAAGTTCAGAAAGGAACAGAAAAAGAGCAAACACCCCCAATGTCCACTGGTGGATGAATGGATACACAAAATGTGGTCTATATATAGAAAAGAATATTATTCAGCCTTAAAAAGGAATGAAGTTCTGATACATGCTATAATATGGATGAACCTTGAAGACACTGTAAGTGAAATAAGCCAGTCACAAAGGACAAATGTTGTAGTATTCTACTTTTATGAGGTAGCCAGAATAGTCAAATTCATAGAGCTGGGAAGTGAAGTAATGGTTGCCAGGGGCTGGGGGCGGGGTGGGGGTAGGAATGGAATTATTGTTTAATGGATACAGAGTTTCAATTTGGGATGAAGGAAAAGTTCTGGATATGGATAATATGATGGTTGCATCAGTGTGAATGTACTTAATGTCTCTGAACTGTACACTTTGGTAAATTTTTACTACTGTATTATGTTACTGATATGATGTTTGTGTGTATGTATATTCATGTTATACATAACTTAATTACATATAAGCCTCTAATTGAGCCTGTTCACAAGAAAAAAATTAAAAGGTAAAAATAAAGTGGTAAATTTTGTGCTATGTGTATTTTAACACACACTGAAAAACAAGCAAACAAAAAACAAGGACTGGAGCCCCCTTTGGCCTCTAGACGTTTGAGTTTACGAAAAGGGAAGATGCATATAGCCCCAAGGAAGGGCAGCGCAGGGTGAAAGAATGGTTCTGAGGCTAGGCAAGGACCCCGAGGCACCACTCAGTTTTGAGTGGGGGAATCAGAAAGCACTTATCACTGGGCATAACAATTATCTACCTGGTTTCCCCAAGAGACTATGAGCACCTCACTAGGCACAAAGTAGTATCTCAGCACAGGCCTGTGGGATGACTTCGAGGAGGGACGCAGCCCCAAGTGTCCCGCCGAGTTTGGCAACATGCTGGTATTCACATTCATGGGTAAACTCCTGGGATGCTCTGGGGCCAAGAGAGGCGTCCAAGTTCCCAACCCGGGAGTTTAATCCCCCAGGTCTCTGCCAGCCTTCACCCATCGAAGCAGGCCCCTGGATCTTACGGAGCTCTCAGTCAGGGGGCCGAATGCAAGGGGCCAAGGCGGCGCCTTCCGAGAGTTCCGCCGCTTCCTCGATTTCTGTGGCTACTCAATCCCGATAACCCCCCGGGGGCTGCTGGAGCACCCAAACCGTCCAAGGGAAAACAGGAGAAACCTGCGGTGCAAAGAGAGACCTCTGCTCCTGCTCAGTCGTCCCAGAGAAGAAGTAGGGCCTCAAGAAACGTAAAGCTCTGCTGCCGGACGCCCAGTGGGAGGGAAGTCCGGGAGTCCACCCGCCACACTTGCCTCTCCAGCTCCGGATCCCGACCTGAGCCGGGGCCAGCAGGGCGCCGCGCTGCCGCCAGGGGGCAGCCCTCCCCCACGTGGGCACCACCTGGCCAGGCAGGCGCCGGGCGCTTTCCGCGTCCACGCGAGCGGAGCACACGGGAGGGCGATCGCCGCGTGGTCCCCAGCCCGCCTCACAGTATAGTTTCTCATCCCGCGTGCTAGCTTGAGTGGGTGGCGGTGGATATTTCCCAGCCGCGGCTGAGAACTGGGAACGCGTTTGGGAGGGAGGCTCGGAGGTGGGGCACGAGGGGGGCAAGAGGGGGACACGCGGGAAATGAAACACTTGGGTTTCCGCGCTCCGGAAATTTCGCGAGCGCGGAGCTAAAGGTCGCATACGGATGTGTAGCTTAACTAAAGCAAACAAAGCAAGTGACGTGCCCCAATGTGGGGCTTTAGAAAAGCTCACCCAAATCTCTGTGAACACTGTCCCTGCAGCGCTCCTCCTGGGTTGATCTTCCGCTCTGACCTTCACTAAATCCTAACACTTACCCCTGAGTGGCCAGAAGATAATTTGCCACGTTTTTCAAACGTCTCCAGGGAAGACCCCTTGAACCCTTTGGGGAGGGAGCTTTGGACAAAGTTACAAAAACGGAACGCAAAGTCAATCTCTTTGCCCTCCTTGGCCAGACAAGTTCAGGGTGATGGAATGACGGCTGTAACTGATCATCTAAAGTAACTAATGGTCTGCGAACAAATTCTTCCTCTCCGTTTTATCTTCAAATACTTCGCCACACACCAGTCCTCAGTCTAGTGAAAATCATGGTGTTTATTTAGCTATCGACTGAGTACTTAAAAAACTTCAGCTTCCAAATGTAAAAGTGAACTCCTTAGTAAGGACTCCTGGCTAGATCAACAAAGCAATGTAATGCCTGATTAATAGTGCTGATTAATGTTGACTCAGGTTAATGCTGAGCCCATTACAATAATGAAATGGTTCAGCCATTTTTCAGAGAATCAATGAAAAATAATTTATTTAGAACTTTGAGGCGTTCTCATAGATCTTTCAGAGATCTGTGATGGACTTTATGGGTCATTTGTAAGTGTAACTGGGAGGTAGTTGTCCTCGGCAACAAAAACTCGATTTTAAAAGAACTCTTAGGTTGGGGGGTCAGTTTATTTTTGAGACTCTGATTGATAAGGGGAGTAAGACGTTTGAAAACGTGAAAAACTTGGTGGATAAAAAGACGTATACAAAGGCAGCTGATGATTGTTCCTACAGAAAGCCATTGATTTTTGATAGTTTTTGCTAAGTGGTCATTTTAATCAGAAAGTTAAAAATTTGAGGCCGGTCCCCACTTTGAAATAGAAGCATTTTGGGAAATGCAAAAATCCAAAATGAATGGCTATGTGAGTGTGAATTCCACAAGCTATTAGGGTTTTTACACTAGCCACAATTATTTGAGTTGACGACAAAGACAGGAATACTTAAAATAGCGTATTTGAGTTATTTCTACTACCTCGTTACCTGAAAAGGAAAATTGGGCTGAACAGAACTCAAATCTTATTTTACAATATTATTTCGTTTCTTTCCACCAGTAGCAGCTATTGGAAATATTTAGATTTTCCAAAAACATTTTTAAAAGCTGGTTTGAAAGTTTTAATTAATATAGTTCCTATTATTAAGCCTGAGTAGAGGTATGTGTATATGTTGTAGTTACTTAAGCATTTTGAGATTACTGTGAAGTGTTGATTAGAATGTTCCTCTTACTAAGAACTATAGAGTCCCTTAACCCATTACGAAAGAACTTTCTGAGTTGTTTCTAGGTGCATTTTGTGTGTGTGTATTTGGGTTTTCACTAACATTTTCTATTTCTTTTCTGCATTCCATGATTACTTTCTTTATTCCCATGAAATTTGTCAGATCCTCTCATTAGAGTGGCTTAGTTTAGCTGTCAAGTTTCTAGGGCATTCAATTGCGGATAAGTGACTAAAACGCCAGCCTAACCACATTTTTATTAACAGATGGTGGAAAACAAACGTCTCTGGAGAAGAACCGAAGGGGACAGGTTAAAAGGTCAGTAAACAATTATTATTGTGCTTAAACTGGGGGTTTCTCAACAGATTTGATGGGGAGCCGCTGGCCCAGTCTGAGGGAGACGGGACAACCCAACAGATCTCAGGGCCATTCCCCAGGGACCACCTCGGACGATTGGGGGAGGGGAGTTACTTCCGGGCTGGACGGCTCCTACAGGCCATCGAGTGGTCAAACTGTCGCGTCACGAGAGCGCTTCTGAGGCTAGGGCTGAGGGCTAATTGGAGAGAAGGGGCCTGGGGATTCTACCTCTGAAGCGGCCCTAGGTCCAGACCACCGCGGGCCAGCGCGTAATTCAGGTCTCAACGCCTTTGACAAGGAGTGGTGGGGTCCTCTCTCCTCGGCCTCCCCCCCCCCCCATCTTCTCAGTTGCTGCTCCCTCCTCCGGGTAAACTTTCTCTCCGGAGCAGGGCTGATTTCCTAGGCATTCCTTCCCTTCCCTCGGTAGCGCTCTGACGTGCACACCATGTGACAGGCCCACTATAAGCCGAGGAAAGGTCCGCCCTCTCCTGGACTCAGCCCTCGCCTCGCCGAGCTCGGTCCCTAGACTCTCGCCCGTCCCACACCTTCCCGGGCGCCCGGCTCTCTGACTGGCCCGCGCGGGGTCTCGCCACCCCCTCCTCACTGACCCGGGCGCGGGCGCTCCAAAAGGGGAAGGTCAAGTCCCCCGCCTGGGACCGGTGCGCGCGGAGCCGAGGGAGTGCAGAGACCGTGCGGCTCTGGCGGCAGCGTAGGAGTTACAAAGTCGCGGCGCGAGCCTCCGCAGCCGCCGGGCGGCCCCCGGGCAGCCCCCGGCACAGCTCGAGCAGCGGCGGCGCCCCCAGCGTGGCGCCCCCGTGCCGGGCCCGCCGCCCGGGACCCGGGCTGGGGAGCGGCGGGAGCCCGGAGCCCGGCGCCCCTATGCGCCGCCTCGCCGCCGCCGCGCCACAGCTATGACCCTGAGCACGGAGATGTCCGATGCCTCCGGCCTCGCGGAGGAGACCGACATCGACGTGGTAGGGGAGGGCGAGGACGACGACGACGAGGAGGAGGACGACGACGACGAGGGCAGCGGCGGCGTGGCCCGCCTGGCGGTCCCCGCGCAGCGGCGGCGGCGGCGCTCCTACGCCGGGGAGGACGAGCTAGAGGACCTGGAGGAGGAGGAGGAGGAGGACGATGACATCCTGCTGGCGCCGCGGTCGGGGGCCTCCCCGGCGCCCCCGGGCCCAGCCCCGGCGTCTGGGGCCGCGGCGGCCGGGGGCGGCGGCGCGGTCGCATCTTTTTTTTTTTTTTTTTTCTCGTCGTCGTCGTCCTCGCCCTCCCCTACCACGTCGATGTCGGTCT